>NC_054537.1:12511309-12822975 GCF_017654505.1 Polyodon spathula | reverse complement strand
TATAAAGTTATTTTGACTACAGTATCATTTTTTTGTACATGTAAATATATATTTATATTCCTAGTATATAAGAATATTCTATGAGCGCTACATTTTTAAATATAACTTATAGGCGCTTTGGTTATTTAATTACAAAACAAGCATTTCTACTTCACTTTTTTGAAAAAAAAAAAAAAAAAAGACAAAATAGTCCCAAAACGTACTTGTTCAGTCGTTTCACTGGACTAGTAATTCTTAATATTTTCCATGCACCAAATATCCTATAATTGCATCTCACAATTGTATGTCTTATCACTAATGGTATGAGCCCCATTAGGTGGGGCAACATTCATTTTGGTTTAGTATAAAACTATAAGATTTCAACAACATGGTAACTTTCTTTGGCCTGGGAGCAATTATATTTGAACATTTTAACCTATTTGTTATGAATACTCAGAGGTCTAAATGGAAAAAGTGGGAAAGCAACAAAGAAGAAGAGAGTCATAACCTCAAAGAAAAAAAAGAGAACAAAATGTCTGGGCATAAAAGTCCCCATGTAATAGTCTTCATCAAAAATCAATGGATACTGACCGCTGGACTGCTTTATCGTGTCTGGAGAGCCTGTGACTTGTCGTGGGCACCTCTTGGATTTCATCCAGATCGCATCCATCCGCTGTGTCCTGTGAGTAGCTGTGCTTCATCACCAGAATGCTCCTCCTGTTAGTGGGTGGGATAAGAGGCCTTACAGGTTGGGGCTGTATTTCAGTTAAGACAGCAGCATCCCGAGTGCTGAGGTTACTGTGGCTACCCTTGGTGCTGGAAATCAGAGATCCACAGTGGTGGTCGTGAATGCATTTTGACGAAGACCGTCTCAGTTTATGGTAGTTCTCAAAGTCATCGGCAATGTCCATCAAATCAGCAGAGGCCCCCGTCCCTCTGAGAGTGCAGAGTTCGTAGTGTGGGGGCTCAAACACCTCCTGAAACACCGTTTGGTCACAGTCTTCGTTCCTTTGGATGAATTTTTTGCGAGGCTGTTTGATTTGAACTATAACAGATACAACAAGAAGGATAATGACAATGCAAGAGGTTACTCCTATTATAGTCCCGCTGGTGTTTGTGAGGTTGTCCAACAGGTTAGCTTTTCTCTTTTCTGTGTGAAACAAAAATACATGGTTACAGTTCTACCCATACTGTACATTCAATCACACTTAAACACACACGACAATGATAGAAGCCATAAGATTGTAGTTGTCATACACTTCAGACAAAAAAGAACAAATTAAAATTTTACAAGACAAATAAAAACTTAAATTGACTATGAGCCCTTTAGCAACAGGTTACAGTATTGTCAGTATCTAAAAAATGTAGCTTATTTTTATTTTAATGATTGCTTGAAATACAATAACTTATTTACAGTGAGGTCTTTCTTTCCCCCAGTTTCACACCTGGAAGCACTGCAGTACAAGGAGTTGAAATGGCTTGCCCAAGGTTTTGCACTAAATCAGCAGACGCACTGGTTTTCAAAATCATCTCGTCTCCTACTATAGAGCTTTATTTGTAAGCTATGTTGCTTTAACCTCTATGATATTGTGACCCACACAGTACCATAAGCCATAAATGAAAGTCACAAAAAATACCCTAAAAGTTTAATTCAGGTAGTTTTTTAAAATTCTTTAATTATGTTTTCGTAGGACTGTTCTTTTCAGTCATATTTCTTTTTAAATATATGTCTTAACAGTGATGAATAAACGGATGACAAATTAATTACTAAACTCTATTTTCATACTCTATCAACATCTGTTATTGATTTAATATATACTTGTGTCTCAACCTGATCACATAAAGAATGATCAATTGAGGACCACTTACAACACAGATTTTTAACATTACCTTTGCAATGGTTTTCATCCCACGGGTACACACAGTTCTGAACTCCATTACAAACCAAGGTGTTATTGATGCACATGTTACTGTGGCAAAAGAATGCATCGGCTTCACAGGGAGCTGAAAGTGGCAGAAAATGCAAAATTGGCAGACAACATTTATAACATTAATTAGAAAGCATCATAAGTGAAAACAAAACAAATACATTTTTTTAAAGCATTCTTTATTCTTTAAATATATAGGAGGCTGTGTGGTCCAGTGGTTAAAGAAAGGGGCTTGTATATAACCAGAAGGTCACTTCACCTCCTTGTGCTCCGTCTTTCGGGTAAGACGCTGTAAGTGACTCTGCAGCTGATGCATAGTTAACGTTGGATAGTTAGCCGCCTTGGATAAAGGTGAGAAACTGGAGAAACGGGTAACGACATAGAACGCCTGTACAGCACTGAAACGCCACGTTTAAAAAAAAAAATGAACTGTACTGCTGAACCTCGTCTTCTTTAATATTAGCATCACAAAAGTATCCATGTATCCAATAATAGATGGCCCTCTTCAGTTATAGGAAAACAATTCCATCTCAGGTTTCTGTGACACCAGAATGTCCATAGGCACTTTGTTAATAATCTTGGAATTCCTCATGTTTACACATTTGAGAGAATGACAACTTGGCAACATGAATATGAAGTTATTCAGTGGTACAAGTAGAGTTTAATTTTCATGGTTCAAATCAACAAGAGGACTATCTGAAACTTATCTACTCCAGTGCAACATTTGGAGCACTGTCTTTACACCTAAAAATATAATAAAACTACAAAATAAACACTTGACAATTATTAGAAAGTCTTCAGTGCAGTTGCATATTTCCCTGATTCTTACTCTTTTTTGTTACTTTCATAAAACAATGGGGCTGAACAAAAAGAAAGGTGTTGATAGCTAGAGTAGCAGCACATAATAAGTTCAAGCAGCAGAGCCACTGCTCAGAGTGACTGGCATTGTTCTAATGAGACCTAAAACAAGACAGTCACGTGATTTAGGGGTATAAAAGGTGGATTTTCAGAGTCTAGAAATTATTCAATTACAATCTTCTCTTTGTGTTTAAAGTGCCATTGGTTTATCCCATCAGTAGAACACTCAGGAACTGCCTGGAAAATAAGTATCAAGGTGACTTTCTGAAGATGCATCTGCAGGATGACACCTCCTTTTCAATTTGTAACTGTATTAGGAGTAAAGTACACCCAACTATGCACATTAAATAAGGCTGTAATTTTATTTTAACCCCAAGATAAAATGACAACATCCTTATTATGCACAGGTGGGTGTACTGTATTCATTCTAATTACATCAAGATTTGTTGTTGTTGTTGTTAAATAGTAATAATAATCAAAAATGCTCATTAGGCACAATTTGGACTCTGGACTGTTGCTATGCCGATCCTGCCTGTTGATTTATAAAGCTGTCCTGTGGTCAAGTTGGTGAACGCAGATATTTTTTTTCTATGAACTACAGGACAGGAAGCAGGTACGATATCTTTCTGTTGTCATGTGACAACTACTGTATATGACAATAACTACCCACTACCAACAAATACATATATTTTTTATAATTCCATATTCATTTCTTCCTCTACTGTATATACATGTTACCTGCTGAAAATATCTGTGTTGAAGGTTGCAATATATTCTTGTTAATTCTATATACGGAATGGATGATACATGGTGCAGAGTATGAATCATTCATAATTCAATGTTGCAAAACCTTTACAGAATAACAATCTAAGGATAATCTTTATTTGACCACAAGGTGGTGTCCTCTTTCTCATAACCACTCATTTTAGGGGGAGAACCACACTTTGTTTAAAGAGGTAACGACCAAGAGCTACTGAAACTAATTCTTTGTCGCATTATAATTGCCCTTTTGTTCAGACCAGAACATTCAATTAAATAATAATTGAGTGATAGGACCAGAGACCAAAAGTGACGACATTAAATCTAACTGTCTTTCAGGAATTGTTTCCTATACAGCCACTGTTTAAACATTCAGGCATTTTTCTTTTAAAGGGAAAGCTCCGGGCAGCACATTCGTACACATAAATGTACAGCGTGTACCTGAAGATCGGATTAGTTCAGAGGCATTGAAGAAAAAAAAAAATCTGAATTAAGATAGAGCAGAATTAAGATTGCTTATTTGGAACTTTTGTTTAAAGGTAGGCTACTAACAGTAACATCTTGAATGCCTTATTGTATTCATTTCTTCTGAAGTTCACTCATATACAGCTCCTTGAAAAAAATGGTATGCCATAACTCTGACTATAGTGTGTAAGACCACCATGGACTGCCAGTATACTACAATTGTTTTGGAGGGATATGTTCCTCAATTATTGCGTGAAAATTCAGCAAAGTGTCTTTTCCAGTACAGCCCATAGGAGTCATCGCTTTTAATTAATTTGCTCAGCCCAACCAACCATCTACTATCAGTTCTTCACCAAACTGTCAGACTGAACAAGTAGCAGCAGCATTCACAATTTACAATGAGAGACTATTCACACACAAATCTCTGCTGTAAATCGCTGTTCTTTCTATATGACCTGTAATTATACTGGTTACATATGGGTGTGTTTCCATCCTTTATTTAATTAAAAAATGCACATCAAGCTACCACAATAACTTATTGAGGCAAGACAGTTAGTCTACTGCAGAATCCACTGCTGGTTTAATGCACCTGATTTTCTTAACGCTTTGTAATAATTATATGGCCAGCAATGTATTTGCTGCTAGAAACTGAAATTAAACCTGCAGAGAAGGAATGACTGACAATTGACACTGAACTGAAACACCAGACTCAAAATGCCCAGTGTAGGGTTAAATTGCCCTGTCAGTAAATTGACTCATTAAATTCCTTACGTTCTTGGAAAGATGTGAAAAGAATCTGGAAATGGCTGTTGCGGCTGCCTTCGTCAGCCCACATGCGGATAACCCCCAGCCCTGTCAGCAGCATCACATCATTCGCCACAGTGCTGCAGAACTTGGCTTTCAGGTCTTCCACAGAGCTGCTCCCATCATAGACAGCCACAAAATTCCGCTTGCACTCATTAGAGTTCTGCATCTCATAGTCCAAGAACCGCAAATAGATCTGCAAGATACACACAGCAGACAAACCATTTCAAATTTGAATAACAAAAGGCAAACACTGCTGAACTCAATTACGGTATTTAGCTTTTAACAGTATTTTTTTACCAGTCATTTTTTGTTGCTTTAATCAGACTCCTTAACACTTGCTGTGCATGGTTGTATGATAGACAGTAGCTATTTGTTCTTAAATGACACCACAACAAAGGAGGTGAGATTTAGTTGGATAAAATAAATAATAAGCTGTGCACATTCATTTTATTTGTCAAGTGGTTACTCCAGTCTTCAATTGACTTGTATTGCTTAAGGGGCCTTAATTGTACTGTTTTCTGGTGATGGTTTTGTAAAATTTTAATAAGTTGGTGCTTGATTTTAATTACAGGGTAGTCTAGTAATGAGGTTTGAGGTGCTTCATGTGCTTTAAAACCAGGTGCATATAGGATTTCACTGGAATGATCTGGAATCCATGAACAAGGGCATCATTTACCCCTAAAACTATGTTATGTTAAAAACATATAGTTTAGTAATTAGTGACATCCCACGACATTTCAGTACAGTCAAACCCTTTTACTATGACTGCAGAGGGACATGAGCAGAGTATGACAAGACCAAAGTGATATTATCAGGAGCGTGTCTCTGCTGAGTCCCATTATATTCCTGCCAGGATGTTTAATTGTGGTGATAATAAGCAAGTTATCAAATGCTAGTAGATTTTGTAGATTGTGATACATGACTTTAATACAATATGTATGTTTGCAAAGAAATGACCTATGCAGGTTGTAATGTGTTTTTTTTTTTTTTTAATTAATTATTATTATTATATTACAGGCTACATTTTTGTGTTTCTGATTAATGCATTGATGGGCAACAGAAAAAGAAAGCTCTCCATTATGTAAACACGTATTATACTGCAGATGTACCATACTCACGGGACATACTCACTGTCACACAATATACCTGATTATAAATTTAGAAAGGAAAAAAAAAAATCACAGGACGCAACGGCTGACTGCAATGTAAGGGTTACATTGGTTTTAGACAGACAAGACTTAAAAATCATGCCAAACTCCATAATCGACTGCGGATTTAACAGTGCCTGTGTTAAGAAACAATTTAAAACCAAGCAGGGCACAGCAGAAGAGATGATACCATCGTACCTGGACAAATTTATGTGGCTAGAAAGGTACGGCACGAATTGTTGAGATGCATTTATAAATATTCTGCATTGGATCTCACAGATGCGCAGGGAGTGGGACCGGCAACAGCAGGCAGGGCGGAGATGCAACCGACCAGAGAAGAAGAACTGACATACCGGGGGCAGCGGCAACAAAACATCCATTTAACCACCAGTCTCTTTTAAGAGTGACCCAAATCTTTACTAAAAAGCTGAAAGTTTAAGATCTATTTTTTAAAGTATTTATTTTCAGAATGGGATAGGGAAATCGACCAGAGCGACCAGAATGGCAGGTTTTGAATTTGGAGTAATTATCACTATTCTGACATAGTTTTCAGTTTAAATATAGTGATTTGAGTCAGTTGCTATTTAGATGGAAAGCAATCCCAGTGCTGGTTCTGGCCTGCTACCCATGAGATACCATCATTAGACTTAATGAGTGTTTAGCACCATATCATGACAAGGAAATGTAATGTGTTAATTCCTCAAAATAAATGACACTGATGCTCGAAACTAATGGACCCTACAATGTCAGTTTGGTTTTAACAGGATTCTAGGCAGGAATACATGTAAGTACAAAACAGACTGCTTATACCTTAGTGCTATCTCTGTATCATTTTATCATAAACAGCACTGTATTACTGAGAAGAACAGATACTGTTTCACACATGCACACTGCTAATAGAGTGTTCCATTATACCTTTCATCAACAAGGTTGGAGACAGCAAGTGGGTGGGTTAACCTTTGCTAGAACAAATAATTATTTACAAGACACAATACTCAAACTGCATATTTCCTGAAGACAAACATTATGTAAATTCCTCTGCACATAATTTCATACACTAGGCACTTGGCTTGCTTAAGCATCTGGCTAGTTAAAACTAAAATGACTGGTACTATAATTCTGTGCTTTGTATTTCTTCATAATGTCAGCTAATATTTACATGCAACTTTAGATGCATTAAATGCTTGTAACATGAAAAAAATAGTAGAATTAAACTATGAATTAAACATCAGTAATAATAATGTGGAATATATCATGAACCTACATCATTATTTGCTAAATCCAATTTGCATAAAAAAGGCTGCAGAATACACAGCTATGGCCAAAGGTTTTGCATCACCGTACAGAATGAACCCATTGTGCTTCAAAAAGTCAAATAAAACCTGCTGAATAATGTACTGTTACATCATATTGAATTGCATACCACTTTGTAGTATTCTATATACTTAACGAAAAACTGACAAATTTAAAAAATGTGACATTTCGAAATCTAACATAAAATACTGTACTACTATTATGGCTTCTGGTAGACTTTTGCAATTTCATTTACAAGTTTGTTTGATTACATGATGTTAAATACAAGCTCTAAATAATGTTCATATAGTTTACTTTTTTTTTTTCTTTTATCTCAATCCTAAAATTCTAGGTGATGTGAAACCACCATACATTCAAATAACTGTTCTACTGTGCAAACTAGGTTTAGCTCTATCAATTACGGTCTCCAGTCACTTACAGTGGCTGGAAAATACATTGGAAGCACCTGGTGTACTAAAACATTATCTATAGGGTGTAGAGGTACACGGACAACTGATTCGATGTGACAGGTGTTTTAACTGTTTTGGGGAGGGCATATTTAGCAAAAAGGAATAGCTTTGTTGCTTTTGATTAGCCAGTCACATCCCACAGTAAAGGGTTCTAAAGAATATATCAGCAGTCAAGCAGCAACCTTCTAGATCACCAGTGGGGAGGTTTTCTCAGTAGTCTTGCACCTACTTCATGGCAAGGTATTTCTAATAAAAAAAACACTCATGGCTACAAAGAGATTGGCCCCAGGCTAACGGTTCTACGCAATGTCCTTTCTCTTCTATTTCACTCTTGGCATAATATCATCAACATATGTCTGGATTTTTTGAAAGACAGCCGTCAGAGGTCTTTTACCCACTTAACAAATAGCCTCAAAATATTTTTAAACACAATAATATTTATATAGCCATCTGCTACTGCTGTGCTGAAGCTGCACGTGTGTTGACAGTAAAATGATAATTCAGCAGTGGAATTCAGTAAATTATTCAGCAGACTATCTACACATTAAAAAAGTTGAATTATAGAAAGCACTGACCTTGGACCTCGGTGGCGCTCGGATATACCATTTACAGATTCGCAACTTATTTCAACGATTCCGAAAGGGAAAGAAACACTAGACACTCTAAGGCCACAATACGGACGTCGCAGAGGTCAAAAGTTTTCAGTGTTCACAAACTCTAAAGGCTCACCACCACACCAAAAAAAAAGCGTCTATTTTGTGAGACTAATTTTTTATGAACATACTTGTATTATTATACAAACAATACCCACGTCACGTTACAAGCATATATATATATATTATATATATCTAATATATCTATATATATATATATATATATATATATAATATAATATAAGTTTTGTGACAATATATACCACAAATTATTATTCGATTCAATATACTGTATATATAAATACATGTACAATTTGTAATCATTATGAAAAAACTTGAAATGTTTTAGTTGTTTGGTTAAAAGGCTGGGATGATAGAATGGCTGCAGCATGTTTACTTTTCATTAATTATACCTACATGGCAAAGGTTTTAGAGCCCCAAGGTCTTTGAAGTCAGGGTCTGAAAAAAAAATAGATTGGAAGTTAGTACAGAAATATCCAGTTTCAGAAGATAGTAAATCAATAATACATTTATAAGTAAATAATAATTTACTGCCATCATTTATTTAATTGTCGTCGATTGTACACTATTTTAATATTCTTATTATAAAACATTGTGATTTTTTTGCTATACTGACAAACTACAAGCTTGAAAATGCATTAATATAACATTGGTCTTACTGTGCTTTGTGCTAGACTTCTAAATCAGTTTGGACTGGTTTATAGAGCTGGTTTATAGAGCACTGAGATTGATCTGTACCAACTTGTGTTCCTCTTGTATCCACATCAGTGACTTTTCTAGGTTGCAACAAATCCAATTAAATTGGTTTTCCAATATGTTACTTGCATAACTTGTGCTATGTTGTTAACTGGTTTTATTAGTTCTTTCTGTCAGCACTTACAGAGACAGACTGTTGTTTAATGTACAGAAAGTTTAAGAGAACACATTGTTCCCTGCAAAAGCTCTGTGCTAATGAAAAAAAACAGTCTTCTTCCAGCAAGAGCAGGATGTGTCATCCAATAAAAGAGGATTTTAGAACACATAAAAACAAAAGCTTACATATGAAACAGACAACTATGTAAAACGTTGGTTAGGTTATTACATTTTCGAACAATAATGATATCGTGTCTATTTACTATTTACAAACATGTAACACAATAACTATGTATTAATTAAATACTTATTCCATGCAAAATAAAGTGTTATCAAAATGTTCAAATGCTTTTGTAGAAGAGTAGTCATCTAGGCTTGGTTTGCATGCAGTTTAGAAACTCTGAATTCTTTCTCCATTGCCATGAGAACATGACACAGCACGAACATATCAGGAACATTCCTCACGCTGTAAATGGGTAAATTGCCTTCTCACATTAAAATGCCATGCAAATTGCAAGGCAAGAAATTCGAAAGCCGAACCATATGTCTTCAGCAATGAAGATCCTGTTTGTGATGTAACCTTGAGCAACCAAAGACCATTCCAAGCAATTCTGCTGAAAGCAGGCAAGCTTCTTTGACCAAATAAAAAAAATAAGCAAATGAGGCATTTAGAGACCTCTTTATTCAGTATTCTTTTTATTCAATTATTGCCATATGCAAGTTCCTTTTCAGTCCCATAGAAGCTCATGTTACACTAGTCTTAAGTAGCATCTATCATGTGTTCCTACGAAGAATAAAAAGTCACATTAGTACCTCAGCATAAATGTATAAAAGTAGCACAACAGAGAATACATACCAGTGGTCTTGCATTGCTGCGACCTACCAGCCCCAGCACCAGGCTGGAGCAACCATGTATAGACTTGCAATTAAATCTCTTAAACCTAATTTATTGGGCAGGATTTGTTTCACAAGAATGAAGACATGAAAAAAGAACAAAACAAACCTGTTCGTTCCACACATTTCTTCAAAGAGACAAATACAGAGCTTAATATCAGCTTACAGAACGAAATTTCACAAAGTATAAAAAAATACACAGGATGGAATAAGCATCTACTGAAGAATTTGTTGAACTCATGTAATACAAGCCATCAGAACACTGGATTCCCAAGAACAAAAATATATTATAGCATCCTACTGGCAAGAGCATTGTTCTGGCCCTGGATTATTATTATTTATTATTATTATTATTATTATTATTATTATTATTATTATTATTATTATTATTATACATGGTGAATGTTCATTTTCCTATAAACTTCAGTGATTTACAGTCTCATTATAAATGGTGGTGGTGCGAGACCTGTGTATAAGGTTGATGACAAAACTGCTAACCTGTTTTTAAAGACAAACTCTTCCACTAGTACATGAAAACAACATAGACAATAACAAAACAAACAACAATTCCCTGCAGATTTAAAGATTTATTTGCAGAAGACTGGCAGGAATTTGTGGAAGAGCGGAGTAACATCTAAGTACCTTAGACAATAAGTTTCATAAATTTAGTATGAAATGACTTCAGCCACATACCCTCCATCAGATCAGATTGCACACTAGTTTTGTTTATTATTTTAGATGTTTTTTTGTCATGATTTATTTTGTTATGCTATCCCTTATCAATATATATATTAAACATCAATATGTATTTTTTCCCACCCTGCACTATATCCAAGCTGTAAGTAAACATTTTCCCTGGTGGTCCTACAGCCAGATAACAGCTGGCACATTTATGCATCTTGTTATATAGCCTTTCCTGCCTTCTGAATCATCAGGAGGAAAGGTATGTGACTAGAATGGCTACATCTCTTGACTGAGAGGAGGACAATATGGTATGAACTTACATATAGAGATGTAAAACACAATGTCGCCTTACAGCAAAATCTGAGAATAAACAATGTTACGATAGTTTTAAAGTGTTATAAAAAAAAAAAAAAAAAACACACATTTTATTTAAAAAGTCTGATTAGAATAGTTCTTATGTTTTCCCTGAAGCTTTTCAAACATATTACAGTAGTTAATAAAAAAAAGCCTTTAGATGACAAACCTCCCACAGTAGATGGATTGATGTAGTCAAAACTAAAGACTTTTTTTTTTAACCATACTTTGAGTTTCCTTTTGAATAAATGGGATAGAGCGATACCACCCTTTAATGTGTTTAAATGCAAAATACTGCCATTTTTTTTTTTTTTTTTCAAAAATCCTGTGTAACACAATCATGTTGGCCTACATCAAGCAGCATTGGCAGGTTAGTGAGATATATCCTCTCTATGTTTATTTTACAAATGTGTGTATGCCAGTCATAACGTTGTATTGATATTCATTACAGAGGTGTGGCAGCACTGAAGCTCCCATTATAAACATAATTTTAAAAGCAGTTAGAAGTGTGACGTTTGGTAAACACGTGGCATTAGAAAATGACTTAACTCTTCATTGCATACTTTGCAAGTTAAATGGACTGCCTAGACTTGAATTACATGTCTGTGTTTTAGACTGTTTTTTTCAACCACCAACAGCTCAAAAACTGTGAGGTGCATAAACATGCCATTCAGCACAGACACAGTACACAACTTACAAGTTATTCTGAATGTTGCTTATATTGTTAGGGTTAGCCATACCCACATTACAAAAAAGACACTAGGCACTATTTAGTGTGGATTTTTGGTCAGAATTGCACTTAGTTAGTAAATCTTCATTATGATGTAATGCTAGCTAAACAGTCGTGCACTTGGACAAATACTCTCACAGAAAGTGTCTTACTTTCTATGCATCCAAATCCCTTAGACGATCTTATCAAAAGCTGTGTGTGTGCGGTTCCATTTCATGTGTTAATTTTTCTTTACCAAAAACTTTCCCACAGGCTTTGCAAAACGGCTTTTCAGAAGAATTTCCCTCTTCTGCAGTATACACAGAACCTGGAATCTTAGCGTTTTTGTAAAGCTTTTAAATGTGGCATGATAAAATTTAGTAGCAACAGTTTTTTTTTTCTTCTTTTTTTTAGATACAGGCTATAATTGGTTCAGCCACAGAGTCCTTGGAGATAAAAAACAGGTCTATCCTTCATTGTCAATGATTAAGGTGTTAAATCCCTACAAGCACAACTCAATCACCCTTGTCCTGGCATTCACATGCATTTGAGAACTAATCCAATCCTGATACTGGTCAATACCCTTCTTAGCATGCTCCTTTGATTCACTCGTAATAATTCACATGCAACACATTTTGACAAGCAGTTGCTCACATGCAAGTGGCACCATATAAATAAATACTTCCTGACAGCTACAATCAACACGGTTACTTCCAGCTATTCAAGCTATTCATCAGTACCACAGTCAATTAATTTAATTACACTGCCATACAGGGGATGAACAATACAAATATAAACACACTGTTACGCTAGAAGGGGTACAGTATAAATGCAAAACATATCTGAAGTTGTCCCATCTATAGTGCATTTTGTAAAGTGATTCTCTTTTTTAAAGTCAACAATGAAGTATATTAAGTCAGAAGATGAATCAGCGTTTTTCCCCATGATATACAAATAATAGTATATATACCAAAAGTAAAACATCAAAGGAAATCAGGTTTTATTCACATGGTGTTTTTAACATTAACAAATGCATGTATATATAAAGGTATTTCACTCAGCTCTGCACTGGAATAATGCATCTACAGTACAGTAGGCTGCTGTCTGGATTTTTAAACAAGTACACTTTGTAGGGAACCAGTTTCTTGCTATAATACACTATGAATACTAATAGGTATAGATCTGGTTAACATAAGCTCTTAATGCTATAGACTGCTCATTACATTGCAGTACACATTTCAGCGACAAAACAGAACTATATGTTTTTGTACGCTTTGAACACATGATGTGGCCATTATATATATATATATATATATATATATATATATATATATATATATATATATATATATATATATATATATATAGTGCTTATTTTTCCTCTCTATTTCTGTCTTAGGCTGAGGATTATGTGTAGTTTATTTCAGAAGCTGCTGGCTTTCTACAATGATCACTCTTTATTACAGCTGATTAATCAACTGCCCTCAGGAACAGTTATGCTCTTCTGGAACTCTGCCCTCTTTCATGAGATCCGATACTGAGCACAATAGCTGTACCGGTTACACACACTGCTGTCTCTGTTAGTTTCAGTGGAATGTGCCAGAGTCAGTCTGCTCTATTGCATCTCACACAGCGTGCACCCAGCATTGCTTGATCAAGCAATAGAGCCAGTCTAAGAATGAGCCGACGTATACTCCCTGCTGCTCAACCTGAGCCATTTAAAGACTATGTTTCCTCAGTGTGCTTTGAAAATGATACTGGCACTTAGCCAAACTGCTTGATAACACTGGCTGGCTGTTAGCAAAAAAATTATAATTAAAAATAATATTATTCAACTAATTAATTTGTATCTCTTCTGTTGTATCCTACTTATAATGCTTTAGGGCAGTGGTGCACAACTCAGTCCTGCAGGGCCGGTGCCAGGCTTTTATTCCAACTGCACCCTAAAGTACTTTATTGGACCTTATTAGAAGCTTAATTGGTCCAATTAACTAATTTAGGGTATGGTTAGAACAAAAACCAAAAAGGACACCGGCCCTCCATGGCCTGAGTTGTACACCACTGCTTTAGGGGTCTATTCTAAAACAGATACACAGTGCGTACGGGGGCTTATGCTGTAATCAAATGGGTTACCTCGCAGGGTTTTCTAATTTGCTAAGGGCTAAATCAGGCTGTGATCTGTTGTGAGTAGGTTCTATTGGCAGAATGTCAAAAAATGGTTTTAATAAATGGGAGAATGGCACAATGCTGCACAAGTCAATGCTTCTTTGCATTTTTAGATAGCCCCCTATTTGAGTCAGTGCCCCCCTTGACAGCTACAGAGCTTGGACATTGGTGAATTAACCTGTGCCAGTAAAGTTTGTTTTATGATCCAAGACTGTATGTTTTATTATCAGCAAGCCAAAGTGTTATGTTCAAATCCTGCGCATGCTTGGTTTGGTTCTGTGCCACTTGTGTAAAACTCACACATTTTTGGGTAAAATAAAATAAATTCCTGAATGGTAATACAAGTATTTATCATTTAAATGCTTATCCATATTCTGGTATGGTGTTTCCAGGTAGTATGTTTTTTTTTTTTATTTCTTTATGAAATTCTTCATAATTATGAACAGAAATCTGCCACTGCCTTACAATGTAAACACCCACACATAAAACTTCTAAACTAGAAACTGTTATGGTGTCTTACCTTTACATTCTGCAAACAAAGAGTTAACATTCTTGATACAGTGGTAAGGCACCTGCTTAACAAACATGCAGTTAAGAACATAACAAAGGTTACAAACAAGAGGAGGCCAATTGGCCCATCTTGCTCGTTTGGTTGTTAGTAGCTTATTGATCCCAGAATCTCATCAAGCAGCTTCTTGAAGGATCCCAGGGTGTCAGCTTCAACAACATTACTGGGGAGTTGGTTTCAGACTCCCACAATTCTCTGTGTAAAACAGTGCCTCCTATTTTCTGTTCTGAATGCCCCTTTATCTAATCTCCATTTGTGACCCCTGGTCCTTGTTTCTTTTTTCAGGTTGAAAAATTCCTCTGGGTCGACATTGTCAATACCTTTTAGAATTTTGAATGCTTGAGTCAGATTGGCGCATAGTGTTCCTTTTTCAAGACTGAATAGATTACATTATTTTAGCCTGTCTGCATATGACATTATTTTTAAACCAGGAATAATTCTGGCTGCTCTTCTTTGCACTCATTCTAGAGCAGCAATATATTTTTTACTGAGGTGACCACAACTAAACACAGTATTCTAGATGAGGTCTGGGTTTGAATTTTACCCCCTCTCTCTCTCTTTTCTTTTTTAAAATTATTTTTTAATACAATCTAATTTTAACACAGTGGAGAAAGCATTTTAACAATGTATTGGTGATGTCAACCTTTGGTGATATTTTTTTCAAAAAAGACATTTGTCTATGAAGTATAAAAATGATCAATGTGGCAAGGCACTTTTTTATTGATAAAACAACCTTAATTAAGGGAAACAGATTAATTATTGCTCAATTGCATGTAAAAAATGATTACTCCAAACTTTAGTTGCTTTTCCAAACAGATATGATTATAATATATGTGGGAAAACTAATTTATACTAGAAAAGACAGTTTTTAGACTTAATTAAAACCTGGCGGTTGTGAATATGAGGCTTCAGACAGCAATGCTGTCAGCAATTCAACCCCAGACCCAGCTGGTATGTAGAATGTTGAAAGTTTTTAAAGGCGAAATTTTGAGTTTTTAAATGAGATATTTCGAGTTTTAAAGACAACATTTTTAGTTCTTATTTTTAAATACATTTTTTTTTGTTTATTTTTAAATTTTTAGTGAGTGTGTCTGTCAACCTGGAAAGGGAAAGTGCAAGAAATTGAGAAAGGAAGATTTACAGAGAAAAAAAAAAAACTGTTTCTGTGTTTATTTGCACAGCTATATTGTTTGTGGTCAGTAAAGCAAATAATAATAATTGTTGTTTTTGTACAGCAGTTCAAAGTAACATTACAGTTAAAATGCAAGGCTGTAGTTAACGCATACCCTGTAAATTAAGATTAAAGTATGTACAGTATTTATTAAAAATACTCATGACTTCAAGGTATCAGGGATTTGTATTCACCTGACATACATTATACTCACATAGTGCCTAAATTGGAGTAAATTACTCAATGACCCAAAACCTTATCTGGAGTGCTGACTACAGCACATAAGTGATTTCTTTAAATTCTCTGTAAATTACAAACTGAAGAAGAAGGAGTAGAAGGCATTCAATCTTGCAGTGACTCAAGTAGGACATTACCGTCCTTGACAAAAGGGATACCTTCGACGCTTAAAGAATGACACATTTTGAATGAGTGCAATAATTAGAAGATTTGCTGGGAAGGTTAAATTAAACATGAGTTGTGAGAATGACGTCTCCATCTACTTAGAATTTCCACGTCTTAAATCTCCCTAGAGTAGGCATTATTAGCACAGCTATAGAGGCAGTATCTGAATCTTTCCATCAGCAGTTATGCAGAGAACTTTTACAGCATTCTTGGCATGGGATGGAATGTAGCATCTCAAAACCACCACCACCAGCATGAGTATATGTTTTTATTCAACTGCCTACAGAAAAGCTGAACAGCACCACAGTGAATAGCAAGATACCCTTTATACACCAGTGGCCAGTTGTACTAAACGGATCCGATCCTGGATCCAGGCTCCGATCTTGATCCTATAACATATTGGGTTGCACTAAAAAGATCAGAGCTGACCTTGAGCTCAGTTTTGGCTCAAAATCTGATCCTATTTTGATCTTGCTTCACACCAAGATCAGAGTGGGATCAGAGCTTCATTGAACTTTCTATAAATGGAGAAATTAAATGTTTTTAGTTTTGAACTAAGGAATAAACAAAATAATGTAATTCCTCCATTTAAAACTCAGTAATGGCAACTTAATAAACTTTTCAAATATTTGCAGGATTTCACAAAAAATATTTCCCTCAGATTATTATATAAAAACGGAGATACTTAAAAGTTGTAGAAAACATTAATGTTATCTAAGTAACGTACATTTAAAAGTAGCTATAAATACTATATTAAGAAAACATCACTGTGTAGAAAACACTCAGTCAGGACTGTAATATATCATGGCCTAATACAATGGACCTGACTGAGTGACGAAGCCTTATAACTAAATATTATTACACATGTTTTTGTGTGTTGACAAACTCAAACTGCCATTATCATTTTATCGATTACAATTAAATCATTGATTTAATCAGATTGAACACTTTTTTTCTAGTGGTAGCTATCTTCAGCCGTTAATTCAATTTGCTCAAAATGTGTTGATAATTTGCCCTGCACCGCTACTGCTAGCTGTTTGTTTTTGGTGGCTAACTTACCGCTGTAAAGAATACAGCATTGTGAGTGTATCCATCAGATAATAAAACTCTACCGTGAACCGTAACATTTATTATAAACTTCTTAGAAGTTTAAAAAAAAATAACCAGATATTAACGTACAAAATCTGTTTACAGAAGTGTTGGATTTTTTTAGCTATAAATGTAGTAGTCGATTCTAATCAGTTCCAGTATGGATGGGATTTTAAAAAAAGGTCAATATGGGCAGGATTTACATAGTTTTATTAAATGTACTTGACATTCTGACATTCAGAATCATTAAACGCTGCGCCGCGAATATTCACTTCTCATTGGTCAGTTTCCCTAGATATGTCATGTGCAGCAACAGAATCAGATAAAAAAAACAAAAAACGGATCAGTTCAGTACAACGCCTTCTCAAGATCTGGCTCCAGTGAGCCTGGATCCCGACCCTGTTTTTTGATCTCATTAGTACAACTACATGAAAGATAAAAAAATAAACTACCCACCTTGCTGCTCTGAATGTATTTGGTCACTGTATAATAACCCATATGCGCCCAAACATCTGCATAATGCCACACTGCTATGTCCAAAATCACTGTTCTCAAGCATCTCTTCTGAGCCAAAACATGACTTCTGCATGTACCCTCACATGTGCTCTGAAACGTACCGCCGCATGCCCAGTGAAGCGTTGTATAAGCTATAGTACCTCCATGTGGAAACACATATGTATGTGTGACAAACATGCGCCGTCTAATTTTCCATAAGCAAGGAACTTGTACCTGCTTTCGTTTTGTGTAGTAGACATCTTTCACACTGTACGTTTCCTTCGCATGTTGTATTTTGATCATTATTATGATTAATGTTGCATTCAATAAACACAAATAAATAAATAAATAAAGTCTGTGCTGTGTAAATGGTTGTGGGGAAAAGAAAACCCAAGACGGAGATGTTCTCATTTCCAACTAATTAATGGACCTACCCAAAATTACAGCAGCACTGTGTTACTTCAATATACGTCCCCAAAGTCTTAGATATAGCTCCAGATGATTCAGAATATTTGCAGAATGGACACGTATCAAATAAACTAGCAAATGAGATTCGGAAACGATGTATTTCCTTTTTCGGAATGAGGTCTTTGAGGATGATCCAATCTAAAAAAAAAATGTTGCATTTTTTGCATCCTTAGTATTTGTTTTCATTTGCCTTTCCTGACACAACACATTCACAATCATCTACACACCGTCGAGCGGGAAAGCTGAATTCATAAGAACATAAGAACATAAGAAAGTTTACAAACGAGAGGAGGCCATTCGGCCCATCTTGCTCGTTTGGTTGTTAGTAGCTTATTGATCCCAAAATCTCATCAAGCAGCTTCTTGAAGGATCCCAGGGTGTCAGCTTCAACAACATTTCTGGGGAGTTGATTCCAGACCCTCACAATTCTCTGTGTAAAAAAGTGTCTCCTATTTTCTGTTCTGAATGCCCCTTTTTCTAAACTCCATTTGTGACCCCTGGTCCTTGTTTCTTTTTTCAGGCTGAAAAAGTCCCTTGGGTCGACACTGTCAACAAATTCCGTCTCCCTATCAGTTTCTGAACAATCTGATGTTGAAAAATTGTCTGGCATATGCGGTGGTACGTTTCAGAGCAAATGTGAGGGTACATGCGGAAGTCAAGTTTTTTTTTGGCTCAGAAGAGATGCTCGAGAACAGTGATTTTGGACATAGCAGTGTGGCATTATGCAGATGTTTGGGCGCATATGGGTTATTATACAGTGACCAAATACATTCAGAACAGCAAGTTTATTTTTTTATCTTTCATGTAGTGCACCCTTTAAGCTGTAGGGTGACGGAGTATGCGATTTAAAAAAAAAAAAAAAAAAAAAAAATTGATTTATGTACCCCCTGAAACTATTTCTATGCTACAAAAACAGCTAATCCCTGGACTTTGATCAACACTATATTCTATGCAGAAAAACCCTTTTAACTGCTGCCTTGGGAACCTAATTTACTTTAATTAGCTATTTCTTCCATATTACCAGGGCACTCTATATGATCTTTGTGATAAGAATAATTTTTCTCAGTTTTATCTTCACTGTGTTTTTATCATCCCAGCGGATTTTGAGGCGCTATGCTGCTCAGGACAGCACTTTGCAACAATACTGTCAACTCTGCAAGAAAAAAACAACACACATTATGTCTGTCATTGTGGTGCAGAGCTAGGAAAGCATAGTGAAAGCAACACTGTTAGACCTTATTCAAATTAACCTTGAAATGGAGAGCCTTGCTATAAAATCAGACAAATATATTATTGTGTATTTCCCGGGAAATAAAAAGGAGGCTTGGCCCCCACCTGGGATACTGAATCAACAATGAGCATGTGTCTATACCTGACAATCATTGATTATGGCACATCATGTTTTTAAAATAAACTATTAGCTGTGACAACTGATTAACAGTTTGGGTCTGATTTTGAGGAATGGTAAGGCCACGTTTGTGCTGGATGGTGGCACATCCTTGGTGGTTTTGTATTTAGTTTGAGCTGAGCTCTGGTACAATTCCGTTAGGTTTGACCAATGAAGAAAAAATGGGAGTCAGAAGCTACCAACAAGTCAGGAACAACTGACATTCCCTTTAAGAAAATGATAGCATTTTGCTGTGATTTTGATGAACAAAAAGCAGTTCTTTACTGCCATAGCACCATTTGTTGTTTAGAAATACTTACATTCTTGGAACATTTTTTGCATATGTGACTGCAGGGTTCATTATATTCATAAACATTAATTATTTGTATACTTCTAGACTTTGGAATAAATAATTTATTTAAAATGTATATGTGAACTGTGATTTGGAACAAGGTTTCATTATCTTTAATGTTGCTGTGAAAAATAAATGTGTGTATGAAATATTAATTTTAAATACATAGGCCTCCACCTCATACTTCATAATTTCTGGAAGTAATTTAGTCCAACATGTTTTATATTTTGATATGCACTTTTTATTTTCCTGTCAGTCTTCCAAATAACCATGTACATGCTTCAGACACACAAAGAGAAAGTGCATTTAACCATATAACACTGTGTGGGCCCTTATACACCCGAAGCCACTAAAGCAGCTTATTCAGATGAGCACAAATACACCACTAGCCAAAAAAGCATCTAGCAAGCATTATGTGTTGCCAGGGGGACAGAGGTTTTATGTAAAGCTTTGATTGGTTAACATCAACAGTCATCCAGAAAGGGAGTGTTTCAATCTGTCATTGCAGATTGACCAATAGAATTTAATTTTTTTTATTTTATGACGACTACAGGCTGTTTCTTTGAAGTGTTTCTGATCCGTCAAAAAGAGAGCTTCACCATATAAAAAACATAACAATAAAGAGACATTTACAAACAACAGGAGGCCACTTGGCCATTAATGCTCATCCGAGTTCTAGAAGCTGATTGATCTCAAAACTTCTCAAATGATTCAGCATCAACAACATGACAAGATAATCCATCCCATACCCTCACCACTGTGTGAAGAAGAACTGTGTACTTAGTCCTGGTTTCAGTGCTGCACTTAAAGTATTAGATTAGGTTTTAGGTGCCAAGTTAGATTTAAATGAACTTCAACTAATACAAGTGTGGTGGAGCCCTTATGAGTAATCATTTATATGCATTGACTTACAAAGAAAGGGCCTTTAAAAAATAAAGAATTTAAATTTACCTCCTGACAACAAATCAGATTAAAATATTGACACATTCAACTAGGGTGACCAGATAGCAGGAGTGAAAAATCGGCACACTTTCAGTTGGTGAGGGGAGGAAAGAAACCTTGTGAACTATTAAACAACACAAGCAATGTGAACTACATATCTTTCTTCAGTAAATAGGCTTCTTCTGCATGCACTGCACTTCGGCAAAAAATAAAACTTAAAGAAATAAAATAAAATTAAAAAAATACTCCAATGAGGTTAACTTTCTTGTTTACTGTTCAGATAACAACAATGTTTTAATCAGCCTATCGGTGCATCTGTACTGGCTTTTATGTGACCTGCTGTACCGTACGTAGCAGGTGAGACAAAGTCAATGCTGCATTGTTTTGATTTAGGCTGCTAAAATCCAGTTTTCAGCATTAGACGTAAACTACCAAAAATGGATGACAAAGCAAAACTAGCAAGGTATATTTCAGCTGAGGATTGTGTCGAGACATTTCCCAAATAATCTACTGGAGGTAATTGTTCTGCACATCTCGTAATGTGATTTAAAGAAAACACAATCGATCACTATAGCTTCAGAATCACACATTAAACAAAAGGCTACTACTGAACACAATGTAAAACAAACAACAGCTTTCAGAAAACAAACTGGAAAATCAGCGCAGACAAAAAAAAGTATTCCTGTGTTGGTTGTACCAACGTTAAATCAGCATTACAGGTACAATCAAGCACAGCTACCTCCGTTCAAACAACCTGCTGTGTAATTTTTAAATGCAATTAGAATTTTAAACCCTAATCGGCATGTTTTCTTAGTTTTAACTCGCTCTGACTGTTTTAAAATAAATTCCTGGATGGGACAAATAACACGACAACGAATGAGTTGCATATATGGACTTTATTAAAGAATGCCAGATTCCTTTGTGTAACCAGGTTTTGGAACTGTTTCTAACTGATGTCCACATCTGTATACCTTCCAGACAATTCAGTGGATGCAGATGTGCAGTCTCAATGTATGGGCAAATCCACACCAGACCAAGAATGTCGGCAGCAACTGTTGGGATATCCTGCACGCTTGCTTTTTAATAAGTGACAGCACTCTGTTGTAGTAAGGAAGCAAGTACCACTATTTTTAGGCTTTACAGTGCTCTGAAATATTAGGTGTATTTAATGTTTAAACGGGTCTGCGAAATGTCCGTGAAATCCTAATTATAACCCTAATCCTTGTCTTTTTTGCTTTTTAGTGACAGGCTTGTCAACAACACCAGCTATCATGACACTTCGACAGTAAAACTGGGCGCACAGGCGCACGCACCAAGAAAAACAAATGGCGCATCCCGCATCATATAACTGCAGGTTAACGTGATTGGATAGCTGCATAAAGTATGCTGTTGCACCGCGAGACAGTACAGCAGCCAAATATATGAAATTTCCTAACAAGATAAAAAAAAATCACATTTTACGCCTTGGTTTTCAAAGTTTACTCTAGAAATTAGGACAAACAAGTACCTCAATCGGGAAGTTGGATAAAGCCCCGAATAGCGGGACGATCCCGACTTTATCGGGACGTCTGATCACCCTACATTCAACACACACACTCGACATATATAATATTCAGCAGATCAAGTAAACAGGATGAAGTAAACGTGGTCAAGTGAAATGTGGAAAGTCCACAGAATTATACAGTGAATTACAGTAGGCACAAAGGTTTACAACAGCTAAATGTAATTAATAACAAACATAATATCATGTCAAGCATCAATCTTCTATTTTTTAAGGAAAATAACAGAAGATGCATTCTGTAGGTCACTTTGGTGAAAACCATTTGCTCATCACAGATAAAACTAAGAATATGTCTGATATTTCTAAGTCAAACAGAAAATAAATACTTAGGTCCTATCGAAGAGCACATTTCCATCAGGGTCAGCTTGACATTTTGTTCAGATAAGACCTAGAGCCTCAGTATATCCTCATGGCTCTAGTCACATTTGTAGTATTGGATTTCTATCTCTTTTATTGAAGTTAGAACTGGGAAATGAAGTGAACTACTGGGGAATAATGCCCTATTTCAAAGTTAACCAAAAGCTCTATAAAGAATACAATCCCATGGTATACATTATAGTGTCAACCTGGCCCAATGAGGTCATAACGATAACATATTTTTAAATTTCCCTTTGGCCCCGGGGGTAAACAGATTTATATCTTCAGGCTACACTTGTCCCTTGACTTCACTGAAGGTCATGGCTTTCTCTGTAGAACATACAACACAAAGGCAGCAGGCAGCTTCAAATTTTAGAGTACTAAAAGGTACTTAGTTATCATGTGAATGCTGTTATCTACAATGCACGTTCTGCATTCGGAGTTTTAGCTTTTTCGGTTTGTACATTGCATTGTTAATGCAGTTGCTCCATTATGGGTTAGACCCCTCATCTGCAATTCTTGGAAAATATGGCATATTCTAACAGGCATTTATTTAAGTTAGTCTGAAACAAATGAATGAAATTCGAGGTTATCATTTACCTCATTAAACTTAAATTATCAAAAAATGTTACATCTCAATCAACCAAAGTCAATAAAAATGTTGCATCAATTTGCTTCGGGTGTGAGGGCAAAACATTACGGGTCCAGCCTAAAGGCTTAGCCAGGTCTAGCTTGAGCCTAGTGTAAAGACAGTAGCAACATTTTAGCCATAACCTTACTAATCATGTAAAGGGACGATGTATTCACCTTCATCATTTTTATTTCTATTCAATCCTGGTGGAGTATTTACAAAATGCCATAAAATTGACAAATGCAGTAAGCAGCATCAAGGATATTAAGAGATAAGCCAAATCACTTGAACATAGCAGCATAGCAATATGTTTTAGAACATGCTATTTCGACACCATACTGTCTGTTTTCAATATATATATATATAAATTGAGCATTTTTAACCTAACAACATATTATTGTATTACACTGCAGTCAATTACACAATCATTGGTCATTTGGCACAGTATGTAATAGAAAGAACTTGCTGAGCTGGTGTTTAGGGTGTTGAATTGATTACATACAGGCACCTCCAAAAATGTTGGCACCCACTATAAATAGGAGCAAAAAAGACTGTATAAAATAAACAACACAGGTAATGAGCTATATTTTATGCTCAAAAATATGGGAAAACTATATTCTTTTATACTAATACAATTGCTAAGAGAAAACGTTTATTTTTAACAAGTAATAATTTTTTGTTCTCAAAATATAGGTGTCAAAATTATTGGCACCCCTAAAGATTCTTATAAATAAAATTAAACAAAATGAAATCTGCATTAACATTCTACTTTTTTAAGTACAGCTCAGTCTTAAGGAATTGTATTGTGGCCTTCCATGGTTTCCTGTTTCACTGGGGTATAAAAATGAGGTAGCATGCATGTAAAATCCATTTGTTGTCCATCACTAATGGGAAAACAAAGAACTCACAAACAAAAAGAGACAAATGGTTGTTAACCTTCATAAATCAGGCAATGGGTAAGAAAATAGCTAAAAACCTAAATATACCACTTACCTCTATTAGGGCAATAATTAAGATGTTCAAAACCAGTGGAACGGTGGTAAATCTGCCTGGTAGAGGACGCAAGTGCATGTTGCCCCCACGCACAGTGAGGAAGATGATTTGGCAGGCAAAGAAAAATCCAAGGGCCACAGGCGGAGAATTACAGAACTTGTTTGCATCTTGGGGTCACCAAGTTTCCAAATCTAAAATTAGACACCACCTTCATGCCAATAGCCTATCTGGAAGGGTTGCCAGAAAAAAGCCTTTATTGAGAGCAACCAACAAATGTAAGCGCCTGGAGTTTGCTAAATGGCATTGGCGCTTGGATTGGAACCGGGTGCTATGGTCAGATGAGACAAAAATAGAGCTCTTTGGCCACGAACGCCAACGGTGGGTTTGGCATAGAAAGAAGGATGCATATTCAGAAAAGAACCTCATACCTACTGTAAAATATGGTGGTGGATCTTTGATGTTATGGGGTTGTTTTGCTTCCACTGGTCCTGGGGCCCTTGTTAAGGTCAATGGCATCATTAACTCTGCCAAGTACCAGGACCTTTTAGCCAAAAACCTGGTTGCCTCTGCCAGGAGGCTGAAACTTGGCCGCAAGTGGATCTTCCAGCAAGACAATGCTCCCCAAGCACACATTCAAATCCACAAAGAAATGGTTAATTGACCACAAAATCAACATTTTGCAATGGCCATCTCAGTCTCTGGACTTGAATCCCATTGAAAACCTGTGGTTTGAATTGAAGAGGGGAGCCCATAAGCGCAAAGGAGATCAAGGATCTGGAAAGATTCTGTATGGAGGAATCTCCAATCTCATAAAAAAATGTAGAGAAAAAGGCTCACTGCCGTTATCCTTGCAAGGGAGGGTGCACAGAGTACTGAAAACAAGTATGCCAATAATTGTGACACAATTTTTTTTGGAAATAAATGTAGAATTTGAGAAATGTGTGATTTTGGTTGGTTCCCTTGAATCATTAATAAAGTACAATATATTCCACGTTGGAAAATTACAACTTAGCTTGTTACCTGTGTTGTTTATTTTATAGTCTTTTTTTCTCATCTTTATCAAGAGTGCCAATAATTTTGGAGGTGCCTGTATATTGTTATACAAATGATTCTGTGAATTATTAAATTCACAGATGTAAAACAAGAGGCCTACAGGTGCACAACTGTATTGTTTCTACAACTGTCATTTTATATGTGATTTCCCAATAGAGAACACAAGGAAGGAATACATGTTTCCACTGAAGCAGTACAGGGTAGCCAATACAAAGCAAAATACTTGTCAATTATTTAAATTGTAAAAAGCAAATAATTTGTGTAATATCTGTTTATGTTAAATACAACAGTGAAATGAACAAAATAACCAATAACAAATATATACCCCATGGGGTATATTGTGAATAAACCCTAACATTTTTGAGTGGATAAGGTTAAAAAAATAACTATTCCACTGGCCATTTTGGCCAGGCTGCACCAGATCCAATATATGTAGCGTCACAACTGAATCTGGACCCGAGCAGAACCAGGGGGCCTTTTCCCAAAAGCAACTTGAGCCATACGAACATCATAACATCATCGTAAGAGCAACATGTCAAATCTGGTGCGTTTGCCAAAAACTGTCGTTAGTCAAGTAGTTGTGAATAGCGTCGTGGGTTCACGAGTTGTCTGGGGCAATCGTGGGGAGAGATGTGAGTTGTGAACGTAGGCTATATAAAGGCATTGCGAGAACACTCCCCTCTTGCTATATCTGGAAGTATGGCTTTGATTCACAGAATTGTGGAGCTTAATCGTCACAGACGCCGCCCGCACAGTAGATTAGTTAGAATTAATGTCAGCATAAGAACACGTTTAAACCCTAGAAATGGTTAGAAGATACTGGCTTCCATGGCATGAAATTCTAACTTTACTGGATTTTATCTCATCGGATTTGAGGACGAGCACGCAATGCAAGTATGCACTAAATCCAGCTGTGCAATTGCTGTGTTCGCTGGGGTACTATGCCACAGGAAGCTTTCTCCAAATCGTAGGAGATGGTCTGGATCTCGGCAAAGCGTCTGTATTGCGGTCCGTCCAAGCAGTGACAACAGCACTTGTTAGGCATGCACCTGAGTACATTACTTTCCCAAGAACACGGGCAGAAGTTTGTGACAATCACAGAGGATTCCGTTCAATTGCAAACATCCCTGCAGTTACAGGGGCAATTGATGGTACTCTAATTCCCATAACAACCCCGTGGATAGATGAGTCTCTGTATAGCTGCAGAAAAGGCTACTCAGCAATAAATGTGCAAGTTATCTGCAACCATGAGGGTATCATCACGGACATTGTGGCAAAGTGGCCTGGAGGTACCCACAATGCCTTCATGTGGTCCAATTCCGCAATATTCCTGACAGCACAAAACGGGCAATTTGGCAATGGCTGGTTATTGGGGGACAGTGGATAACCATTACGGCCATATCTCCTCACCCCTATTCTGCATCACACCAATGCTGCTGAGGAAAGATTCAGCAATGTGCATCGCCTCAATAGATGCATCATTGAACGTATACACAGATAATTGTTTTAAGAAATATATTATTTAATTCTTGTATATAGCAAACAAAAAGGTACAATGTTTAACAAGTGTCAATTAAATAATTGTTGTCAAACACAAAAAATAAAGCCCTCAGTAACAAATGAATGGAAATCATCGGCTTGTATCATGAGGGATGAGTGTAGAGGTAGTGGGTCGCAACTGTGAATCTGCAATGAAAAAAAGTGAGTGGAGTGTATGAAGTCAGTCTACCCCCCCAAAAAAAACACACACACACACACACACACACACACCTTCTCCCCCTGGCAGGATAATTGGCACAGAGATGGTGGGTCGATGAAACTGCTTTGTTGAAAATGATTTGTTTTCCAAGTACTTCTAATTTTGCCTTTTTAGTAGGAAGTACGTCTTGGTTGTGCTGGTCCTGCTGCTGAATACTCCGCTCCAAGTTTCATTTATGTTTTTAAGAATGCTTAGCGTAATCATTTCCTCGCTGCATCCACATGTGTTCTTTTCTTTTTCTATTGCCATGTTGTTTCTCTCTGGTTGCTGGTTCCTCACTGCCATAAGGTGTTTATCTTCCAAGAGGAATGTCTTGCTGAGGACAGTCATCTTGCAGGGTAGAATCTTACTGGGAAAGGTCTTCATCTTGCAGAGAAAGGTTTTGCTGGGGACTGGCTTGACCACTAGTAGAGGCAGACTCCTCACATGTGGGAATTTGTCCTGCAAACATGTCTATCCCCCCAGAGACTCCAGTGGGTCCCATGATGTTGACAGCTTTTTGTTCTTCTGGGGTTAGTTCCAACGATATCTGGCCACCCCTGTTCCTTTTTCTGTGCATTTTTTTTATTTCAGCAGCTTTATGTTTTGCCAGACTCACAAAGTCCTGCCACTTTTTTCTGACATTCTAGCCTCTTTTGGTGGTCCGGGACTTGAGGCACTGATTTTTGTTGCTATTTCTTCCCATTTTTTAAATTTTAATTTGATTTGTTATTGTTGTTTTCAGCTTGCTAAACAACACATCTTTGTTGGAGTCCACTTCATTGACAAGTGTTTCCACCTAAAATTTCTTGAATATGTGTCTGCACTTATTTGGTGTCCTTCTCTGTCCTTAAATGTAACATACTGTTTTTCGCTTATTCTTTGTTGTGTTTACTAGGGTAATTTATAGGCATTGTTCAATTCTTACATTAATGGGGTGAGAATAAATCAATTAATTGTAGTTGTCACAAACACACATTTATAAGATGAGCAAATTAAGTTTCAATCTACTCCTTTAGTCAGTCGTATGATATAAACTCTCAATTCCACTCCAAACGAGTTTATGTAGACCTATTCTTATTAAAATCAATTATGTTGTGATTGACTCCCCATTCTTGCTGTGACTGCAACTTCTAAAATGCACTTTAAGGTCATTTTTAAGAGGCAGTTTCACAAGGTGTTTTGGGAAACGCAAGTGAAGATTGATCGAACTCAGCTGCGGTCAATCATGAGAATGATCTTGAAAGCGCCAGCGATATCAGGAAATGGCCCCCAGGCTGTTGCAAATGAGGACAATAAAGATTTGCAATCTTGCATTCTATCAATAATGCTAAAATACTGAAGAAAGACTGTATAAACCAGGAAGAGAGACATAGTGTTGCGAGTTATGAAGCACTGCTCCCCGTGTTTATTGTAAATAAAAGGTTTAAACAAAAACAGAAACAAAACACTTTGCCACAAAACAAAACGGCATGGTGGCCAAAACAAACAAACACACAAAACAAAAAACTAACATGCTTGTTTAAAGCCAGCACAAGTAACAATTGTCTATATTTGTAAAATTTCAGTTTCTACTGTCTCAATGTCTCCTTCCACCTCTGAACATCCAACCCCGACCAACAAAAGTTGTGTGTTTTTACATGTGACCATCTCTGGATTAGCATTAAATTAATCAATCCCAAGATGGTAACATTCCACATGACAGTTTCACTCTGCGTGGCCGACAGCCAATTTATCAATAATCACCAGCTGTCGACCACGCATTTTCCGGCATCCGGCAGAGACAAGCTGTTAACAATCGCCCCTGCCAGACGACTATATAATAATTCACCACAAAATAAACACCAAACAATACATTTCAATATACCCACAATAATACATTTCAAAATGTTAAGAAAATAGTGAACTGAGAAATTTTAATTGAAACAAATGATGATGTTCCTCAGAAATCTCAGAAACTAATATTGCATACATTTTGCAAGTGAATGTGATCTTACATTTAAAATGTTCTACAGTGTTTATGTATACTAACAAAGGGTGATGTAATTTCCATGACATTTAGTATAGAAACACATATTGTTTGTAGATGTACATCCATAATCCTTTTATGACCATATTATAGTACCAGGGCTATTGGCTACGTGTATTTTCATTATGTCAACCCCTATGAATATGCTTGAGCACTCAGGTGAGCTGGGAACACAGCAGTCTGTTCAGTTAGAGTGTAGTGCATGACAGCTGAGCTGTTTGTTTGTAAAAGAGAAAGTACAAAGAGGAAGTGTAAGAAAAATAGGGCTGGGACGATAGTGTTTTTTATTATCGATGTATCGTTCTCATGAAGACCAGATGCATCGATGCATTGTTTTTTTCAGAACACAAAAGAAACATGTAAATAAGTACATATCATAAAAAGTAAATGTTTCTCCAGTGGAACTTAAAACTACACATTTCTAATGATTTATGTCTTGTTACACTGTCGGCGAAGTTCCCCACAAAAAGTTATTAAAACATTACAAATTATGCACTAGCTTATCTCTCAAACTGGAATTAGCAGGTGGTGTCTCCCTTTCATTGGGAACTTCAGTCTGTGTTTTATCCATTGCAAGTGGGTACAAAGAACTAGCCATAATGTTTTTCTCTGCACTCAAAAGTACTGTAGCCAGTTCGAATGGCTGTAGTAGAGGTAGTACCTTAGCCATTAGCATCCACTGTTCAGTCATGAGATCTAAGTAGCTGAATCAGACTTGTAGGTCAAATCTGGGTTTGACAAAACAATCATAACTGGCCATATTAATTCAAGAAGGCGTTCAAGCATATAATAAACTGTGTTCCACCTTGTTTGTACGTCCTGTATTAACTTGAGTGGTGCCTTTTCTGTGTTCAGCATTTCTGTTTGTTGCCATCTCACTCTTTTTAAAATGTTCAACCAGTCTCCTTACTTCTGCCACTAACGTGTGGACTTGTCGTACATCCTCCAAGATTTTCTGAATGCAGATATTTATATTGTGCCCTGCACAGCTCACTCTTGCCACGCTACAAAAAAGTAACACAGCACGCTCACTTGCAGAAAGCAAAGACATTGCTCTGCACACGTTGGCCACATTGTCATGAACACATGCTATTACTTTTGTAGCCACTTCAAACTCTGTGTTTATTTGATTGAACGCTTCTGCTAAATTCACAGCTGTGTGTCTCTCGTAGTTTTCGTGTCGCTAATACTTTTGACTCGAGTTCCCAGTTTTGCTTAATGTAATGGTAGGTGGCTGTTAAAAATGCTTCTTGTGAGATGGACACTGAATTACACTCCTGATTTAAATCCTGTCTAAGCTTTTTGTTTGTATGTTTGTGATCCAGAATAATGAATCTGGAGATTGTCTTTCGACAGGGCATTTCATAGCTCGGGGCAAGCTTCTCAATCAGATTTTTAAATGCAGCTCCCTCTACTATACTAACAGGTCTGACATCTTGAAAACATCCACTGTCAGGTCTGTTATTTCTTTTGCTCATGCTTTCTGGATCAACTTTCTTTCCAAAATAAGCTGTCACTGAAGGGGTTGCTTCCTTTTGTTTTTTACTTGTGTCCCCTCTGTCGTATTTTGTCATGTGCTGTCTTGATCCCCCAGGTTGGTGGTATTGCCACAGAAGATCATTAAATCTCCATAAATAGAGCATTTTACATTTACATTTTGTTCTTTTGTAAAAAAAAAAAACTTCCAAACATCTGACGACATTATTTAAAACTACATTAAATCGATAATTTAACTAGCAAAATCTGATCTTGAAATGCGCCCTACCTCTAGCCTCTTCTCTAGCAATTAACACATGTGATTCTGGCTATTGTACACATCTTCAATATTATTTAAAAAAGTAAGAAAGAGCAGGGCTGGGACATGCAACTAAAATGTGCATCCTTACAAAGTAACAGGATGCTTGTTTGTTTATCACAAAAAACAAGCAGAATATTAACATGGCTGCTGGGGATTTATGTTGTTTTAAGTACATTTTCTAGAGATGTGCTTGGCAAAACCAGTCTGGTAAGGAATGTCAGCACAGTTTTGTGCCTGCTACCAGTTGCAGTTAACTACAATAAATAATAATCAAAGAAATGGTATCCATTATTTATTTTCAAAAATATTAGTTTTCTTCCCATTGTTTATATTATATGTGTAACATGGGTTAAACAGTTCAGAAAAGTGTGTTTCTTCAGAAAACTAAATCTGAATATAATTTTTTTCTGAAAACCTAGAATGACAGGGAAAACATAACCCAACAATGACACAGCAACAGTAAGAACATAAGAACATAAGAACGTTTACAAACGAGAGGAGGCCATTTGGCCCATCTTGCTCGTTTGGTTGTTAGTATCTTATTGATCCCAGAATCTCATCAAGCAACTTCTTGAAGGACCCCAGGGTGTCAGCTTCAACAACATTACTGGGGAGATGATTCCAGACCCTCACAATTCTTTGTGTAAAAAAGTGCCTCCTATTTTCTGTTCTGAATGCCCCTTTGTCTAATCTCCATTTGTGATCCCTGGTCCTTGTTTCTTTTTTCAGGCTGAAAAAGTCCCTTGGGTCGACACTGTCAACACCTTTTAGAATTTGGAATGCTTGAATTAGGTCGCCATGTAGTCTTCTTTGTTCAAGACTGAACAGATTCAATTATTTTAGCCTGTCTGCATATGACATGCCTTTTAAGCCCAGAATAATTCTGGTCGCTCTTCTTTGCACTCTTTCTAGAGCAGCAATACCTTTTTTATAGCGAGGTGACCAGAACTGCACACAATATTCAAGATGAGGTCTTACTAGTGGATTGTACAGTTCTAACATTACTTCCCTTGATTTAAATTCAACACTTTTCACAATGTATCCGAGCATCTTGTTAGCCTTTTTTAAAGCTTCCCCACATTGTCTAGATGAAGACATTTCTGAGTCAACAAAAACTCCTAGGTCTTTTTCATAGATTCCTTCTCCAATTTCAGTATCTCCCATATGATATTTATAATGTACATTTTTATTTCCTGCGTGCAGTACCTTACACTTTTCTCTATTAAATGTCATTTGCCATGTGTCTGCCCAGTTCTGAATCTTGTCTAGATCATTTTGAATGACCTTTGCTGCTACAACAGTGTTTGCCACTCCTCCTACTTTTGTGTCGTCTGCAAATTTAACAAGTTTGCTTACTATACCAGAATCTAAATCATTAATGTAGATTAGGAATAGCAGAGGACCTAATACTGATCCCTGTGGTACACCGCTGGTTACCACACTCCATTCTGAGGTTTTTCCTCTAATCAGTACTTTCTGTTTTCTACATGTTAACCACTCCCTAATCCATGTACATGTGTTTCCTTGAATCCCTACTGCATTCAGTTTGATAAAGTACAATAAAGTTTATGTGTAGAAGGTGATTAGATGCTTCTGGGGCCACAGCTACATATTCAGAGGAACCAATGTTTCTGAACCTGTGTGCACTTGAATCCCACTGACACCTTCCAACCCAATTCCAACACAAGACACACAGAACATAGGGAGGATCTGGGAATCCTAGCCTGAATCCGATGAGATTGTGCATAGAATAAAAGTAAATTATGTCATCCACATACAGTATTGGAGGAAAAAAAATGTAGCGTGGGTCTCCACCCACTCATAGAATAACACATTTCCTTATTGTAACTGCAAAGCATTACTTTATGCAGAATTAAAGTGCTAACTCAACTCCACAGAGGTGATAAATGCTATGACAAGCAGTTTAAAAACGTACACCGTTGGTGATAAAATATCTAATTAAGTCTCGGCTCCCTGTTAATTTGTTGTTTCAATAACTGTATTACAAACTGGTTTAAAATGCCGATGGCACTGTCAACATTATTACTGTCAATCAGTTAACGTATTGAATATTATTTAGAGAGCAGGGATTTCAAAATAATCAAGATAAAATAGTTTTACATCAATAGCTCATTGGGCACATACATAATGTTATTTACATTTTAAATAGTGAGCAGATAGGTTTGTTGATTGTTTGAGTAGTATTGTTCCTTAGGACAACAAAATACTGAGCTCAAGTCATGTGATTTCATAAAAACGCCAGGTGCTCAGTGTTTGGTACTTGAGTAAAATTGCCAAAATTAGTTGATTGTATACTCATTTGAAAAATAAATGATTTTAATTAATGCAAGAACAGCCTGAGTAACGAAGATTGCCTGTTTGCTATTGGCATGATTTAAAGTGGCCAGTCTGTGAGAGAAGTTGCCCGGAGAATGAGATGTTCTGCTTCAACAACCAGCAGACTAGCCCAGAGAAACCAGGAAACTGGCTCTGTGAGGGACAGGCCAGGTCCTGGAAGGCAGAGGGTCACCACACTGGCCCAGGACCGTAACAACCGACTGATCCATCTGTGTAATCACTTTCAGACTGCAGTGGCTTGTCACAGATGGTTCTGGCACATCCCTTTTGTGCTACAAGTCAGTAGATCCTTTTGCATGGAAGGCCTCTGTTGCAAGGGTGTGCGGTTCTTTGATGGACCGAGATACAGTTAAAATGTGTTTGCCCCCTGACAATGGGAATGAGAATGTAGAGATGGGAGCCCAGCTAACAAGATTATTAGCAGATCTGTGTAAGTCCTGTGTGAAGAAGTTCATTGCATTGAAGGTCAGACTGGCCTGCTGAAAGTTCCAAACCTCCCTTATCAAGCAAAAGCATCTTTTTAAAATTAGACTCAGAGCCTCAAAACATTCTGATCCAGGAGAGCAGAATGGCAGAATCTATGGAGCACAGTTAATATCCCATAAGCAATTGAACTAGGATAGGTATGTGGTTATATCAAAGTATAGCAGTCCTAAGTTTTAATATTTAAGGTTGCATTTGCTGCTAAGCAGGTGCCTAATTACCAATTAACCTCTTGCCTTCTGTTTATATCAATGTAAAATACAATTACAATTTATAAAACAGATTGCTATATTGAAGTATCTGAATTAGAAATACATGTTATAAAATCATTTAAAGTTAAACTGTTATACAAATACAATTATTATTGCTGAAAGAACATATTACAGTTAAAAATGAGAGAAGTTCAATACTAACTTCTATTTTCAACCTCTCAATTGAGTCTAATGAGATACCGAATGTCTGGAAACTGGCTTATGTTATTCCATTATTAAAAGCAGGGAATCCATCTGATATGGACAACTATAGGTCAATTTCCAATCTGTCAACTTTGGCACAAATTCTGGAATTATTGGTTAGTAGTCAATTGAAATGTTTCTTGGAGGCAAATAATATGTTAGATAATATTCAGTCTGGCTTTAGGCAGAGTCATAGTACTGTATCCGCAATACTGAAAGTGATCAATGACATACAAATGGCTTTGGATAAGAAATCAACTCGTGTGTCTCTATTCATTGATCTGTCTAAGGCTTTTGATACTGTTAATCATTTACTACTTATCAAAAGGTTACTAAATGCTGGTACTGGATCACAAGTGGCTCGGTGGTTTCAAATGGACCTTACTAATCAATCACAGATTGTTAAATATGAAAATTTGATGTCAAACCCTGTTTTGTTAAACAGGGGTGTTCCTCAAGGATCAATTCTTGGCCCGTTATTGTTTGTATTATTAATACATAATAATAACATAATAATATTTTTTAATATTGGTGATAACATTAAACACTGTAAGTACCATCTCTATGCCGATGGTATCATTCTATATTCATGCAATTCGTCCTTAACCTTGGCAGTTAGTAATTTACATTCAAACATCTTTAATTGATTTAAAGCTTCTTTTAAATTCCAGTAAGACTAAAGCTAAGGTGTTCTCTGCTGCAAGACCCGTGACTCTAACTTTAGTCACTTTAGATCACAATGACATTGAGTTTGTTGAAAATTACAATTATTTGGGTATTTGGTTGGATAGGAATCTGGAAGGCTCATATTGAAAATCTTGCAGAAAGACTATAATTTATGTTTTTTGTACAGACTTAAATCTTGTTTCTCTATGGAAACAAAAAAAGAGGCTTATTGCTTGTATGTTTTTGCTGCAAATTGACTATGGTGATGCAGTATATAGGTTTGCATCACCAACAACTTTAGGTAAACTGGACTCGCTATATTACAAATACAAGATTTAATACTCATCATTGTACAATTTGGTAGGCTGGACTTCTTTGGCTTTACGCAGGTTGAAGCACTGGTATATTCTGGTATATAAGGCTATTCAATGTAAATTAGCCTCTTATTTAAATAAATACCTTATAGCTTCCCATAGTAACATAAGAACATAAGAACATAAGAAAGTTTACAAACGAGAGGAGGCCATTCGGCCCATCTTGCTCGTTTGGTTGTTAGTAGCTTATTGATCCCAGAATCTCATCAAGCAGCTTCTTGAAGGATCCCAGGGTGTCAGCTTCAACAACATTACTGAGGAGTTGATTCCAGACCCTCACAATTCTCTGTGTAAAAAAGTGCCTCCTATTTTCTGTTCTGAATGGCTCTTTGTCTAATCTCCATTTGTGACCCCTGGTCCTTGTCTCTTTTGTCAGGCTGAAAAAGTCCCTTGGGTCGACACTGTCAATACCTTTTAGAATTTTGAATGCTTGAATTAGGTCGCCACGTAGTCTTCTTTGTTCAAGACTGAACAGATTCAATTATTTTAACCATAGCCTCAGATCTCATTCTTTTTTGCATTTTCAAATCCCAAAAATGTATATACTGAGGCTGGTAAAGGCTCCTTTGCTTATTATGCCCCATGGTTCTGGAATGAGTTCCAGTCCAAACTAAAGCTGCCAATCTGTGATTTGCCTGGGTCTTAATTATATTTTATTGTGTATTTTGTTCTTGTTGTCCGATTGACTTGCTGCTACCTGCTTGGCTAGGTCTCACTCGTAAAAGAGGTTTTAATCTCAATGTGACTACCTAGTTAAACAAAGGAAAAAAAAAATAAAAAAAATAAACTAACTGACACTGTCAACAAAAGCTCAGTGCTGTTGATCCGGATTTAGTATTACAAACAGTATTATTAACAACAAACAAAAACAAACAAAACACTCACATTTCACAGCAGGTTCTCCTTCTGGTCATTTATTGAAACCATTCACAAAGGAACAGATCACATCACAGGGCGCTGTTGTCCGTTGCCTGAGTACCAACAATGGTAGTCAGGTCCACAGTAATACCAATGCAGGTGTCATAGGAAATAAATTAGCCATGAAATAAGTTAGCATTTGCCTTTTTACGCCTTTCTATGCATGCACAGATTTTAGAACTTAAAGGCAAGGTTCTGTGGAGATTTATCCAAAATTTTACAGTTGTCATTTCTATTTTTTTAAGAAATGAAAACAGGTATTGCAGACCGTATTTTTTTGTTTAAAAATGTGACATTTGACATCATATTTTCGAAGTGTATTGCAGACATTATTTTTCTCTTTAAAAAAGTAACATTTGTCATCTTTTATTTATCGAAGTGTAAATGTACGTTTAAGTTTTTTTTAGAAATACATTTTATTTAAAGTAAAGCACTCGCTGTGTTTGGATGTGCATTGTGGTTTTTAACAAAAATAAATATTTTAAAAACATTATTTTGTCAGTATAATTTATGTTTATGCAGAGTTAAAATCACTTCTTGCCAAATGTTTATTTCCTTTCAAAAATGTTGTTTCACATACTGTGGCAAATATAGGTGTTTATTCTATGTAGGCTAATGTTTAACTAACTTATTATTTTCACAGTAAAATGCTTGGTTGTTTTGCATTTTTTTTTTAATAAATGTTATGGGGAAGTGGGTACAAACACTTTTATTGATACAGAGAATATCATTTTTGACGTTTCAAGTGTACGATTGGGAATATCTAAATGACTTGTGACTTGACAGCTGTAATAATGTGGGGAAGTGGGTACAAACACTTTTATTGATACAGAGAATATCATTTTTGACGTTTCAAGTGTACGATTGGGAATATCTAAATGACTTGTGACTTGACAGCTGTAATAATCTAATTGCACATAAAAATAAATCTTAATGCTTAACTGTTTCTGATATACAGAATATCGTATTTATTTCTCTTTCGGTAATATTTGTACAAAGAAAACCTATAATGAAAATATCCGCTGATAACAAACTTAAAATGACAACTCTGATGACGGTTTAAGCTGGGAATGTTAAATAATAGATATTGTCATATTATTTAAAAAGTGTTATTATAACGATTTAACACAAATATAATTGCACATAAAAATAAATTGCCCATCGCACAAGCACGTCTTTGTAAACTATGTAGCTTAAAGTTAACCGCTATTATTAAATAAAATACAACATGATACAATAAAAAGTGTTATTAATATTATAACAATCTGTTTTCAATTTTAACCACTTATAACTTAGCTTTAATAAAGATCCTGACAATATTTTAAAAGTAAAACAATTTTCTGAATTAAAGTTTACAGACAGAAAACGGAGACCGCTTAACCTTGCCTTTAAATTCTAAAATTCGCTCTCAGCCACTCAGAGAGAGGGAAAGCCAACACACCCTCTTCCCCACCTCTCCGTGTCATCACCATGACTGACAGCCAGATCTTATGGGGCTGCTGCCCTCATCCTGCAGTACCACGCATGCGCCAGACGGTCAGCACAAATGTCCCCTGTTACATATATATATATATATATATATATATATATATATATATATATATATATATATATATATATATATATATTGTTTAAACTGATTTTGTGGTAATGTCCTTGGGTGCCTAATTCAATTTTTTCTCTGAATTCCACAATTCCATCCGTGTTCTCCGCAACGCAGATTTCATAGGGCCCTACACATTCATTTAAAAAGTAGCCTGAAAAGGTAAACAGGGTGTCTGAAACCTGCTTGTGCAGGAGATTTTTTTAGAAACAGAGAGAGGTCAGGCTTAGTCCAAGCATGATACAGTTAATATAAGACTGCTATATTTAACATGTTCATTACAGCCTGACTTTAAATGAAAATAACTGGACCTTCCACTGATAACTTAAATGACTTCATAATAAAGGCCTATGGCAAAACCTACAATTCCTATTAGATAATCCTTTTAACACACACCTGTATATGAAAGTAAACTAATCTGAAAAGGTGATATGATATGCTTCTCAGAGGGGATTATATTGTAGACCCAGGTTAATATATATATATATATATATATATATATATATATATATATATATATATATATATATATATATATATACAGTGTATCCCACATCCCCTAAAGTCGGTTAAAATACAAGTAAACAAACTGGTTGGTAAACAAAGTAATTAATATAAAGTGTTTGGGATCAAAACTAAAGATGGTTTAATTAATACACTGTGAATTGATAATGGTTTGTTAAATAAGGGAGATTAAAAATAATTAAATCAGGTTTAAAATAAATAGTTCTTATTGTGTAGAGACAATACACTGGGGGCACTAGGACCCAGTAGTGGTTACTGGAGTCGGAACCAACTACAGGTTAATTCAATTAACTAATTAATAATGTTTCAAAAGGGAGTGTGTGTGTGTGTGTGTGTGTGTGTGTGTGTGTGTGTGTGTGTGTGTGTGTGTGTGTGTGTGAGTGTGAGTGTGAGTGAGTGGGTGGGTGGGGGTTGTGTATGAGTTTGGTTGGGAGAGTTGAAGAGTAAGCTGGTTATTGTGAGTATTGTTGAAACAGGACAATAAACTATTGGAAAGGTATTTGGATAACGATTTGGATTACGATTTGGTTTTGGTGACAAGGTAACAGGTTTAGCCTGCCTTGTTATTAGTTAGGGAAACGTTTGTTTAGTTAGGGAGTTAGGTTTTGTTTTATTTTTCTTTTTTGTAAACAATAAACTACGCTACAGGTATCTTCTTGGCATCCTGTGTGTAAAGCGTTTATTTGAAGAAAGAAAAACGTTAGACTGCCTTGCAATCCATCACTATATATATATATATATATATATATATATATATATGTTATATTTTTATATATATATATATAAACACACGCTACAGCGTTTCTTGGCATCCTGTGTGTAAAGCGTTTATTTGAAGAAAGAAAACATGTGACTGGAGGAAAATTGAGATTGAAAATGAGAACCATGAGATCATGTTCCAATATTTTGGAAAGGAGTTATATCCAATTAATTTTGAATGTTTTTTTTATAACTCCACTTAGTTTTAAAAAAGATTTGCTCGGATCATTCTAGAATATATAATTAACTCAAAGATAAGAACTCTCAAGTAAGATTAATGATCAGATTTAATTGGGAAAATCCTAATAAGCCCAGAGCAAGACCCTATTTGCTACCATTGAACTTAATCTTGCAAGTTGACGTGGTTCATGCTCTGAAGGTATCTGAAAAACTGATTGCTGTTTGGTTGTATTCAGAAGTGGGGGCATTTTCTAAAATTTTCTCCCTGCTTGTTTGGAAACTGGCATCCATTTTGACTCCTGACCTCTCATGTGGGATCCAAAATGGCTCCTGGTTCAAATCCCTGCTCACCCACTGACTCACTGTGTGACCTTGAGCAAGTCACTTAACCTCCTTGTGCTCCGTCTTTCGGACGAGACGTTGTTGTAAGTGACTCTGCAGTTCACACCCCATAGTCTAAGTTGACTTGGATAAAGGTGTCTGCTAAATACACTAATAATAATAATAATTAACCCACCAAGTTGTGGTAGCACAGGAACACCCCATCACAATATGCAAACCACACGTATTAATCAAAAATAAAGTGGCAAATCAATCAAATGTTATTATGGAGTTTAAGTTCCTTTTTTAAATTTACCAAAGTGGTGCTAAATGTTTTGTTTCTAAATATGCTTAATACTATACCCTATGAAAAACACATTTAGAAGTCACATTTTTATACCTGATATCTTTTGCATAAACTTGTTTAATAAATCTATCTATCTATCTATCTATCTATCTATCTATCTATCTATCTATCTATCTATCTATATATATATATATAATATATTATTTTTTTTATTTATTTTCTTTTTAAATATACAAATGTGTTTACACACATTATATATAATTCACTGAAATGCATCAAGGTGAAAAGAATGCCCTTTTTTCATGTTTAGTGAAACCCCATGAGCATGTTAAGAAAACAATCCAGTTTTAAATTCAATTTTTCTATGTTATCTAGTACACAGATTAGATTCCAGTTTATAAAACATTAACTATCTGGCAAAATCCTCCTGGTGTACTTGTAAGTTTTCCCATATTATGAAGAATAATACAGGTCATACATAATTTACAGCACATAATTGACTCAAAAATTATCTGCAAACTGAGTGCCCCATGTTGTCCATATTGTATATTTTTTATTATAACCTTTGGCTGTGCTTCGTGGCAAGAGGTAGGGCTCCTCCCCCCTGTTCTGCTCCCTGTCAATCTATTTGTCAAACTTCCTATGTAACCCTAGTAATTTATATTCCCTGTCTTGCTTTTCATTTGAGCTTGTGTTCCGTTATGTTTAGAGTATAGACCCAAACTTCAGTTTTAATTCAACTTGGACAATAAATTAAACAAACCCACTGGTCTGTGAGTATTTTTGCCATTTTGGTTTAGAGACAAAAAATCTCACTATCTAAAAAACTACATTATTTAACTAACCCAGCTAAACCTCCAATAATTAATAAAATGGATACCTGCGTCACCCTTCTTATCTGGAGCCAAAAACTCTGACGCCAATATCATCCCTACAGCTCAGCAGCCCAGGACAACACATCACTATAATCTACTCAAATCAGTCTCAGTCTCCCTGCATTTTGATCTATCTATCTCCTCCTCTGTGGCTTTTTCCAGTCTGTCAGGATCCAGATCCACAACTCTCAACCGCATTCCCCTCCATCCACCTGCCCTCATCACTACAGCTGTCCACGTTTTTGAATCTACCACAAGTTCCAGGGGTGACCTTTTAATCTAAACAGACAGACTTTGCTTTTCTCCAAGCTGCTTTCCTCCACAATATGGACAGACTTTCTATCAAAGGCTTCTAGTAATCTCAGCATAGCATTATTCGTGCATTCAAACCCCAGCATTCGCTAGTTCCAGTGTTGGGAACGTCACTGAAAAAAAAGTAACGTGTTACTCATGTCTTCAGAAAAAAAAAAAATCCTTACTTACTACTTATAAAAAAGTTGCCTGTCCTGGTCACAAAAGCAAAGTTTGTGGGGAAGAATAGCCATTTTCTATACTTTTGAGGCAATAGCAATTAGGAAATAACACTTACTACCCAGGAACAAAAAAAAATAAATTGTTACACGGTGCATTCATTGTATTACTCAATATAATACTCATTATATTGTTATATTACTCATTGTATTACTCGTTATAATACTCATTATATTGTTATATTACTCATTGTATTACTCGTTATAATACTTGTTATTTTACTCGTTACATTACTTGTTACATTACTCGTTATATTACTTATTATATTGCTTTCTCTTGTCTTGTCCTGCAAAACAATTGTTCTGACTATTGTTTTCTACTTAACTGTATATCAGGTAATTCATGTATTAGCCCTTTGCGGTCCTATGTCGGACCAGGTTCGACATTACAATTTTCCCTTTCCAGTCCGATGTTGGGCCATGTCCGACATTATCAAAAAGACGAAAAGCACAGGTCTTTAGTTGTTTTTTTCTCTGGAAAAAGCTGAGAAAACCTTTCAATGGATGAGTGTGACCAATAGAAGCTGAATGAAGCTGAAAAAAGGGTGTATCTGATAGCCCCATGCACCAGAGATAACACCGACATAAACAAAGGAGATAGCTGCTTCTGCATCCTGCACTCAAAGAGTATCGCAGAAATCTGCAGAGCTTTTTGAGATGTTATAGTAATAAAATAATGACTTGGATCGCATTATTGAGAAATTTGGTGATAAAATGAGTGATCAGGACAAGATTTATCAGTATACATGTCTATAAAGAGGTATGTTAAAAATACAGCGAACAAGGGCTGGGGCTTGGCTAGAGATACAGTACTGTGACAATAAATTGGACCTGACACGCCTGACAAGCGCTGAATAAATGAACCGCTAAGCATTAAATGTGTCAGACAGGTTTTTAAAATGCCTGTAGTATAACAAACAAACTTGACTGTGTGGTGCTGACTGTAAATACAATAAAGAGCAGTTCACATTTGCGGTTACAACTGAACTGAGATGTACTTTGGCTTTAAAAGAAGGAAATACTACCAGTGTAGGTGTATGTGGCGCGGTAGTGTCCTAGCCCAGATGGTAATGGCAGGGAGAGAGACTCAGAGACAGAAAGCCCCCCCTACTCCCCCCCCCCCATAAGAGTACTGGCAGGGCTTTCATCCTGACACACTGCCATAGTGTATAACAGAGAAAAGGTAACAAGACAAGCTTGTTTATTTTTTGCAGAAAGTAACTGTAAAATTATTACTCTGATTACAAATCGAATGTGTTTTACTACCTCGTTATTGACAAAAGTAATGTTACAGTAACGTGTAATCCCAACTCTGTTGATTTCTCATCCCTGCCATGTCATCTCCACCGATACTGAATCTGTCTTTGCAAACTGTGCATTGATATCTTAAGCTCAATCAATTAGTCCTTTTTTTAAAGCAGATAATTCCATCCCTCCAATGTGACTGACTGCTTGGATTCTTATACACAATTACTTTTGGACCCTGCTTCTCTTCTCTGACCCTCCCTCCTTCCCTCCCTTCCAGCTGCTCCTCCTTCTTTCTACAACTTTAAGAACCTTTCTTTGACTTCTTCCTCTGCCTCAACATAAAAGAAGCTCCAGGATCCAAGACCATTCAAATCACTCAACCTCTGCGATTCTTCCCAGTCTTCAACCAGGATCTGCGATATGAAAGCATACAGGTCTCATATTCATTCTTAATTATCAGCATGGCCTTTAGATACAGCAGGGCTCCAGACAAACTTTTTGCCTTAGGAGCAAATGTCTCCTAGGCCTAAAAAAAAATTGGTCCCAAATCCAATTGTTAGGGTCCACTTTAAGAGTAAGTTGGTTGATACCAGATTCAACGGCTTCAAATTTGTTATCACACTATAGTGATACTAAAACAATAAAATATTATTGCCTCATTCTGCTGAATGGTTAATCTATGCAGCTGATGACTATAATGAAAACAGCATGTTTATATTTTGCAAGCACACTGTCATATATTTTAGAAACCCTAATTTTTTATTAGCAGTGAATAGCAGCTTTTCTACTGCAATCAAGTAAGCTGCATTCAATATTTTTGCTTGTCTTACTCAGCAGTTGCTTCAGTAGCACACTGTCCTGGCTACTGGTGTCAGTCCCAAGTATTTCTGCTTTCAACATTCTTCAAATGGTCAGTTTGAGAAATAAACTCCCTTTTCTCTGCAGCAGCTGACAATGCTTTAGTACAAAACTCACGATACAGGAACTGTTTTTCATTATGGTAATGTCTTGATTTGCCATGCCTGCTTTTTTGGCTGAACAGATAACAGTTCATCGTCTAACCAGGGAAGCTGCTGCACAATTAAATCATCAGCAGACTCCTGACGGTAAACAATAACCAAATCAATTATACCTGGGATAGATGTGTCTGCTAGATGCAACAGACTCAAAACATTATTTAAGCACCCTAAGATTTGACTGGTGAAAGACAACAACTGGTTTATTGGAGTTCCAAAGAAAAGTCTTTTCACCTTGTTAATCTTTTCACTTGAGGTTTTTCCTTTTTATTATTATTTGTATTTTAAATGTTGTATTTACAGAAAGACGTCATGCACACTAAACCCAAAAAAGATAGTTGCCCCCAAAAATGTTTAGTCGCATTCGCAAACATTTTGGGCTGAGTTTGGAACTCCTTTACGATGGAGTCTGCTTCCTATTCCCTGAACCAGATCTGCACTCACTCAACATAGCAATTTGCATCTTCCCCCTGGGCAGGACGTTTATCCCCCTGGCAAAGCATTCAATATCTTCTAATGGAAGACTCTCAGAGATCAAGTTTGTTCCTTCCTGTAACCATCCTCCTGGTTCCGGCTGGGATTCTATCCTCCTCCACCTAGCACAGCATATTATCTCCCGTTGGAAGACTCTCAGAGCAAGCTCATGCTTACTGCATTACTGCACGTGCTGGGCCTCTGCCCCCTTCCCTCCTGGTCTCACCTTGTTTAACTAAGACCTCTTTCAGCACCTCACAAATTTTCCATGCGCACAGACACCTCCTCAATAGGCATCGGTGACTAACTCTGTAAGCAGGGGAGTCATCAACTCTGATGCTTTCATTCCATCAATGCAGCTGGCCAAGGGTACTGCTTATACAAGACAAATCTCTCCAATGCCTTCAAGGTATGCCTATCCACCCTTCACTCCATAATCTCTTTGGAGCCTGCAGGAAGGGCCAATATCTCTTTGCTATATCAATTTGCAATATCTCTTCTTTTTGGGTCAATTATTTTTCCCGTCCAGCTCTCTTTTGGCTGCTGCAGCACCCCACGATTTTTTACTCCCTCTCTGAAGTTCTCCACTGGATCCTGCTCAACCATCATTGCGTCCCCTTCCTCCTGATTATCCTCAATGAATTTATCTTCATTTTCCACCACATCTCAACCCTCAGCATAACCCCTCAAGCAGCTCTGCACAATGTTCTCTGCAGTTGGCACAAACTTTCTGAAGGGGAAAAAATGGTACAGCTCACTCCCTCAACTTCCTCGGCATCACACTTGATCTCCCTCTTGCAACATTGGAATGGCCTACCTATGTTCTATGAGGACTTAATTTCTGCCTCCAGGCTCTCTCCGTCCATATTGATGCCTACTCCACCAGCTTCAAGGGGCTGTTGTACAACCAATGGTTTTCCAGTCCCTGGTACCTTGAAATTCAAGAGTTTCCAACACAACTAAAATCTACCGCTTTCCTTAAGCTCTACCCCTTCATGGTCACAGCTTCCCCGCGGGTGGTGGAAATACATTTTTTGCGACTGTCAAGCTACAGCTAATATCATCAACAAAAGACAGTCTTCTTCCCTCCTTATTATGCAACTCCAGCACCATCTCGTCTGGATTTATGTTACTGTCATCATTTTATAATCTAAAACTGCATTAGCAATAATGATGCTCTCACCCCAGGCTCCCTGGTTCCGTCTGCTGCTCCCCTCAGCACACCTTTCCCCTGCTTATTATTTAGTTCAGTGATTTGATAGTCAATTAAATTCTTCCCTGTGCAATCTCCTCACTGCCCAAGACTACATGGCTGCTGCTCACTCTCCACTGACGCGACTGCCTGGTCTGCCTTCATCATCTGCATTCAAAATTGGATCTCCATTCCCCCTTCAACCAGCACTTCATCCTTTGCACGTCCTTGCAAAATACAATCTGCACCTCTCTGGTGTAGCAGACAGTGAATGCAGTCAAATCAGGTTATTGCTGGATGTGTATTAAACACTGTTTAAACTAGTTTGAGAAACTTGCAAGTTAATGTTTTTTTCTCTTAACTCCCATCTCTTGGTCAAAGACAAATGCAGCTTTGTGAAGCTGAGTCGTAAAAATTCCTTTGCGTAATCACAAATCGAGATCTCTGCAAACAGGCAAACTCTGGACATTGACCACAGACAGGTCTTTCCCCCTTGACAACATGGAGAGTGGGGGAACAGTATCAATCACACTTGACAGGACAAAGGAAATTCAAGTGAACTGTCAGTCATGAGCTGTGAGCAAGGCCAAGGAGTGGCGGGAGATGAATTAACCAGTGTTTAAGCAAGTTGTGTGACATTAAACACCACCTATGAATTCAACGATCCAATCAAAACAGGTTGAGGTTTAATTAAAAAGACTAGAACAAGGTCTGAAAATTGTCAGAAAATTAGAGAGAAGTGGGTCTAAAAGTGGTCCTAGAAATGTGGTTCAAAAAGTGTCTGAAATCTGTTCTGAAATGTGCTCTGAAGTGGGAATAGAATCAGATATGAAAATGGCTAAAATCATGTCCTGAGAAGGCTGAAATCAGCTCTGAAGAGGGTCCTGCTCTCTGCCCTGCGAGAGACTGAACCGGGAAACAAGACACAACAAAGATCTGAAAATGGGTCTTTGTTATTATTTTACTGCTTGAAATCAACCACGAAACGAACTGAAGCAACTAGCCAGCTGCTATGCCTCTGTAAGGTCCCTTAGCCATATGAAAGAATTGCAACAAGAACATTTTTACAAACTACATAACTTTTCAATTGCAATGCATTCGATGACATTTTCTTAAAGGAAATATATACAACCACATCTTAACTTTAGAATACTTGTCAAATCTAATCGTTAGTGTAAGGACTTTACTCAATGTGTCACCAGCTTCAGGAAATTAAAAGCAATACCTCTGAGTCTCCCACTCAGCGATTGCTGTACTACTGGGTGACTGACCTATCAATCATAACGTCATGACAACAGAGTCAATCTGGAACAGAAGAAACAAATATCAATTTTATGGAAAACAGGTGTCAATTTATGCTTAATTAGTACAAAAGGGACTTCATTTCTCATTGTTTCTTTTTATACCCAGTGGTACAAATGTGTTTCATTTATTCCAGTCCTTGCTCCTACGATTTCCAAAATTATTGAATAGAAATTTATAGATATTTTCATTGGTCTTTAAAAAACGTGTTCAATTTAGCAAATAAGGACCGAAAGGGTTGATAAATCTGAAGCAATCACTGTGCAGTGCTCCAGTTTGCAGTTTCTCGTACACAGAATTAAATCAAACCATTCCTGAACCTTAAAGGCACTGCAAAATTGGTTGAGAGATATAACGTGGATATAACGTGCAATTTCATCAAATCCGACAAACCTTTTTTTTTTTTTTTAAATAAATAAAAAAAGGGACTTCAACTGCAAACCCCCATGGTAGGAGCATCGAAACAACAAGTAAGTATTTTATATACTTACACTAGACCTTTATAGTTGTGGGTAGGATACAGGCTAGGTTGTTTTTTACATTTTAGAGTAATAATAGTCTTAATATAGCCTACAGTTGTAAAATTACAATATTGAAATAAAATAAATATATCCATATAAACACTAGCAGTTATTACCAGAGTTAAATATGTTAATATGAAATATTTTTTATACAAACTGTAAAAAATGCTACGCGCAGTCACTCAACAACATAACATCTGTACAAATGACAGACTTTGTAGCAGTGTATAGTAAAACCTGTCTCGCACAGCACCGCTTGGGACCAGGAAACACAATGTATTGGTTTACAGAGGTACTGTCAAATCTAATACTGTACTAAAGAAAGGTAGAAATGTAATGTTTAGGTGCACCCTGTATTCAAGGATTGCATTCATTGTATGTCTTACTTTCTACACTGTGTAAACTAGGATTTTATTGCAAATCGACTATGACTACAAGACGTGTGCATATTTATGCAACATCATTTATTATAAACTTAAAGTCTTGGGACCGGACTGCACCTACATGTACACTGATTTTAGTGAGAAGGGATAGACAGATTTAGAGTGTATCACACCATTCATTTCAATAGAGATTTGGTTGGGACCCAAAAATGTTGCCACTTTATACAGATGTAGATTATAAGGATTCAACAGGTTTTTACTCTATTTGGCTACCAATTAAATAATTAAAATACAACAAAAAAAAAAAAAAAGTATTTTCTTAAATGTTTTGTGTCATTTATAATTGTATAGTCTATATTTGTGTTTATATGTTGTGCTGCTGAATCACCAAATAACATTAACATCTAAACTGTCTTTAAAAAAGGACCGACCTTACCAAATGTGAGTTCTAAAACCCTTTGAATGTGTTTTTATACCATGTTAAATGACATACAATGTGCCACATTACAGAAGCCACAAAATACCCTTTGTGTGTAGCATTGTGAGTTTTTGTTTTAATATCAAGATTTATCCCGCCCTAGCTAATACCATGTGATGGAGCTAAACAACAAGCGTTGTTTTAGTATTCCAAATTCTAAATCTTCACAGATACAGAGAGCATGCTTGAATAGTTAGAACTGAAAGAGTCTTAGAGGCAGATCAAGCTATATCTAGCCTGGTTATGTGCAACCAATACAATGTTGTAATGTGTTAAAAAAAGTAGAACAGATTTCATTAAGTAACAAACTTTTATTGATTTTTAAAAAAAATGTTTTTACCTGGTACGAAATTGTATGTTGCAGAAAATCCAATCGCCTCCAATTCTCCGTCTGCAAAAAACTTTATCCAAAGATATCGGCCACTGGATTTGATAAATGGTGGGGTTTGTTGACCACAGAAGCGTCCAACTATCGGAGAAAAGCCAAATGGTCCATCTCGAACCTCAATGTGATCAAATTTACATTCCCATGAAGACTCAATGGAATATTGTTCAGCAAAGAACAGGTCAATGCATTGCCTAGGTGCAGCTAGATAAAAGACAAAAACAGAAACACTGAATCAGGTGGGAAGAACAGGAAGAGATGTATTATGCACAGCTTGGATGAATGAGGCAATAATACTATTCCTATGAAAAAGTTGCAAAAAAGCTTGAAACACCAGTTATATGTGGTACACACTTTGTTTTATAGGACAGGCCCTTAAAAAGGTAAATAAGTACACAACAGTATCTCAAAGCACTTTTCAAGTCAATAAAAACAAAAATTACAATACAATTAATTTATTCAATTAAAGAACATGACCATGAAAAAGTTAATCGGTATAGTAAAATGAATACAAAAAAAAATCAATATTAGTTGAGAAAAACATGAGAAGAAGAAAGCACACTTAACATTTTTAATAAAATGCTAGTAAAAGAAAAGTGAGTTTTTAATCTTGATTAAAAAAATATTACGTGACTCTGCATCTCTAATATCAGATGGTTGTCTATTCCATAATCTGGAAGCATTGTAACTAAAATCTCTTTCTCCTTTCTTTTTTGTCTTAATATTTGGGAAGGACAGACGACCAGAATAAGCCAACCTTAAAGCAAGTCTAGGTACATGTAGGGACAAAAGCTCTTTTAGATAATCAGGTGGCAGACCATGAAGTGTTTTGTAAGTCAATCTTATAGTCAACTCTATATCTTACTGAAAGCCAGTGTACAGAAGCCAGCACGGGAGTTGTGTGGTCACTTTTCTTTTGTTTACTAAGCACCTGCGGCACTGCATTTTGAACAAGCTGAAACAGTGAAAAGGCATGGACTGCGAAAAAAAAAACATTGCAGTAATCGAGTCTAGATGAGATAAAAGCAAGAATCAAGCAATGAAAGACCAGACCTAACCTTAGCAATATTTCAATGATTAAAAAAAAACAAAAAAAAAAAAAACACTTTGGTGACATTACGGATATGAACCTCAAAACATAAATCAGAATCAAATGTGAATCCCTGTCTTCTGATTTTGGGTCTGATGTTAAATTACTCAGCTCTGATTTTAGAGAATTGACCAATTCCAGTTGTTGCTGAGAACCCAAAATCCAAACCTCTGTCTTATCTGAATTTAACTGCAAAACATTTTGAGACATCTAGATTCTTACATCACTCAGACACTGCAGTGGTACCCCCAACTGATATATTATACAAATGGCATCCCTGATTCTTATTCTGTACAATGACAGAGGGCTGATTGTACTGTAAGTGCAGGGTCTGCAGGATCCTTCACAGTCAAGGCTGTTTGAAAAGTAATGGCCGTAGGGGTTATTAGGGAGAGACTTATAATACTATTGGACAGACTTTTATTGGCATAGTGTACTTAATGGAGCCTTACACAACCATCATATATCATAAACTAAAAAAGCACTTCAAGATAAAGACTTCATGTTGAAACATATTAAATATATTACGGTACTTAATTTTATAGTTCTTATATAGGTATATTTCTTATGATTGGATGTTTACAGTTAAGGATGATCATCATTAATCGTAATAATGAAATGCAATTTGCATTTTCTTTGGGGGGGGGAAGAAAAACAACAACAATAAACTCTGAAGGCAAATTTAAAAATGTGATTAAGTTAATAACAGCCTTTTTTATACAAAAATGGTGTAAATTAAATGTTGGTATCAAAACCTTGACTTGTTATACTTAACTTGTTTATGCAATGCAAATTACCAAAAATAAACTATCTGTGTACACAAGTAATTTTAACCTTCTGAATGATCGTGCGTGTGTGTGTGTGTGTGTATATATATATATATATAAGCAAACTATTGTGTAATGAGATTTGAATTTTTACTTACAACAGTACAGTATAGCAGCACCATGAAAATATGTTATCATGTCTACTACATCTTTCAAAATCACAAATAGTTTTCCACATAGAAATAATTCCAAACCTCCAAACAAATCTCATTTTCTAGACATGCAGATGTTGTCACTAAAAGATGATAGAAATGAACTTGCTGTTTTTCAGATAAGCTGATCCTCGGATATATATTTGAATACAGCTGACAGTATTAAACATAAAACAGCAAGATAGAGATGATTGGTACAGAGGAATTACATTCTGCTTCCAATCAAAAGAGACATTGCAGCTTGTCCGCTGTACAACATTCCATGCAGGACGAATGCAGGATCAATTCAGGAAGAAACAGCCTTGTTTTCAGTGCCAGACAGTATATTTAACAAAAGCACTGCTACTGGGCTATTGAGCCTGCATGATCAATGATGTATTTTGTATTTTATCTATTAACTTCATAGCCAATCCAGTGAATATTGCTTCCTGTCTATACTGTTGCTATTCAATCATGGCTGTTCACCAATAATCAGAGTGTTGTGGGAACAGTGATGCTGTTAGCAGTATAATGCAGCTTCCTTTCTAAAGGTGATAGTGCCAGGCTATTTTGGTGACGTAACTTGGACTCTTTGGAAATCTTACGGTATATCTGTTATTACATGTTGATTTCATGATACAGTCCAAATCCAATGTTCACTGAATTATTTTTTCTGTGTAATGTATACCACGTTACCACCATGTCTATCCAGTCAGTTGAGCTTCTTGTTCTACCTAAACTGATGACATACCCTTTGTCACCAGGGAAACAGTACTACAGCGCCACAGCTTAAATGGTTTGTGCTGTTTTATCTGTACAGATTTATTATTCATGAATTGTGCAGCTTTATGATCCTGCTCTGATCTTTCCTCTGGGTCAATCAAACCCTACATCAGTAAGTGTCTTCAGCACCAACCACTCAACCCACATGCAAACTGAGTAACTGGGTGTCAAAGACAGCATTCGCAAGAGGAGGAGGAGGTAGCGCAAGTGGACATGAGGTGCAGACTTCATTGGGATTCATATTTTGTTATAGCTATGTAACATGAAGTAATTTAACAACATGCTCAGGAAGATGCTGATTGGTTGGTCAAGTAAATACCATGTTATCAGCGACAGTGAACACTAAGATTTATATGAGAGGCTGCTGCATGATAAATCTATAAATGATACATGCTCTGTCACTAGTGAAGCCTTAAGTTATTACTAAATTATAACAACTTTAAACTGCCATTGACAGATTTCTGTTTGACAGATCTCTAGTCAAATTTTAGAATACAACTGAAAAATAGTGCTGTCCAAATGTATTTTATTTGAAGCAGTATAACTGAGGATGCCTACTGCAATACATCCCCAATAGCACAGAGTATTCCTCTCTCCCCTTATCTCTAAATGCTTTGCAGTCTCTCCTCTCTTCCTTGGGTTTCAGTAACAAGATGTTCTCCAGATGTTGAATGGAACTATATTATACAGTTGAGTTCAGTCACGTTTTCTACTGTTAATTACGCATTGAACAGGCAGTGATATTGCATCCTAGACAGACAACTGGACATGGTTGGTTAAATGTTTGAGTCACTTAAAATGGACCTTCTTACACAGAATCAGACATTTTATTTTTTGTAGGCTCAAAGCTGTTATTACCGGACGGTACAGCACTTTCAACCATCTGCTGTTTGTTTGTATCCATTTCCAAAACAAATTAACACCAGATCAATGTACAGTACACAACGGCAGAATTGTTTACCTTCAATGATGTAAATGCACTCTTTCTCTGGAGGGTATTTGTTGGGGTAGTTGGGTGAAGTGAAAATGCCCCCTTCTGGATTCTTTATCCAGGTGCCACATTGAGCTGTTCCTGGGATGTTTGCTTTTTCTGAAACACAGATTCATATCTACCTATAAATAATATTCTTTATAAAAAGCTATAACAGTGTAGATTGGGTAGTTATTGCATTGCATCAATCAGTAGTATACACTTTTTTTTTTTTAAAGACTTAAGTTAACATAGCTCTGGCATATAACTGGTTACTAGTCTTAGGTGAAAATCAAACTATGGCAATACAAATGTTCAAAATTAAAGAATGAGAGAAATAAATATTTAATTGTGGAAATGTATTACCTGTCCCCTTCTTTGTTGCCCCAGACAACCCAAGTATGATGAGACTTGCAACAACTGAAACAGAAGGCAACATTCATTTGGTGGAGACCAAACTGATTCAGAGTGTTTTCATTTTGGTCTAAAAAAGGGGAATTGTAAAATGGGTAGCTTACCAGTAATTTATGATGCAGTGTTTTGTCCCCCCCCCCCCCCCCCAATCTAATGTATATTATTTTTGCTAAATGCTGGGAGCCATTAGATATTATGTTCTCTGTGATCGCTTTCAGATCCCCAATACTAACTAGATTATATCAATTACATGACTTCTTTCTTTGTTTTATATAGTAATACATCAGTGACAGGGAAAAGTTAAGATTCGCTTAAAAATCCAGTATGTTAACTATTTTTAGACATCTATATATATATGATCGTATATATATATATATTATATAGATATATATATATATATATATATATATATATAACTACAAGCTGTAGCTACATTCCCTTTTGTGTATCTAAACTCAAAGTGTTTTATCTGCCTATAGAAACCAGTAACCACCATTGCACAATATGCAGATGAGAAATACGGTTCAAATCTCATTCAAAGCGCACACTGCGTGTAAAATGGACATGCATTTCTCCTGTAAGGAACATGAACCCATACAAGTGGAGACGAAAGAGCAGTCTGTGCTGATAATTTACATGCTGTATCTAAAAAAAAAGACAGCAATAGCTTAGTCAGTTAAATGCAGCAATTACAAATACTACCTAATTAAGTAATGGCAAAGAAGAAACCTAAAAAAAAAAAACCAAAAAAAAAAAAAAAAAAACCCACCTTACTTTTGTCAGTACGGTACACGCCTGTTAAACCCGTGTATAATCCTTATAAACTAATAAAAAGGAGACTCACCGTGAAGCAAACTGTGCCCATGTACCATGTCTGTTCCTTTTACAAGGGGCTTCAATCTCAACTAATTCCATTTAGATACAGGACTACTTCAAATGGAAAGGATTGATAGATTAGAAAATCCAAGAATGGATAACAACGATCATTACTACACCACCTAAAAAATACACATTAGAGAAGGAAAAACAAAAACAAAACAAAAAATAAATTTAAAATTAAAAAAAAAAACGAATCCCAGGAGGGGAAAAAAAACCCCGACTAATCACCAGTTTCATATAAAACTATGACCAGGTCAAACATTTCCATCCAAACGTTTCCAAGACCTTTTGGTGCTTTTGATGCACTGAAAGGATTAATAGGTCCGTCATCAGCCTTCCCTGATCGCTCCACCTTTGCAATCTTCCGAGGAAAAAGATTTACAAAAAAGGGGATTTAGTAATTCTTGTTCAATCCCTATTTCTGGAGCAATCGTTTGAAATCGTGTAAATCCATCTTGAACCCATTTTCGATTATTAGAAGCTACAGCACCTCCAACTTCGGTTTAGAAACTTAGAATTGTGTAGAGATTCTTCAGTCCAGTTTTCTTGCAAGCAGTGATGAATTACATATTTTTGAAAAAAACAACAACAAAAAAAACATCTTCCAACCAATGTCAGTCGTGTGCCCAGCCTCAAAGTGTTAAACGGATTGTACAACGACCCTCTTCAAACAGTTATACGTCCATCTCCTAATCCTATGGGTTAAACGACAATCTTAATGACCATAATATAAAATGCGTCGATGTACAAAGAACCATTTGGTTAAAAATGTAATCCACTCAGACATAACAGAATCAAAAAGTAAGACCACAGAAGTAATGTTCCTTTAAGAAGCAATGCGAAGGCAGGCGGACTGCAGGGTCAGACACCCTCAGACAGTACACACCAAAATGTAAAGGTAAGCAGAAAAGGCACTATGTGGAAATGGAAGAAGTAAGCAAGAGGAGATAGATGTTTCAAAGACGCCGGCGAGTACCAGTAACTCGAAGCAATTGCACCTGCAGCATGAAATTGACTAGAGAGATCTGCAGCCTGCTAACATGGCGGGGTAGGGGGATGAAATAAAATGTACTCAAGCATGAAGTCACAGTAAATTCATACCTAATACAATTAGGTTTTTAAACTATTCCAGCCAGTCATCGGGAGAGGAACGATTGTCAGACATACGCACCTTACCGAGTATGGTATTATTAATATAATGATTTATGTATTCCATGTATGATTTATGTAAATCTATGTTTAACTGTAGATTTCTTTTTTTTTTTTTAATACATATAAAAATACACGGACATAGAAGCATTTTTTTATGATAGGGTTGGCAAATTACTTGATTACACTGTTTTTAATTTCTTTAATTCAGTTTTTTTTTTTTTTTTTTTTTTTTTTTTTTTTTTTTTTTTTTAATAGTCCTTATACATTTGAGTTAAAGAACACGCACCAGAAACGCAACCGTACCTTTTATATTCGAATTAAACTGAAATTCCTGCACTACTGGTGCCAATGTAAACGCGTTCCTTAGCTTTACATCAGGCGAGAGTTCACGTAGACTGCTGTTGAGTGTCTAGTGGTGCTGTCTTGCCTTAAACTATATATATTTAAAAATACCCTGCACGTTAATGAATTATATCCACCCATTTGAGATACTTATTAAAATGTTGTAGAACATTTAGGATATTAACGATCTCCTTCGCAATTAACATGTGGAATAGCCCGTGATGCAATCACATGTGGTTAAGTAAGTTGTACGCAAACGCAGAATTTAAAATGCCATTGTATTATATTATTACATTATGTGTAACATTATTGTAATATAAGTAACATTATGTATTATAATTACATATCATTTTCCTTTTTGTCATTCTTTAAATTGTACCATACTCTCTCTGAAGGTCAGCAGACTGTGTCCTCAGATAATGAAAACCTTGTCTCTTAAAGATTTATAACAGACAATCACCACTGCAGTACTGCCCCCTCCAGTATCCAGTGTCCACTCCAGGACCCTATATAAATTGTTAACATAATACTGACACAGACACATAAATGTACACATATATATATATATATATATATATATATATATATATATATATATATATATATATATATATATATATATATAATATATACATTACATAAAGAGTAACAGGAATACACAAAAGAAAGAAAAAACAATGTATTCCACTTTCTGTTGTGTATTAAATAAAAAGAAACAGTACGTGTGTGTGATGTCATGATGCCATTGGTTTATCTGTGTGAAAACAATCATTCTGCCTCCTGAAGACATGTCCATGCTATTTTCATAGTAACAATGAATGCATCCCCCACCTTCCATAATTTCCACAAACACAAAATAATGAACTGTGCCTTTCGAGCATGGCTGCCTTGCTTTTGTGCAGCTCATCTGAGCCCTAAGGAGCCAAGCACTGTTGATATCCTGCATATGGCACAGGTTTATTCCTCTTACAACAATAAGCATGACTTATTTCTCACCTTACAGCTAGGGAGCCATGATGATCTGCACATTTATACTGTAGTGGGAGCTTATCTGAAATGGCCAACACTGGTCTCTCATACAAAAGTCCAGACAGTGATTCGATTTTTATTTGTTTGTTTGCTTATGTTTATTCAGAACAATACAAATATACCCAATGTATGCTGTCTATATGATGATCAATCGATTGTAAATGAAGTGAATGGCTTTCTGTGGTTTCAACAGACAGTTTGTTCATAGTACAATATTTAGGTTGTGTTAAAAGGTAATAAACAAAGAAATATTATTACACATTCTGGCTGGGGTTTCTCAGGTGGCTGAGAAATTGACAGATTTCATTTTGCCCAATGGATGCCATTTTTTGAACCCACTGGAATATACAGCACAGTCTATGGTGTGATGTTAGAAGGCAATAGTATTTCACTTTGACTGCTACAGTGATGTTCGAGGGCAATTTTAATGTTTACCGCTGGAGTTTTGTGAGCCATAGCACAAACTATTTCTGTTACACTATTAACCGATAAGATAGAGAGTTGCTATTTGAGGGTTTAATAAAACGAGATTATAAAACACACACTTCAAATGGGAAGCCAGGACTGCGCTGATTTAAAGTGACAAGTGTGCAAGGAGTTTAAATTGTTCTGGTTTCCTATACGTGACCAACTTGTAGGTGGAAAACTGCAGCGAATTATGTTCTCCAGTATTGGCTAAAGAGTCATTTATTTTGAAACTGCCTCTCATGAAACTAATTTGTCCAATTTTGTATACAGCATTATCTGACAACTGAGTGCCTAATACCAACCCTCTACCTTTCAGATCTGCTCTTCCTTATTGTCATAACAGATGCAGCTTTTACATTACAGAATAGTGTACATGTCAGGGATGCAGTTTGAATGACACTTCATGATTTGTATGAGGAACAGCAGTATGTGCTACAAATGTGTTGCTCTCCTCTGTACATTGAAGACATGTATATGTACAGTGTACAGGCTGCATAGGTCACACGGTGGATTACAGCACAAGCCAGTAGCTGTGGCAAACCAGTGTTGAGGTGTCTGGAATGAATGCGTTTTAAAAAAAAAAAAAAAAAATTTAGTATGGCTGCTATAAATTAAAATCCAGTATCGTTAACAAAGCAATGGAAATTACATTCCTCTGTATTATTATGGTTCATACCAAAGCACACATGAAGATGAAAAAAGACACAAATTCCAGATCAGTATCAGTATTCATCACTTTATTATTATTATTAATGACATACCCTTTGGCTACTTAAATATGAAATGTATCTAATATACTTTACTTAAGGTGGGCATAAATGCATTCAGTCGATTACAGCCCATAGGACATTGTACTATGGGGTGCTTTGATGCTCCTGACATTTCTATGTATCTAATATAGAGGTTTGTTTTGTATACATTGGAAGAAACCCCATTAAAAAACGCACAATACTGTAACTGTGTAATAGCAATGCTCTGGTGTTTGCTGAACCAAGACAGTATGTCATCATGAGCCAGGTCTTTCTGCTCTGGGTTGCTGCTTATTTAAAATGTATCATGTTGTCTTCATCTCTGTGAGCTTGCTGGAGGATACTCCTTCAGGAGTGTATAAAGAAAACATTTCTAAAATATCCATTATGGCACGCGAGAGTCATATGAAAAAAGTAAATGAGAACTTGTTCATTTTATTACTCCCAGACCAGTTTGTACACATGAAAGATCTATTATTTCATGATGGCCTGTCAACAGCCCTGCCCTTCTGAAAGCAAATGTGTAACTTTGGAGGAAAAGGCATAGCAACAAAATGTAAGCATCTTTGTTCATGATTACAAAGAACACATGCACGCAACTGGTCCGCCATTTCCTTGAAGCTAAGATGAATAGTGGGTACATGACAGTTATTTAAATGAGGGTTTATCGTGTTCACTGCATGCAACACAAGTTGCCTGAATTGAACTCGCTCCAGCTTAGCCATTCAGCATAAACAAAACAAAACAAAACCACTGTCAGACCGATCGGCAACGAAACAGTAAAGCAATTCAAATAGATGATTAATTCAGGGGCTCCTAGTAAACTTTCATTTGAATTAAAAAATGTTTACAAATGAGATGCTGCTGCTATTGTTAGTGTGAGATATTAGATTTGCTAAGCCTGCAAATATAATAATGTACAGTATGAAAGAAGGATGTTACCCCAAAGGATGTTTAAAAAATACAAAGCTACCCTCACTCACAAAACTGTTCATTCACTTCTTTTTAAAAAAGGTGTCAGGATCCCAATTCAATTCAATTCACGTTTTTAAAAAATGTAACAATTCACCTTTACTGAATTTGAAATAAAGGCAAATAAGCACAAATAGAGAACCTGCATATCATTTTCAGAGGTTTTGTATACTATTATAGTGATACATGTTAGATTTGTCCCAAGTTTACAAAGCTCATGTTTGTAGCAATATTTCCAAGTTAATTCCCAAAGAGTGGATTTTCAAAAATAACATTGATGCCAACATTGTATCCCCCTGGGAAATAGTTTAGCCTCATTAGCATTGCAATGAGGAATTTGTTAACAGTACCATCTGTTTGTCAACAAACCATTTTCTTCTTCAGTAAAAATATACAAAGGCTCTCTCCCTGGTCTACAATGTACCAGGAGATGGATTTGGATATATTACATAACATCCTGGTGTTTCAAGCAACCAAATAGACAGCTCAGCAAGCAAGACCAGTATTTGTTAATGGTACAACTTTATCAGTATGTGTGCTTAAAAGAAAAGTCCTTTCAAGGGTGGGTCCTTGTGTTGAGAGACGATCCAGTTCAGCATGTAAAAAGTATTTGCCCCCTGTCTGATTTTCTGCATTTTTGCACATTTTTCACTTTAAATTTGGTCAGATCTTTTTGTGGGTTGTAGTAGTATATAGAGGGAGTCTGAAAGAAAAAAATGACACCAAAGTTTGGTGCTTCTTTCTTTTGTTTGGTGTACAAGGTAATCAAACATGCAATCTTCAGGTGTGAAAAAGTTATTACCCCCCTATTTAACTTAACCCAATTATAGGGATAATTAGGGTCAGCTGTTTGAATACTTTGGTTATCAATCAGGCCTGATTTGGGCCAGCCCTGCCCAATATAAATTTGACTAACTTTGGCCCTTACCATCAGAGTAAACTTGTCAGCACTCGGATTCTAGAGGCACATGGTGCCATGAGCAAAAGCAATTCCTGAAGACCTCTGGAAAAAAAAAAAAAAAAAAGTTGTTGATGCCTATCAGTCTGGAAAGGGTTACAAAGCCATTTCTAAAGCTCCAGGGATCCACCAAACCACAGTCAGAGCCATATTGTCCAAATGGAGAAAGTTTGGGACAGTAGTGAATCTTCCAAGCAGTGGCCGTCCTGCCAAAATCTCTCCAAGAGCAAGGCATAAAGTAGTCCAGGAAGTCACAAAGAACCCTAGAACAACATCCAGGGATCTGCAGGCCTCTCTCACCTCGACTATGGTCAGTGGTGAACATGAATGCTTGTCTCAAGTTTGCCAAAAAGCACCTGGATGATCCTCAAGAGTTCAGGAACAATGTTCTATGGACAGATTAGTCAAAAGTGGAACTTTTTGGCCAACATGGGCCCCGTTATGTCTGTCGAAAAACCAAACACTGCATTCCACAGTAAGAACCTCATACCAACGGTCAAGCATGGTGGTGGTAGTGTCATGATTTGGGGATGCTTTGCTTCATCAGGACCTGGGTGACTTGCCATCATTAAAGGAACCATGAATTCTGCTCTGTATCAGAGAATTCTACAGGAGAATGTCAGGCCATCCGTTCCTGAGCTGAAGCTGAAGTGCAGCTGGGTCATGCAGCAAGACAATAATCCAAAACAAACAAGCAAGTCTACATCAGAATATTTGAAGAACAATAAATTTAAAGTTTTAGAACGGTCTAGTCAAAGTCCAGACCTAAATCCCATTGAGATGTTGTGACAGGACCTGAAAAGAGCAATTTATGCTCAAAAACCCACAAATGTCACAGAGTTGAAGCAGTTCTACACGAAGGAGTGAGCCAAAATTCCTCCACAGCGCTATAAGAGACTGATCAATAACTACAGGAAGCGTTTGGTTGCAGTTGTTGCTGCTAAAGGTGGCGCAACCAGTTATTGAGTCTAAGGGGGCAGTTACTTTTTCACACGGGGGCATTGGGTGTTGCATAACTTTCTTTAATAAATAAATGAAATAAGTGCCACAAATTTGTGTTATTTGTTCACTCAGGGTCCCTTTTATCTAATATTAAATTTTGATTGAAGCTCTGATAACATTCAGTGTCAGAAATATGCAAAAATGCAACAAATCATACGGGACAAATACTTTTTCATGGCACTGTAAGTCTCTAATAATAGACAATGTTTCTAACCAAAAATAATCTCCCTTTCTGCTAACATACTTATAATTGTATAGTGTATACTATTATACAACATAATATCAGCAAGATAGCAGCCAGTTAGATTAAACAATATACACATAACATATAAAACATTGTGCAGAATCTGGAGAAAGAAATCTCTTCAGCTATAACAGGCCCCCCCTTAAAACCATTATGTTCAGTATGATTGACAGGTGGACTTGTTTAAAATAAATAGATGGGTGGATGGATTTTGTTTTCATTTTCATCCCTAATCAATGAAAGCTAATTTACTGTTGAATCTGAACATTTGAGCTCACTGGCAGTTCTCAACACTGTACACAACCTGACAGGAACCAGGATATTTAACATTAGGAGCTGCAACCAAATTGCAAAAAATAAAAACCCCAAAAAAACAAAAAACAAAAAAACAAAAAACCACAACCCTTCAGGGATTTAAGTGTACAATCCACTTTGTACATTGACTAGCAGCGCACATTTAGAAAATAAACCCATGTAGCAAATGTGATTTATTTACACTTCAGATAAATATTTGCATTATGTTACTATTTTACAGTTGGAAGTACAACTACAATGATAATAAACACCCCATAAAACCTGTATTGTATGCAGCAGTTTTATTTTATGAAATGAAAAGGTATGTTAATAATGCTGCTCATGTTTTTAAACGAACACAAATATAATGATGCAATCACAACAGAACCAGCTCCAGTTCTGTTTCTTATGCATATTAAATATATAGTCAGTTTCACAGTAAATATTTATATAATAAATCATACAAGTCACAATAAATACAACTACGTTCATAATGACATGTTGCTGTACCGGTAGCTGAAGTTTGTGTTAAAAAAGAGGACATTTTGAGTAAGGTAATACAAATACAAGGTAAAAGTATGCAGTATTTCATCCTTCATTAAGTTTGTCATACATATAATATTTATTTATTTATCAAGTACAGAATAATTGATGACAACCTCATATTTCACAGGGAACTCTATCCTATGAGCTGTACAGCTGTAATGATACAAGATTTACAATGCCTTCAATTAAATTTTTCACTTGGAAGTAACCCTGTTCTTGTGACCTTCAGGTGGTTAAGAATGAGTCACATAGTCTTACAGTCAGCCTTTGTAATATTTGAAATTATAATAGGAACATGTTTGAACAAAAATTTTGAGAATCGGAATAGGCCTTTAAAGATACTTTAAAGGTAACATATGGATATATTTGGGAATAATGAGGTAAACCCAAATGTTGCAAGATGTCAGTTTAATAAAGTTTTTTGTCACAAAGATGGCCTTCTCAGTATTGCCTAATTTCAATATCCTAAAAACACTTTGAATGTATTTTGCCTTCAATGGTTCTTGTCTCACGTTTACAATTGGACCTATTCTGAATGCCATTAGGAGAAGAATTGAGTAAAGGGTGCACTCTCTAATGAAATGAGCTTCAGGCCTGATAGTCGAGCCATATGGATTTCATTTGAAACATGACATTATAAGGGAACAAAGCGACAAACTAAGTAACAGGTTGCAAAATAATTTAACTTTGTTTTGTAAAGTGTCTTATTACAGGCCACACTTACATTGTTAGCGCTATGGTGTTTTATAGGCAATGTTCTGCTTGTGAAGTAAGTCAGTATGTCTTCATCCATATTTCATGAATTTCAGTTATAAAATGCAAAGGCACCCCTATTTCTAAAGCTATCATTATGGCTGTCAAAGGGTATTGTAGTTTAGGCACAAATCACAAACAATTATACATACTTACATAAAATAAAACCTGTTATCCAAACTATAATTATCCAAACACTGGTGTTATTCGAACAGCCTACTTGGTAACCTGTCATATTGTATGCAGTGCCCTTTTGCCCTGTTGTCATAGAAAATCCTCTTGCAATCAGCCTTTAATCTTTGCTATTTAAAGAAGTAAATGACTGTATTTTATGTATTTAAACTTAAATTGATTATATTATATTGTTTTCAGTAGGTTTCTTGATTGGGAAAGTCATATAAAGAATTTAACAGTTGAAGTTCGATTATTCAAATAACTAGATTATCTAACTACTCCTTGGTCCCAATTAGATCTGGTTTTACTGTATATGTATACTGACTATATTGTGTTTGTATACATTGTTGAACAAGGGCTTCAATTACACTCATTCAGCAACTGTACAATGTTGCTTGAAATTGGTGTCATGAAATAATTACTAGGATTGCCTAAAATGCATTTGTTTTCCTACACTTCATAAGCATTTATACCATGTATGTTTGGCATTATTACCCTTATTATTCAATGAGCTGAAGTCAGACAAAACCATATGTGACAGTAATGTTTTTATTTGGATTTGGTAAATGAAATTGTAAATTGACTGCCTTAAAGAGTAAGTAGCGGTGTTCTGAAAAAATATAGCATTACACGTCCCCAGGTGTTGCTACAACTGTTTGAGTAATGTACTTGTAATTTTTACATTCATTGTTAACATCCTGGGAACTTTTTACCCTTATAACTTTAAAGTCTATTTCAAAGCACTTTTTAAAATGGTTGCTCCAGTGCACTGATAGTGTAAGGATTACTGCACACAGTGTCAAATAGGTAGCACAGCAATAACGTGATGTGGTACAGATCAGAAAAGCCAGAGCTTTTTTTTTTTTTTTTAATCGCTCCTCCTGCAGTGATTTAGAGGACAGATCCAATGCACTAGAGCATCCATTTTGAAAATAGCTGCGAAACAAACTTTATAACTGTAAAAAGTTGTCAGGACGTTAACAATGAAAAGAGAAATTACATGTACATTAATTACACAGCTGTAGAAACACGTGGGGACGTATCATATTTTTTGGAACCCTGCTACTTATTCTTTAAAGAAAGTATACCTTATTAGTAAAAGTTTGTATGAGTCTACTACATTTAGTTATCCACAAAATTAAGAAAAATACTCAATTACATTAATGTGCCTTAATTCAGAAATTAGGCTTCTGTTTAACATGCTCAGAGTTATGGTGAAAGCACTGAGCAGTCACATATCTACATTAAATTTTAAGAAAACTAACCTTACGAAAAAGCCTTCTTTCAAGGCATACCTTTCAGAAAATAATTAGCATTTTAGTCTTAATTGAATAAAAGCTTACCCTGCTGGTAAATGTCTGTATCTATATGAAAGCAATAATATAAATGTAAATTTAGGGATCACAAGAAAAGATTTATGAGCTTGCTTTTCTCTCTCTCTCTCTCTCTATGAAGGTATCTTTGAGCGAGAAGGTCACAGCCTTATATTACCTGCTATGACACCTTCAAAAAAATCAATATTCATTAAATGAAGGTTGTCCCAAGGGTCTCACCCAGCAAAAGCATTGCAGGTTGGAATGCAGTGTAAGTTGTGTGAGCATGGTTTGAATACTGCTCGCACCAATTTGCCCATTTTGACTCACAATTAATGCTGCAATGACCTATGTGCATGCAGGGTAAGGTGTCCAGCATCCACACTGACATTTGCTGGCCTGCGCCCCACCTCAAGGGGTTCAGTAGCTTGATAAGATCCATTGCTTAGGTTTGGCAATTGAAAATAGGCAATTGCCTTTTTTTTTTAAAAAAAACCCACCTACTTATACATGTACACCATAATGCTGTCAAAGGTTCAAAGGTGAACAGACATAATAAGACTGCTAGGGTTCACTGATATAGATACATCTAGTGCAAAAGCTGATCTTGGATGGACCTATTGGTCCTTTTCTTTACGAATGTATTGGCATTGAGTTATATATAGTCATTTTCATTACACAAATAACTTTGCTGCATACATACATTATTCAATTGGTCTGCCAAACCACATTGCCAGAAAATTAGTGATTTTCTACAAAACTGTCTGTACAACTGACTGTATACAGGGTGAGCAATGACGCTAAGAATGCAAGAATAAACCAAATCAATAAATTAATTGTTTAGGAACAAAACGCAGCTATAGCGATCCAAATTGCACAGCAAACAACAAAATAAAAAAATACTGTTCCTGTGTGATAAACAAAGAAGTGAACTGAATTATTAAGCCATTTCCACTTATAGAGATAAAACACAATTATTGAAAGATGGTAAAGGGTCGTCATTTTAGCAGTTTAACAAAGTTGTTGTTTTTTTTTTGTTGTTTGTTTTGTTTTTCAGTGCAGGTTAATAATACTTTAAGCAGGAAAACATATTTAAGGCAAGGAAGCTGCTGTATGCCGCAAAAAAGCCAGTACTGCTGCTTGACACTAATATTTCTGTAAGAAACATTATCAGGAGCTGGCAAAAGCCTTGCACAGTATTATGTAGTTTAAATGTTTGAAGAGGTAGGATTTTGTGTCTATATGGTTAACATTCCCCTCTTGCACATGATCTGTAGAGTCAAGACTAACACTGTATCCCTGTGTAACACAATTAACAGGCTAAGCAGTGGGCAGTCTGAACTTGAAGTCAAAGATAACACCATGCCCTGTTTGTCAGGTTACAACCACTGGTATTTCTAAATGTGTTGTTTTTAAGGTGACACAATAGCACTTATATAATTGGCTGTTGGTATGTGCAACTGACTGATACAGCATGCAGGTCCAATTATTTCGTGCATGCCAGCAGCTGAATGTTTTTTTTTTTTTTTTGTAGTTGTTGGTGAACTACATATGCATCAAAAAATTCAAAGATCCACTGTATACAAAAATAAGCATCTGAAGGTCCAATGCCTTTCACAATCAGACTTTTTTTTAGCACATATGTTTTCAATTTTATTTTTGTCTGTTAGTGCAATTACAGAAAAACAAAAATACACAAAGGGACTCTGCTGTACTTTTGAAGTTGTTGTTTTTCAGAACATTGATACACAAAGGATCCAAACGTATTGTTTTAAGATCAGTTGAACAGACCCCGGTCAGCATCCAATTAAATAAGTGAGAAGAGGCTTATTTGTAAGAATCGCTGGCCATCATGAAATCTTTTTTCTCTGGTATTCCCTACAAAGATGGTAACAAAATAGCTTGTTTTCCTATTTTTTTCCCATTATTGGGCACTAACGTGTTACATAATCCAACTAACATTGCATCGATGTGCTTCTCTGTGCGGCTGTCTCTATTCCAGTCTTTGCCTATAACAAGTGGTAGATAATTGCCTTACAACAATGCACACCTATATGCGATGGATGAGTCAGCTTCAAATCAGTAAGGGCATTTATCTTGCTAAACCATTAACAAGGAATGGTGCTTTTGGACAACAAAAAAACTGCAGTATACGGTATGTAACACAAAAATCATAAACCATTCAGTTTCAACCAAACTAAAATGAATACAATAAAAAACAACCAACCGGAACAAAGCAGGAGAAACACGAAGCTTTAAAGATTTTGATGTCACTGGAAAGAAATATCTTACACTGCATTGTTATCTGTAGTCATACAAAGCACGACCGGTATATTAACATCATGCATTTCTGCCCTTTACACTGGATATCCCGCAAACTGAACTGGTCATGGAAGCCAATGTCACACATTCCTACAAAATATTTGACTCAAAGTCAAAGTCACAGAATACTGCAGAGTGAAAATCCAGGACCTTCATTCCTGTCAGTTACCAAACAGTTGCTTGCTTTTAATAACTAACATGATTTGTATGCGTAACATAACCAAGGAAGTAAAGCAGTGACAGACTTCCTGGACATCCTAAATGGCAAACCGAAAACTTTATTTAATCTGGTGTGGTACCAATGTCAGGATCATGGCTGCTTGTTTTGGTATGGGTGATGTCAGTGCTTACAGTTTTGGCTGCTGCTCCCTCGTCTCAAGGGACAAAAGAAGCCGCCGCCCTCTGAAGAAAAAACTGATCTGACAAGGCCAGGTTGGCATGCTGGACTATGTGGAGGAACAGCTAGATGCGTTTCTCTGAGGTTTAAATAGGCTCAGAGGAGGGGCGTTCTCCCCCCAAATCTCAGCCTATGCTTATAATTAAAATACAGTACAGTGCGGAATCAGTTATAACACAGTAAGGTTGTGACTCCCACTTCCCCCATAATACAATTAATGTGTGTAAATGTCCTTGGATTCTGTGTAATCTATTTACAGTTTACAATATTTATTATAAAAATACACAATTTAAATAAGTGTGGTGTAAGCTTTAAACTGGTGGAATAGCAGTTTCTATATTGTAATGACCCAGGATTTATACTGTTACACGACTGGTCTGCGGACCCTGTGTGTGTGTGTGTGTGTGTGAGTGTGTGTAAGCAGAGAAGCGGTAAGCTTGCCTCAGCTGATTGACGTCCGGGTAGGCGGGGACATGAAAGCCCACATCAACGTGGACCGAGCTGACAGCTGAGTCAGACAAGCTGCTGTGTGAATGTGCAAGACTGTTTGTTGTTTTTGGTGTGGCCAGGAATAATCATCCCAATAAACCATGGATTCGAGTACCTGCAAATTGTGTGTCTCCTCCTTTCATTTTCCACAGTACGATACAATATTAATTTGGAGGTTGTAAATCATTTTGGGAACACAGATGCCAGTACTGGTATTCATTATAAGGCGAAACACAAATAACGGTGTCTCCAATTATGGACACTGACAACTGGGTTATAATGGGGTAACACTGTAGGTGTTTGCTGTGTTTCTTTCAAAAGTGCACATTTAAGATCGAAACAGTGAATCAAAGTATATGGCAGGTAAGATGCATGGACTGATTGTAATAGCTACACTTTAACTGGGGGACTGGAGTATTTTCTATATAATGCCAGCCTACCCCTACCTGGGAGAGTGGCTGCGCACTCTACCAGAGGTGTGGCCACGTCATGGGCACTCTTTAGAGGTGCATCATTGACTGCCATCTGTATCGTGGCTAGCTGGGCTACTCTGCATACTTTTACCAGGTTCTACCGAATCAATGTGTGGTAGATCCCTCTACACCTTCATTAGGTGCAAGGGTCCTCGAGGTTGAACGCGCACACCGCTAAGACTAGTTGACGGTAACGAGGCATCCCTCGTATGCTGTTCGCTCACACTCCCTCGCTATGGCTTTGGTATACTAAGTATTGGTTGGTGGTCGTCTTTGAATTGAAAGGGAACGTTAGGTTACTTACCATAACCCTGGTTCCCTGAAAGAGAAGACGACCACCAAAATCACTTGTGTTCGCGGGTTCGTTGCAAAAGATGAAGTGGGCTCTGCGGAGTGACTATTTATTCCCTCAACAAGAGGGACCGAGGACATCACTCCATGGAGGGGCCTTTCGGCAGCTCTGACGTAAAATGCTCAACAAATACCTACCTAAGGCAGGCATACCCAACTCACGGTAAGTAACCTAATGTTTCAAATTCTAATTCAGACCCGAATTTACATTTTTTTGACCCACACCCGAAACCTGAAAAAGTTTACATTGCAACCCGAACCTGACCCGATGCAGAACTCCACTCGAAAGTACTTTTTGATCCAATATTTGATGTCAGTTAAAAATAATGCAGTTAGTGTATACTGGAAGTATTCCAAAGAAACGAAAAGTATCAACCCCCTAAATATATAGCTGTTTAGCTGTATATTTAAAAGCAATTGAGGATACATTCCCTCGACTGATGAAATTGGACTTGATTGTGTACCAGTATACCTCCTGAGACAAGCAACATCTGACCACTAGATTAAACAGTCACCACCCACACAAGATTAGAAATGTAAAATCCACTTGTGGCTTATCTTGGCAGGGTATATGGTAGATTGATCAAATCAACCGCTAAGATTCCTGAAAATACCTAGCATGTTCTCCTTAAAAAAAAGCACTTGCAGTTGTCGCCACTCATGCACCCTCTTTACAGTTCTCATTCAAGAGATGCACTGATCATGTCCACCTGTCTATCCGTCACACTCTAATTGGGGAGCATGATAACTGTCTTGAGTATGCCCCTTCTCCAAACTATATTAACATTGTAATAATACAATTAAAGACATCACTGCGCAGTATATTTAAAACAGGGATAGGGTTGAATAAAACATAACCATTTGTATTAAGCTTCAAACCTATTAAATAGTTTGCATATTTTAAAGATGGGACAGTTAGCTTTATGCAAACACATGCCCCACACTCAACACCAAAAAACATGGTTTAAATACATTTTTTTATGTCACTATACCTCTTAAAATACTATACCAATCAAGATGTAACTGCTTTAGGACCAAAAATATGAAATAATCGCAACAATGTTGAAAAAATATATATATATATATATATATATATATATATATATATATATATATATATATATATATATATATATATATATATATTATATAGATATTTTGTTGCAGGAATATGTACAACGCAGCAGAGAGCATGTGTTGCACCTGCAATCAGTTTCCAAATGCTAGCTAGTCCCAAAGAATTGTATTATCAACTATAGAGCTGTCTAAAATGAACATGCCTAACAGGCATTCCCTAAAGGAATTCACCAGATGCTGCGTTAAGGTTTGAATTTAATTAATGCATAGAAGCATCACTTTTGAGCATTATGCAAAAACCTAATGTTTTGGCTTGTTCTGTGTGTTGTAGTTAATCAGCAGAAAGCCATTCAACAGGTTGACTGAGTATAACAACACCCTGCAAGTAACAGCTCCAAGTCCCAGCCTAAACTCATACATATGGGGAAGTGCATTTTCTTGATAAATACCTTTGAAGAAGTACATTGACAAAACACACAATTATTGTTTGAAAATAAAAAAAAAGAAGTCAGGATGACTGAAAACCAGTTTGAACTCACCTAAACAGCATTCTTGTGAAAATACATGTGGATAAGTAAGACTTGTTTAGAAGTGAGTGTATGTCATCGTAATCCCATGGGGTTCTTAGCCTGGAATTCACATTTATTACATGTTTATACAATACATACGTGTGCCATATGAAAACAAGAGAATACCCAGAAGAGCACAAGGTTGTTCTGAGATGCAGCTTGTGTTTATATGTGAAATAGTAATTGATTTCAAGTGTAGAAAACACAGTGTCATAATATTGTTTACTTATTATTCAGTTTACAGTTCAATATTTAAATAAATACTTCAGATATTAACTAACAATATTGCTCTACAACTGCTAACATGCTGCATACAATGTAGAAACCAAAGATGTTTCAGAACACATCATGGCACATATATTTGTGTCACTGATACTGACCTGTTTGAAACCAGACTTGTTCATTTCAGAACTCAATCCAATTTGTGCTGAAGGATCCAAGTAACAGGTTTTAAATATCTGACTTCTGGGGGTCATTTAAAAATCTGTCTCACCTTTATCATAAGAACATAAGAACATAAGAAAGTTTACAAACGAGAGGAGGCCACACATAATGTGTGTGTGTGTGTGTGTGTGTGTGTGTGTGTGTGTGTGTGTGTGTGTGTGTGTGTGTGTGTGTGTGTGTTTCATATAGGAAAATATGAGACCTACAAAATAATGGCCATAAATAGTAGATAACATTTACTGAACTCATTTTCTTAGCTTCAATTACATTAATCTACTATGTGTTACTGTGTGAATGCTGGATGACAGTACCGAGGTTTCTAATGTACACTGCAAGTTATTTGTCCAGCGCTTCTAAATGTTAAAACCATCCTTGTTGTCCTTCCCACCCTTCATGACACACTTTATTGAGATACATTGGGTCTTTTTGTCATGTCCTATCCCCTGCACTGACTACACACTACAATGGCTTGGAAATGGCTTGTCGTAAATTCTGACACAGGCAGTGATTCTCAAGCAGCTTAAAGTTTGTACTGTTCCTTTTTAATAGCAACTTGGGGGATTAGAACTGCTAATGCCACATCTGTTGTTCAGGATTTGCTTCAATATGGAAAATGTGAATGTGGGAAAACAGTCTCATTATTCAGATCCAGCACTTTCAACATCCTCATTACACCAAGAACTCACAAAGAAAATTGAGTTGTCTGTTAGTTCCTTGGATATTGTGACTTACGGTATTGCAAATTAGGACAGCATAATGTCTTGTAGCACAGTAACATGTTTTTGTTCAGCCTTTTCAAGTGTTAGATATATTTCTTTGTGTTCTAATTTATATATGCTTTGCTGTTACTTCTGGGTGTAACTTACATTTCAAAATACACATATTAACAATTTACAGTAAATCACATGCCCAGTGTGTGGTAGCACTGCCCTTGCTTGCTCTGCCATCCCTGCATACTGAATATAAATTTAACCAGGCATCATTCTTACGTAACACAATGTAACTGATAATTTGAAGTGTATTTAGTCGAATGTCTGCAATTGTCAATAAAGCAAAGTGTATAATGCTAGTTTTAGAATGAATGCCCCTCGCCAACAAGCTAACGGGTTATTGTCAAGATATCATTGATAATGAATATCTCTTGAATGATTCATGCTGCAGCCTCAGACTAGTTCACACTTCAGTGACATAAAACAATTTGTCATGGTCAGGGGGCCATGTGTTTGGAAAATGTTTTTAGTAGGATATATCTTGCACAACTCAAACTGCATACTGTGCAGAGTAGGTTCATATAATTGGTACCAGAAATGTCCAGCCTGTCAGCATTCAAAACATTTTCATCTCATCTGAGGGCTATTGGTGGCTTCATTCACAACTGTATGTTTCTGTAGGACAGGAGGGTTCAATTTATCTAATATGTAGGCTAGCCTCCTTATAGAAGTTTACTAAAAGCGTATTGATGTATAATAAAGCATAGCAAAGGTATGGTAAAGCATTTCTTAGCACTGTAAATCCCAGAAAGGTCTGGAAATGCAGATTTAAAAACATGGCAAACCACGGTAAACTATGGTAAATACACAGGATAACCATGGGAAAGCATGGGAGAATGTGTAGATTTACCATGCTACATTTTTATAATAGTTAAATTACTATTCAATTTTATTTTTCCAAATCTGAAAGGGTTAAGGGTTAGGTCCTCTGTAGTGTAATCACACAGATTAATGGCCAAATTGTGGCTCAGTAAACAGTCTTCTTCTGAAAAGCAGCATCACAATCTAAAGCATAACCTTTCCTTGTTTCTCTTTTCTAACCTCTTATTAGGTTACTATAATGTGGTATAATACTGTGTGTGCGTCATAACTGACCTAAATGTCATGTTTTTTCACTTTATGAATTTATAGTTATCATCTGCCGTCTTACCGAATGTCTGTTTTCATAACGATCACTAATAAACCTAAACAGGTGTTCAGAACTTACAGAGCATTTATTTCACAACAGATTTCATCCCTTACAGATGGTAACGGATGTTTTTTTTTTTTTTCATTTTTTATAATGATACCCATGACTCAAACATCACTCTTCATACACTGGCTTTGCAACAGGCATAGCCATCTCAGTTATGACACTATTTGATTATAACAGTCTCACAGCAATTCTACAAAAGCCCACGACAGAATAATTGGTTAACTTGCTGATGCAATAAAATGCGTACACAGGTATTTTATTTTATTTTTTCTAGTGCTGCTAAAATTAAAAGTGATTCCCTCACTGCCTCCCTTTTCTATCTTCAGACTTAGAGCTGTGGAATGCTAATGCCTGTATGAAGTCTTAAGAGGGTTAAGGGTGCACTACAAGAACATGGAAGTAGAGTGACACCAGTAGCTGAGGCTTGTATGTAGCAATGGCATTCAAACACGTTATATGGACTATGGCTAAATAATAAAGGTTATTTAATTAATCATAAGTCTCTCCTGTGCATAAGACACACAATAATACAGTAACTATCTCATATGTGTAATGGTTTTAATTAATTAGCACTCTTAATTATCAATTACTTCCAACCAAGCTGAAGATCCAGAATATGAAATGCAGTCGGACAATAACAAAACAACACTTATTACATAGGCTGTAAGTTTTATCAAAGTGAGTTTAGTAATATGGTACAAAAGTAAGAATTAGTGTCACTGTAATCAGCACATTAAGTTTAGCGATGGATAATATTCAGGTAATACTTCTTCTTAAATGTGATATGTCAATTATAGTAGGGTTTCTGTTTTTTTTGTTTTGATTAATTTCATTTTTCTGTGCGCATTTTTAACTATTTTCAAGTTATATGTAAATGTTTTTTCTTTCGTTTTTATATAATGTATGAAATTATTTTTGTTTTTTTCTGTCACAATAAGTATAGTAACTCGACAATACTTGCACACTTTTTCAATTGTACTTTCTTTCCTTTGCTGTTTTCCACAACTAAATCCTTATGGTCACAGGCATATTCGCCACATTTTGCCACAATTCTGGTTAAAATTCCACGAGCATGTAAATATTCCCTATCAAACTATAATATAGCTTTAAATCTCACGAGCAACAACAGTCCTCCATTTCTTGCAATCTTATTTTAAATCCCATGAGCGTCTACAATCCTCCAATAGAAATAGGAAAAAAATAGGAATTTGCTGCCACTCAGTAGTTGGGGTGGGTTAAAATATTTAGAACGAATCAATGAGAGATACACGTCAGGAAGGAGGGACATTGCGGACCTGCACTGCACAAAGTTTTTTTGCAGGTTATTTATTTATTTATTTATTCACGGGGAAAGCAGTCGTCAACATGAATTGAGTAACCATTTCCAGTGTGTTTCCCTTGTTTATTGGATAAAACCAATTTCATTCACTCAGTAAATTCCAATTAATAGGATACTATGAAATCATAATCAATTATTTAGCAATCTGTTGTTTAGTTATGTATCCCTTAATTAGAATCCACGGCACCTAAAATTAACACCCATTGTATTTGCCCTTATTTATTCTATATTTAGTCTGGCACCAATTACTCAATTAAGTAGATTGCTTCAATTAATTTCACTGTCTAATTGTTAAATTGTTTCCACCAGCTATTACACTGGCCTCTAGTTTATACTGTACAGTGACTTATGGCCACACCCTGTTATACTTTATAACTCTCTCTCTCTTTCTGCTCATACATTTATTTCATTCTCCCATGTAGATTCTGTCAAATCTCTTTAGTTGTACTGGGAATACTCAATGTTTGTCTTGCAGAGTTGATGCAGGGTATGATTCAGTCATCTGTGGCTCCACTTGAGCCAGAGGTTGACTAGTTGTAAGATTGCTCCTGGTTAGGCAAGCCAGTCTCGCTCAGTGTATAGGAAATCTTGCTGTAAATTTGACCATTGCCAGCAAACCAAATCAGATCATTAATTTATTGGCTCAACATTCGTTGACCTTTCCTCTTTCTTCAATGGCAATCCAGCTGGTTGAGTTCTCTTTAAGTCTTTTTTGTATTATTAAAGTTTCTCACAATTTTAATTCTGGGGTGTTGCGGTTGAACATTCTTGGAAGCTCTCTGGTCTTCTGACTCTGCTTGTTAGGTTTTGATAGCACGCTCCCTCTGTAAAACTCACTGGAAAAAGGAACAGCTTCTCCCTTAATTAAAAGTATTCTTTTTGCAACATTCAACCTTGATAACCTAGTGCAGCCAGGCTTGGCTATGTCTTTTATGAAAGGGGCCTTCCAAGCTTAGGAATTCGTGAGAGTTGTCTCCCCCAAAACTTAATGGGTTTTACCACGTGGCCAAACCATTTCATTATTTATAACCTCAAATTGCCATTGCGACCAGGGGCCTATTTCTTTCCAAACTATGATGCTACACATTTCTCAACTCCCTTTTTTATTTCCAGGTGCTCGACCATTATAGCAAAGTTTAACCAGTTAAATACTCTTATGGTCCTACAGCAGTGTAGGGAGGCAATTAAAAAAGACTTGCTGTACAGTCAAAAGCTATTACAAATAAGTTGAGGTTATGATGAGGCTGTATAATGCACTGGTGAGACTGCACTTATACTGTTTTACATTTTAACATTTTTAAAAAAGAGCAACAAGATAAACCCACCTCTAAAAATGTATGATTTACGTAGATAAAATTGAGGGGAATTTAATTGATTTAGCCAAGATCAAAAGGGTTTGGGGAGAGTTAGGAGATAAATTGATCCAGTACATTTTTTAAGTCACTACTAAAGCATTGCACAAAGACCAGGGCACGGTTGGAAATTAGGTGGTGACATTTTATTTACAGTTGAGTTACAAAGCCACATTTTTGCTGCTGAGTCATTTCTTTAACCACTGGTTAAAGAAACAGGCTTGTAACCAGTAACCAGGAGGTCTCCAGTTCAAATCCCAGCTCAGCCACTGACTCACTGTGTGACCCTGAGCAAGTCACTTAACCTCCTTGTACTCCGTCTTTCGTGTGAGACGTTGTTGTAAGTGTCTCTGCAGCTGATATATAGTTCCCACACCCCAGTCTTGTATCTTGTAAAGTGCTTTGTGATGGTGGGCCACTATGAAAGGCGCTATATAAAACCTAAAGATTATTATTATTGAAAACATTTAATGTCCAACTAGACAAAGTCCTGGGATCAATCAGCTACCAGAAACCAGAACAGCATTAGCTCTATGTCAGTTATAAGATTCGTATTACTCTCATTCTCAAAAAATCCTCACATGGCTTTGCTTTTCAATGAAGCATTTCATCTGTACTAGTTACATCATTTCCTATTGGATTATGTACTGTATTGCATAAGTAAAAATCGACAGGCATATTTAGACCTGTGTTTGTGTTAGTAAACAGAATTTTACTAGTTTCATCAAGAGAGCTTGAAGTAACTTCAGTGGCAGTAACAGATCTTTTGGCACTGACATAATGTTTGGGTTGAAATATAGATATGATTTTAGAATTTTTTTAGTCACTGTTGACATTTAAATGACAACGCAATGACAAACCGGCATCAAGCAATCATGGGGTTGCTGTGATAAAGGGTTGTAGTTTGGCATCAGAACATTGTCAGTATACACACACGCACAAAAGACTCATTGTGTACAATGTTTTTATATTCACCACCTCATCTCCAGTTTATAACTCATACTTCTTGTTGTCATATGAGAAACTAAAAGAAGATGTATGGACTGAAAAATTCTATCAAATTATAAATTTGTATTACTAATATTAGAAACAAGACATTTTTAATTACAGTCTTACTGAAACTGCTTCACACTACATGACAGAATACATTATATGGAGTGTTTAGTGATGGAAGAAAATTGCATATTGTATGATCTGCTATTACAGTAGATGTTTTGCCCATCATACAGTATACGATATTACCATGCTTTTTTTAAAAGGGTAAAGATTAACTGATATTAGATATATAGACTGTATATATATATATATATATATATATATATATATATATATATATATATATATATATATATATAGAGAGAGAGAGAGAGAGAGAGAGAGAGAGAGAGAGAGAGAGAGAGAGAGAGAGAGATCTTGTATGGGTTGTCTTCCGTAATGAGTTTTAATACTACTGGTACTTATCTGAGATCAAATTAAGTCAACTGATCACTCATGCGGCATTTTTTGAAAGGCCACCTTTAAATGTTAATTTAACTTAATTTGTTCTTACTCTAAATCTATACAATTAGTTTTAATAGTTTGTAATTTGCTTTAAGAGCTTAGAGACCAGCAATGATAGCTGACTAAAGCACAAAGCGCTAACATTGTAGACTAATTATAAAAGGAGTCACTGCATGCAAGATCTTAACTATTAATATTTGCTGAACTATTATTAGGGGATGAATTTGATTTAATCTTTGTTTGCATTGAAGGGTGATGTTATCAATTATGTGTATGTATGAATTTGGCTAATTTTAGCACATTTAAGAACATAAGAACATAAGAAAGTTTACAAACGAGAGGAGGCCATTCGGCCCATCTTGCTCGTTTGGTTGTTAGTAGCTTATTGATCCCAAAATCTCATCAAGCAGCTTCTTGAAGGATCCCAGGGTGTCAGCTTCAACAACATTACTGGGGAGTTGATTCCAGACCCTCACAATTCTCTGTGTAAAAAAGTGTCTCCTATTTTCTGTTCTGAATGCCCCTTTTTCTAAACTCCATTTGTGACCCCTGGTCCTTGTTTCTTTTTTCAGGCTGAAAAAGTCCCTTGCGTCGACACTGTCAATACCTTTTAGAATTTTGAATGCTTGAATTAGGTCGCCACGTAGTCTTCTTTGTTCAAGACTGAACAGATTCAATTCTTTTAGCCTGTCTGCATATGACATGCCTTTTAAGCCCGGAATAATTCTGGTCGCTCTTCTTTGCACTCTTTCTAGAGCAGCAATATCTTTTTTATAGCGAGGTGACCAGAACTGCACACAATATTCAAGATGAGGTCTTACTAGTGCATTGTACAGTTTTAACATTACTTCCCTTGATTTAAATTCAACACTTTTCACAATGTATCCGAGCATCTTGTTAGCCTTTTTTATAGCTTCCCCACATTGCCTAGATGAAGACATTTCTGAGTCAACAAAAACTCCTAGGTCTTTTTCATAGATTCCTTCTCCAATTTCAATATCTCCCATATGATATTTATAATGTACATTTTTATTTCCTGCGTGCAGTACCTTACACTTTTCTCTATTAAATGTCATTTGCCATGTGTCTGCCCAGTTCTGAATCTTGTCTAGATCATTTTGAATGACCTTTGCTGCTGCAACAGTGTTTGCCACTCCTCCTACTTTTGTGTCGTCTGCAAATTTAACAAGTTTGCTTACTATACCAGAATCTAAATCATTAATGTAGATTAGGAATAGCAGAGGACCTAATACTGATCCCTGTGGTACACCGCTGGTTACCACACTCCATTCTGAGGTTTTTCCTCTAATCAGTACTTTCTGTTTTCTACATGTTAACCACTCCCTAATCCATGTACATGTGTTTCCTTGAATCCCAACTGCGTTCAGTTTGAGAATTAATCTTTTGTGCAGTTTGATTATACGTATTTGCCTGAATGCATCTTTATTTTAATCTAGTATAATTAATGACTTACAACTACTGCTGTCTTATCCTGGGGCATTTATTAACAGATACCTGTCAAGATAGTAGGGAAATGGCGACAGAATCCTCTAAACAAAAATTCACAAACAAGTTAAAACATCAGGATGATTAGAAACCTTATTCTTGTGGCCAACATGTTTAGATGTACATTTCTTGATGGCCAGTATATACAGTATGTACAATATTATAAACATGATAATACAGTACAATAAAGTAAAAATAATAAGTTTGAAATCAAGTAAACCTCTTGTATCTCCACAGCCAAATAGTACAGCAATCAGCAATCATTATCTTACAAGTCGGTGCCCTATGAAGCTAACAGGATTTTAGACTTTTAACTTATATGGCAACATTAATTAGCAGCAGCCTACTGATCCAGTGAAAACATTTGTTTCTAGGTGTCTTCCTACACAAAAACATTTGTTTGGTTTATAATGGCACTGTGACAGAGAAAGAATGAATCTTGGTTATAAATCTCCCTCCCGACCTGTGAGGGCGCTGTGTAAAGGTTTAGGTGGAATTCGGCCATCTAAAAAGGGGGTGGAACTATGGTATACCAAGTCATCGACCCAGAAGGGAAGCAATGTGGCAACCTCAGATCGGAGGAGAAACAGTTGCACTCGTTAACCAAGGGGACTTGACTGACGGTACATAAGGTGATGTAGCCCAGTGATCTGTTTCTTTGTTATGGTTAAGCTGAAACTGGAAAGGAGTACTGTGAAATTACCGTGAGTGTTTTGTTTGTTTTCTCGTATCTAAAAATCTACATGTTTGTTATTATTAGACGGCTAACATGATCCAGAGCTGTTGCTTCAGGCCAGCATTAAATCCAGACAACACTGCATCATTGTACACAAATAAATTGTGTTTCACCACGAGCACTATAGGACTCACTCTGGACTTGTCAACCTGTGTGTCCTACTGTGTTTATTCATTTCAAACTGTGTATTATTATTTCAGGACTGCAACCCGTTGTTTTGTGTGTATTGCTGTGTATTGCCTGGGATTATTCTTTGTGGTCACCAGATCAGGACCATTTCAAAATAAAACCTGTTTGGATCGTGAACTTTGTTGTCTTTCATCTGTTTCCTACACATCATATCGTATATTATATATATATATATATATATATATATATATATATATATATATATATATATATATATATATATATATACACACACACACACAAAGTGGTTTGCATAAATATTCACTCCCCTGCGAAGTTTTCACATTTTGTTGGCACCTGAGCGTACTCCACTACGCTTTCAAGTCAGGCTTTACATGTAGAATCTAGACAAACTACTCCACATTGATAAAGTTAAAAAATGCATATAAAATATAAATAAGTAAGATATACAGAGAAAAACAGATTGTGAGGCGTGTGAGTAAAAATGGATTTTCCAGACAGCGATTTACGTGTAAAAAAAATACAAATTTTATTTAATATTACACGGAAAAGAAAAAAAAAAAACAATAAAGAAGGATGTGAGGGAGGGAGTGCTGGAGTAATAAAAAATAAAGGAACGGAAGCCTCTTAATCCTCTTCGTGATCTGCTCAATCCAAAATGAAACAAAAAGTAATAAAAATAGAGAAGAGCTAAGTTAGTAAGGCCTCTGTCCGTAAGTAAAAGTAAATAACACAGTCCACCCCGCATGTACTTCCCTCCAGCCTTTTTTTCCCCGCCTCTATTCCTCAGGACCAACCCTGAACACAGTAGCACGTTCCCTTTAGTATGCAAACCCCGCCCCGGTAGTCAGTGGATCACAAATCCCAGACTGACAGATATCCTTAACTTCACTTGACTCCAGTGGCTGGAATTTACATACTCGTACTTCCGCCCCTCACCAAGGTGCCGCCCCTCAAAAAGATGACTTTTGTCATGGTCACAAGACCTTGGTAAGGGAAGTCCCGAGTTGGTTTGATGCCTTCTACTGTAGGCTGAATTGCAGACCGAAACCCCTTTGACTTATCACACAGATTAATTTCAGTTGCATAAGAATTCAAACCTTTTGCTACTGCAGCTCTAAATCAGCTCAGATGCAAATGATTTGTTTGAAATCAAAAAAAAAAAAAAAAATAGTGAAATGGTTTCAGCCTGTGTGTACTCAAAGTGGTTTAACTTGTAAATAATTTCCCTCAGGTATATAAATACTTTCAAGCTGCAACTCACATAGTGATCCAACAAAGCAACCATGAAGACCAAGGAACTTTCGAAACAAGTCAGGGATAAAGTGGTAGAGAGGCACAGAGCAGGAGAAGGGTACAAGAAAATTTCAAAGGCGCTGATTATCCCTCTCAGCACAGTGAAGTCCATCATTAAGAAGTGGAAGATGCATCATACCACCCAGACACTACCCAAATCAGGTCACCCTCCCAAACTGAGCAGCCGGGCAAGCAGGAAACTGGTTCAGGATGTCACTCTGAAGCTAGCAATGACCTTGAGATATCTGCAAAGTTCTGTGTCTGAGATGGGAGTCAGTGTTGACACATCAACAATAAGCCGGTCCCTACACAAAGCTGGCCTGTATGGACGGGTGGGAAGAAAGAAGCCATTACTCAAAAAGGCTTGTCTTAAAGCATGTATTGAGTTTGCGAAAAAACGTGTAGATGATACTGCAGCCATGTGAAAAAAGGTTTTGTGGTCAGATGAGGAAAAAATCGAACTTTTCTGTCTAAATTCCAAGTGTTACGATTGGCGTAAGCCCAACACTGCACATCACCCACTAAACACCATCCCAACTGTCAAGTATGGTGGTGGCAGAATCATGTTATGGGGATGCTTCTTTTCAGCAGGGACTGGGAAGCTGGTCAGGATAGAGGGGAGAATGGATGGTACAAAGTACAGGCGAATCCTGAAACCTTGAATCAGCCAAGACTAAAACTGGGAAGGAAATTCACATTTCAGCAGGACAATAACCCGAAGCACAAAGCCAAAGCCACACTAAAGTGAATGAACAAGAAGAGAATTAATGTTGTTGAGTGGCCCAGTCAAAGCCCTGACTTGAATCAAATTTTAAATCTATGGCGAGACTTGAAGATTGCAGTCCATTGATGATCCCCAACAAACTTATCAGAACTGGAGTAATTTTCCTGTGAAGAATGTGCAAAGCGACCTATCCAAAAAGACTCATAGCAGTAATTGCTGCAAAATGTGCTTCTACCAAGTACTGACTTAAGGGGCTGAATACTTATGCAACCAGTACATTTCATTTTGTATATTTTCTTTGCAAGTTTTGCTGACATTTAACCTCCTCTTCATATAACAGTGTTCAGTTTAACCACTAGAGCTTTGAATAAAAACAGTTTGTTTGAAAAACCGTGCATACATTATTTGTAATTCAACAAAATGTGTATTGGTAGAGGGTGTATACTTCTGCAAACCACTATATATATATATATATATATATATATATATATATATATATATATATATATATATATATATATATATAGTAGCGATCTCTGTTCCCACAGACAGGCGCATCACACAGGGCGATGCAATCCACACAGACAGGCGGGGGGCAAGCACAAACCTGGGACCTCTCACACTGAAGCATAGCGCCGATACCGCTGTACAAAAGAGCCGGCTCCTTTGCAAGGAGCATATATCAGGCTTATGTCTTTGTATGTGATTACGTCACGTCACCTACCAGCCCTGCTGCTGCCTTCCCCCGTGCATGCTACAGTCTCCGTTGCCAGCCTCAAGTCCTCCCTGGACTTACTCACCAGGCTACAGTCCGTCGAATGCGTGCTGGGGTATCTGCATCCCACTACTAGCACCAATGTAGCGATCTTGGTTCCCGCAGGCAGTTGCATCACACAGGGTGAGGAAATCCACATACAGGCGGAGGGCCGGCGCAAACCCGGGACATCTCCCATTGTAAATGGTCTGGCTAAAGGAACAGGAACTTCACTTAAAAGGACACCTTCTTGGCACCAATAGAGATATTTTCACAATGCATACAGTACTGTTTCGCAAAAAAGTGACTTTTTTATGAGAGTGTCTTGAGGAACACTGATTGTTTTTTATTAAATCTTTCCAGAACCACCGTCATATCATTAGCATAAGAACGCATGTCATGTAAACGCAGTTTGAAATATTCTGAAAGTCAGTTTTCGGAAAACAGCACCAAGAAATTTACGATTAAATTCTGAAAACGAACAAAATGTATATCATGTAAACACACTTTTCGGAAAACTTATTGAAATAGCATACTGCTCTTGTATACACTTTGACCCTTTTCTCCTGCGCGTGGTATTAGAAAACAGAAAATAATAATAATCTGCAGTCAGTCTGCATGCTTCCATTCATCTAGTTAGGGATAAAGTAACACATTTGTTAAACTCTGTATTGTATTTGTTAATAGCCCATAGTGAAGCAGCAAATGTTTTCCAGTTTTAAAATGACATGATCATTTAAAATAATGTCTGCAAAAGAAACTGGTAAAATAGAACAGGATGAGCTGTTGGAAAGGCTGATTGCACATTGTGGGGAATATAGATATTGTATAGTAATCTTTGAATTTAAGACCTGACACTTCGATAAAGCATGAGTTACTGGATTGTCTCCGTTCTGTTGCGGTCTGTTCAAATCGTACTTAGGCTACAACAGTACTACTTTGCATGTGAAAATATCTTGCGTTTTCCGAAAAATTTGTGTTAATTTAGTTTGACAACTAGTTTATTAACGTTAAGTTAGCCCTAAGTAATGCCCATAATTTTTTCCTCTGCCATTGTGATAGCCCGAAATACACCTAGCAGCTAATTTCATAGTACATAGCGATTTAAGCTTTGTGATCGTGTTGTTTTGCTTCATTTTTATTAACATTAGTTTGTCTGTTACTTTATTATTATTGTTTTATTAACATGTTTTCCTATTGTTTTGCTTTTACTTATTCAGTTCATTTATATGTTGATGCATGTGTGTCATGACAAGTAATACATGTTTATTTATTTAATTATTTATTGATTGATTGATTGATATTGCTTCTGGTGGCTAACTCCATCTTAGAAAACACTTTGTTTGCTTCCTGAGGGTTGCTTTGAACCAGAGCTTATTTAGGTGTGTCATAGCAAAAGGGGTGAATACTTATGCAATCAATTATTTTCTGTTTTATATTTGTAATTAATTTAGAACAATGTGTAGATTTTATTTTTTACTTTGACATTATGTGATATTATCAGTGGCAAAAACTCCTAATTAAATCAATTTTGATTCCATGTTGTAACACAATAAAATGTGGAAAAGTCCAAGGGGGGTGAATACTTTTGAGAGCCACTGTGTGTGTGTGTGTGTGTGTGTGTGTGTGTGTATATATATATATTTATATAATAACATAACATTATAACTATAACATTAGTTTGTCTGTTACTTTATTACTATAGTTGTTTTAACATATACAATATATATGTAAACAAATATATCTCAGTAGACTTAAATGTACATTGAATGAAAACTCCAGCAATGGTTTAAATATAAACTAAATATGTTTAAAAGTTTTAATCAAACATTGCAGTCAATGGATGCTTGAAAAGAAAATACAAGCCAACTTTTTCATATGAATATAATACATAAGACAATTAAATAAAAATGTAATGTATCATAGGCTATAATCAATATGAAAATAAAAGCATATGTTTGATGCATGAAGCAGGGACCAGGCACAGTGAAGAGCTTTATTTCCACAGTAGCATGACATTTATTATCATGTGATTACACTGTACTCGGTTATCATTGGCTATGCAATGTTACCTGAGACACCCGCACGAGCACGGCATGCGGACATACTAACCAGTCACAGGGGAAAACCACACCAAAATAAGAGAGGTGAACAGATAATGACAATATGTGCATTTACCACACAGAACCTGCATTAATAAAGGTAGAGCATAATATCCTGCTCAATGTTCCAAAGTGGTAACAAGATCAAAATGCTTGGTTCTGGTGCGACAAATCTGACCATAATGTTTGATAGCTCAGCTAAATAGGCATCATAACCATAATGTCAAAGAAAGGTAGAACTGAGACATGCAGGCAATACGTTATTTCATCATTCCAGTTGTAATATCAATATATGAGACCTTTGAAACCAGGGTAAGAAGCTTTGAGGTCAAAAAGGTCAATTCCCATGAGATATATCCAAGCTGTGAGTCCAAGATTCAAAAGAGTGTATTTCTAACCAGTTTCTTTCTAAGTAAAGCACTATGCATTCTTATCACGATGTTTCAGACAGCCAAACAATGATGACAAATTATAATAAGGGGACAGATGCACTTAAGCAAAGATTAGTAAATCAGTCTTAAGATATTTTTCTAGAAGGAAGTCCTAATTTATAACTCCCAAAATGTATTGATTCTCTGGCAGTTTTTCAGGTCAGACTTCATGTATTATTACTTATTTTGTGAAAATGGTCTACTTTATTTTAATTGCTTCAGCTTAGTTTTGTCTTAAAATGCCTGCATATTGTTTTTTCATATTAAATACATTTAAACTGAATCATTTGGAGATTTTTTTTTTCATTACTCTGCAAGGTCCTCCTTCCATCATGAATCCCAAGGTAACCACATGTCTGCTAAATTAATAAAAAATTTACAGATATAACAAATTTTAGGTATGGGGATTCTGTTTAGATGTTCTTTAATTAGCCTCCAGTTCCTTGTTAAAGTACAGCTTTTTTCCAGATTTTTCAATCATTATAGTCAAAATACCACTCCATGGAAGAAATGTTAAGAGCATTGATACAGGCCACTGCGGCACAAAGAGAGAGCAATCAGCGACTGAGGGAAGAAGGGCTGCTGCTGAAACCAGAGTCCCTGCTGCCAGAACTAACCAGATAGAGAAGCATCGTTGTTCCCAGAGCCAGATGAAGAAGAATCGCTGCTCCCAAAGCCAAATGGAAAAGCATCGCTGTTCCCAGAGCCAGAGGAAGAAGCACCACTGTCTCCAGAGCCAGAGGAAGAAGCACTGCTGCCTCCAGAGCCCGAGGAAGAAGCACCACTGTCTCCAGAGCCAGAGGGAGAAGCACCATTGTTTCCAGAGCAAGTGGAAGAAACATTGCTGCCTCCAGAGCCAGAGGAGGAGCCACAGAATCAGAGGGGGAAGAGCCGCTGTTGTCATGGGAACCAGAGAAGGAAGAACCACCAGCTACAGAGAAGGGGGAGGAGGTGATGAGACCACCTCCACCACAGCCCTGATTACCACCCTTACACACCAATCTGGTGGTGGTAGGTCAGGTCCCTTGTCCTGCGCTCCTAGATACCCTGCCGTTGGGTCTAGACCTTGTGTTGCTGGACATCCCTGTGCCGGCTGCAGGTGTCACACCTCTGCCTACAGCTACAGCCACTGGGTCACAGACTTGCAGTCCAGTCTCCCCTGCCACTCTGTTTGGGTCCCCAGTGGCCGGTCCTCAATCCCTCAGTGAAGTTGCTAGAATGTGTACCCACCCACAAGAGAGTGGAAAAAGAAGTCACAGTCACAGACTACATTTTTCAGAAGGCCTTGAGAGCCTAGTGGAATTGGAGCTAGAATGAAGGACACCTTCCTGTAATCTATATAAACAGGTCTACATGAGTGGTCTGTCGGGAAGCTTGTGTGTACAGACCTGCGAAATGTACAGTAAAAGGTATTCGATACTTTTGTAATTTGTTTGTTAAATTGGTGTCCGATTGTTAGTTAAAACTTATGACTTATATAAATAAATATACAGGCAGCGTCCTGTTTGAACTACAACTGCTGTAGTCTGGAAGTATAGTACTTCATTTAAACTAGAAGACAGTGATAAAGGTCCTGAAAGTGGGTAAGCAATCCCCCGCTTTGTCACAGACAAGCAAGCTCTGGTTTCTACAACTTGTTCAACTTACATTTCATTATAACGATATGGAAAAAATTGAAACCATCAGGGTTTGGATTAGCAAGAGTACAATGTACAGTATGGTTGTCTAAATGCAGTTACAATGTGTGCTACATATTTTCTATTTACATAAACCAGTTTGAAAGGTGGAAAAGACATTTGACCATAGAATTACCCTTGGACAGATCTTTGCCATAAATGGGCATTGCATTGCAGTTTTACAAAATCAGGAAGATTGTTCAATCAATATATAAGCAGTATCACAGTGACAATCCCGTTTTTGTAAGTGATTTTACACTGCCTAGTTTCTGGGCCAATAAATCTAACAAAATACATAACATACCTGAGCACTTATATAATTTAAGAGGCATGTTTTCTAATTGTTTTTGGATTTGGTTTTATTTCATGAGCTGTTATTTTCTTATCTTACAAGAATGATTTGAAAGCAATACAAATAAAACTTAAATTGTATTTTATGTAAGTTGTGATAACCTTTATTTGGTTTTGTTTTGTTTTCTCCTGTAATGTTTATTCTTTGTTGGATTCTCTCCAGAATATACCAGTTGAAAGCTTTGCCTTTTATAATGTAACGCCATTCTTGTACCTGGACAACACTCTGTCTTCTTTATTTCCACTTATTAATGGGGTCACACAACATATGGCCTTTAATGTGAGGGATGTTCTACCCATAGCACACTCGTAGCTCTAAATGGACCAACACACATTGTCTGTGAGAATCTATGTTATTAGAGCTTGGCTACTGACATTTATTGCAAATGCTATAAACCTCTACTAGTAACACAGCCCGTTGTGTTAATGATCCTGGTGGTGGCATGTAAACCATTTAAACACTGTGTAACATGATTTATCTCCTTGGGTGACAGGGTTAAGAGCTTTGATTCCATTTCATAATCTTTCCTGTAAAAGCCAGCAAGAGACTAGTAGACGCATGCTGTATAAACTGACTTCCAGTTAATTCACCAGAAAAAGTAAAATGTTCTATGACTGTTTTTGTGTTGACATCATTGGCTACTTTTACAACATTTGGCACCCAGAATGAAATGTTATTTCATCTAGTTTTTCTAGATTTTGGAACTATGCGTTCCAAGTGTGGAACGCCTGAAGGGGGCAGGCCAGTGCCAGTTTGGTACGATTAACATCATTCCCTGTGTCAAAATGGGTCAAATTAAAGGGGACAGATTGAAGAATTGTTTCTGAGAAAAAAAATTCACTTCTTTATCGCCTGTAATTCAGTTGCAAATCTCGTGTTAAGAAATGCCTGTCACACAACTTCAGAACAAGTAACGCAAGGACTAACAAAACTGTGTATACAAATGAATAAAAAAGCCAGTCAGCCAAGGATCACAGAGCTACATCAGAGCTTCCCAACGGTAGTCAAAAGTACATTTAGTAATTTCACAACAGATTTCACTGACTAATCTCAAAACAGGTCAATCTGTTTATACTGTAACATCATTATAAATATAAACCATAAATGCAATATACAAGTTGACATACATACCTAACTGTGGCTGAGATCCATAGTTTATTGTCCATAAGATCAAGACTTGAATCCTGCTGTTGAAAAAAATATTTGAATACAAAATACTCCTCATAATTATAAGTACTGTCTTTGAAAAATGAACTGATTTAAAGTTAAAAATTTTACATCTTTTACCAGACATATTTTAATGAAGTTCATGTTACAGTGTAGCAATTGTAATAGTCGCAATGCTGAGTAACCTAAAAACAAAGCACATGTAAAATTATAAAAAAAAAAAACTTAATTTAATTAGTAGTAGTTGTAGCAAGTTGACACAACTTTAGCATAGCACTTTAATCCCTTTTGTGCTATAAGGAAATCTGAATAGAAACTACCCATGGAGATATAAAAAAACAGAGATGAGCAGTAGAATGCTCCAGTTGCATCTATAGTAAACCTGGATAGCCATGATTAGGTAAGTAAAATTGGAACGTCTCTGTAATATCATTCTGAAATCTTACAAAGTTATTGTAAACACCATATTAATGCAATGCAGGTTTAATAATTATTGGTACATTCTTATGATGCTGCTTTCTGAAACATTAGTATATCTCCTCCTTAACTGCTATAAATAACACCCACTGGCATGCACTTAGAAGTTTGTTGTCAATGGATTTTTTATTTTTTATTTATTTTTTATCAGGTTGTGGAAGGGGTGTGGGTAATTCACTGACCAGGAGACAGACAGGTGTACTTGGAAACACCACACAGGTGCCCAGTTTTATTTTAGACCGGTTCTTATTTTTCTCCGGCAGAGGGCACTGTTGACCGTGGGCTGCCTATCAACGATGATAGACAGCACCACGGAAATACCACAGCTGGTACACGAACAGCAAATGCACTCGCAGGTGCTCAAAGAAATAATAATGAAAACAGAAGGCGAAAAGAACAAGGGAAAATAAAACAGTAATAAAACTACAAATAAAAGGTGCTGCACTCGGCAGCGTTATCCCGGTCGCCGCTACCCGCACGACCCGGATCACCGTCCTATTCTGTCGGCTATCTAGCCTGCTCTTTTACAATATGCCGAGGTCTGCCCAAGGGTTCCCCACTCTCTCTTTCTCGCTATGAATCTTTCTTTTCTCCTGGCTGATTCCCGGTCCTGAATCAAAGCTTCCGCACTCTTGGTGAGTCTAAGTGGGCAGACCTGAGGAAACAGCAGAGCGTTATTTTATAGGACCAACAATCACCAGCATCGATGTTTTAATGTTTTTAACAAAACTAGACTTGCCAAAATAAATGGCATTCACCCTGCATGAATGTTGAAGCGTTGGATGAAACTAGATTCGCACGGGCTAGCCCCGAAATTCAGTGAAAACGGGTTTCGCTTTTCGCTTAGTTCTGGGCCGATCTAGATTCACCCGGGCAAAACTAGACTCACCAGACCATTAGGTTTTGCCCTTAACTTATGTTTATACACACAAACACATATGTATAACTCAGTGCTATCAATAAAAAATGTTTTTAAAGATATTTTCTTTTGTATATGGTATTAAAACTGTCTTAAAACCCACACAAAACCACCTAGTTTAGGTGATGTTCATCGAACCTAAACAAGAACCTATCATTGAGCATGCATTATTTTCACAAAGCACTGAGGAAAAATTAGGAGGAAACCTCAAGTGTGTCTCTCCAGGCTAATTAGAACACACAGACACACCATTTTGCATTGATGCTCTAATTATGGTGTGGAATGTCTAGTTATTGTGTCCTTATCTAAATGATATTCTGAAAACTTTAGGGACAGTTATGATCAGAAGCAATTATCATTATGTTGTCCTAATTCTGAAATTTATGTCATAATGTCCTATTTAAGGCATGTTGTGGTGCCTATGACTTGGGCATCTTTAGACCATTTTTAATCAATTTATTTCCCAAATCACTGCATTATGGTTGAGTAAAGTAAAAACACAAAGTGGAGATTTGCCATTAGTGATATCTGGAGTCTTTGCTACTGACAGGTCTGGGTTGCTTGTAAGAAAACACAATGGATAGCCTTGCTTGGGTGGCAAGGACAGAATTATTCTGCTGTGGTTATGACTAGGCTAGCTTCTTTTCAGTATTTACTTAAAGTGGGTCTTTGATTAAAACTGTAACTTCACTTCCTCCAAAACAGTAAAATACACCAGTGGTAAATCTCCCATTTTGCAGTTTTCTAAGAAATAGCAAACTGGAATGCCTCACAATTCTCAAAGCTTTAGCTTCAGTTTTAGAATTAACATGCCCCTGAGTTTCATACTTTCCTCAGTTTCTGGACTTGTAATTAATTCTTTACTTCTTCTGAGACCTTTCCAAATTGATGTTGAATTAAACAAGCCTCTATTCAACTCATAGGATAATATTACCCCATCTAGCTACTAATACTCATAAAATGTATTTACAACTATGGCACACATACAGGAATGCAATCTGTGGGTTCATCTTTGTTTATTCTGTTCCTTCCTGTGGTATTTCCAAAACTTAAAAAAATATAACTCTCTCATTGGAATTAGCATATCCCTGGTTATTCATAGAAGAAGAAAGCTGCAGTTTAAAGTGCTGTTTGCACACATTTATTAACATGAAACAAAAAAAACCAAACACTGGAACAAAGGTTCAACCAAAGAAGCACTATCACAGTGTTGCATAGGGCACACAACCTGCTGTTCCCGTTCCATTCCTTAACTAACCCAGCTAAGCAAAGGATTTGTCCTCTGTTTTATACCATGTGGCTGGGACTTGATTGATGATCAATTATCAATCAAGCCACATTCTCCACATAGATTTAGCAGGGTTGGAATTAACCCATCCCTGCCAAACTTAAATTAAAAATAATTAAAATTCATTTATACAACTCAAAAACCACACTATTTGCATGTGCCAGGCTTCCGCCATGCCATACACTTTCATAGAGTTAAGAGTAAAGTGAGATGAAACTAGTGGCACAATCAAAAGATAAAGGGAGTAAAGGAAATAAGATTATACAATGGGTGACTATGGCGCCAGAATCAAAGTTAGTTGTAACAAAGGCTTAAGAAATATATGAAATAACTAAAGAACTGAGGAGAGAATAGAGATGGCCTGAATTGGTGCCTGGTGAAAAGATGAAAATAACAAGAGAAGCCTTTTGTGATTTTTGTTGCATCACTGGTAGGGCTTCCGGAGTTAAAATGTTGTAAAATCAGGTATTAACTTACACAGGTTGGTGAAGGATTTGAGCCAAAAAGACACCAATACGCCATGGCCTAAGTGAATGTATCAGATTTTTGCAGTCATCTGTTGGTATGTCAGTGTCTTGCTATTGGTTGTATGACCAAAGTAACGTTCATTTCATTGGATATTTGATTTCTGGGGCCGGGGGTTGCATGAATGGCATCTCTGTGGCAACAAGTCCTATATGAAGTGATGGATTTGCTTTCCCAGGCCTGAAATATATATATATATATATATATATATATATATATATATATATATATATATATATATATATATATATGTGTGTGTGTGTGTGTGTGTGTGTGTGTGTGTGTGTGTGTGTGTGTGTGTGCCTTGTGTAGCAGTCATCAGGGTAGTCCCTATTTTTTTTAGCCTGGTCCATAAAGTAATCATCCCTGGTCAGCTAGAAGTGGTTTGTAGGCTTGCACCAAACATCCGAACCCCCCCCCCCCCTACCCCTGTTATAGAGATATCTCTCTGTTATCAATAGACATATTATTTTATTACAAAAAATAATAATTAAAATTGTTATGAATAAGCTGTCTAAGGACATTCTTTAGTCTAATTTTGAAAGTCAGTGGTGTGCTTGTTTTTCCGGTGGATGTGCACAGTCTCCTTGCATGGGTGCTGCAGGTGTGGCAGCAGCTCCTGGCTTTGCATGGCTTCCATCATATACAGAGGTTACAGTTTTGTTCAATGGCTTCCAGCATCCCCACTTTACAAATGGTTCCAGTGCCACTGTCTCCTTGGTCAGTATTGATTTGTGTTTTCAATCTTGTGCACCTTTTTAAAGTAAACAAAAACACAGCAAAATTAAACCGTAAAAGGCAAAGAAGCACTGATATCATCAGACTAAACAAATTAGCTCAGAAACAAGAGCAACAGTCTGCTTCAGTAGACGCTGTAACCATAGAAACAGTTACACTGCAGAATCTCAGTATAGTCTAAACCTGCTGCAAATTGAAAAATAGAAAAAGGGGGAGACAATCAGTGATTTCCACCATTTCATACTGAAAACGGCTTTATAATCAGAAAACTGCCATTGCTGATTATGCATAGTCCTAGATACAAATCTCAATGAAAGTAAGGTTTACTACAAGAGAAGTTGCCTCCATTGTCAAAAGTATATTGTTAGGAGTTTCACAGCACACTGAAAAGGCGCCCCTGCTCTATAACCCCAGATTATGATACATGTAAAGTCTTATGCTAAAGAAGGCTCTGAGCAAGTTTCAGGTACGCATCTCTACTTGAATATATGGGAAAAAATTGACATCTGTTCAGTTCAGGTACTGCCACAACCATCAAATTTACAATTGACAATTATAAAACAATGAAACAGCAGCTTTCCAGTGGATGAAAATGGAAGATATTTTACCAGTATAAAAAATATCAGTAATCTCCACAGACGGTTTACAGAGACTTTAAAGTACTATCAAAAACAGAACGTCCATCCAACATGCTTCAGGTCCATCCTAGCCCTAATAAACGTTTACCATTGTAAATTGGCACAGTAATTAAGTCGTTTCACCATACTTTTACCATGGTTATACTATGAATTTACCATAGTTTTTAAATATACTATCATTATTAATTAAACATTTAGCAGACGCTTTTATCCAGAGTGACTTAGGAGGTGAACTGTGCATCAACAACTGCTGCTGATTCACTTACAATATCGGACCTCAGTTTTACGTCTCATCAGGACTTTATGCTGTTTATCTATCTTTTCCTATGGCTTACTACTTTTTTACTATGTTAAACTTTTCTATGCTAATCATACCTTTACAGTGTAACCTATCTAGAAACCTACAAACATTATTAGAGAAGTTGTTTTTTTCTAACTTTGGTATGCAAATTAACTAATGATCCATTCAGGGAGATATGTGTTCATGTTCATGTTATTAAAACTGGGCTTTTAAAAGTTGGCTTATCTATTGAAAATAGTAAAATATAAAAAAAAACAAGTGTTTTAATTTCCAGGTGTTGATGACATTTTTTTTTTTCTACAGTAGAACTTTGTTATAGTTCTTTGCTCTACAACTGCTCCGCACACATGGCCCTACTGTTCATTCGACACTCAAACTTTTTTGCCCAACCTCTGCTGGAATTGATTGGACCTGTCATTGGGGGATAATTTTTGGGAAAATTAAGTGATAAGTCAGCCTTCCAATGATTAGCCCAGGTAACCCTGACTAGTGCTTGCTGATACAATGAGCTTTCTGGTTGAAAAAAAGAGTCAAAAGCCTAAAGCATGATGGAACATCCTTTAATGCCACCTCATTTAGGTTGATTGTGCTTCACAGTAATTAACTTTAATATTGTGCTATCTAGCCTAAATAATAGCTTTACGTAATTGGTATTTAGACAATGTACTTCACTGAACACAGAAAAAAAGATGAATGCCTTGTTTTAGAACACTTTTCCTGATCCCCATCTTGACAGCTTCAATGAAAATGCCTTTTATATATCCTTTCCTTGTCTTAATAACTATAAAACTCCCTGTCACCTTCCATTTATATGCTGGATAGAAAAAAAGCAAGTGACAACTAAATTCCTATTAGCAGACAAACAAGGTGACACTGAAATATTTCAGATCACTGGCTGGGTGCATTATTTGACCCATGTAGTTGGAGATTAATCTACGGATCAGACATCTACTGACCTTTCCACTCATACCTTCCAAGCCCTTGCTAAAATGGCTGTGGAATAGGACATACAATGTATGTATAGTTATTTTGTGGAACACTGGCGTCTCCTCTGGGTAATTATAAATGGTTCAATGTGACAGAGATCGAATGATTCTTGATGTTAGACCTCCCTCCCGACCTGTGAGGGCACTGTGTAAAAGGAACAGAGTACCCTTAACTAAATGACATGACAATTTATTCCTTAGGGTAGGTGGAAGTCAGGCATTTAGGAAGGGGGCCGAGCTACAGCACCCAAGCTCAATTACTCCAATGGGAGACGACATTGCATCTGAGGATTGGAGGAGCAGATGCACTTGTTAACCTAGGGGTCATGAGCAAAGGGTATAAATAGAGGGTGCAGTGTAAGTAATCTTTTCCTTGGTAAATGGTTAGTGTTTTAACCTACAAGGAGTCTGTGTTGGCGTATTGTGAAACCGTGAGTTTTGTCTTGTGTGTGTTAATGTTTTGTTAAATGTTGTCTGTTTGTTAATAGACTACCAGTAGCATGATCCGAAAGCCAGCATAAACCTGGACATCACTTTCACCCCTGCATTTCATGAAGAACTGTAATACACCACTAGCACTTATTCAATGTCACTAGGGACTGTGTTTGTGTTTAGTGTTGGGTGTAAAAACTGGACTTTTGGGTTATGGGTCAAACCCAGGGATTTACAAATACAGAGTGATACACGCCACAAACAACTTTGCATTTGGAAATCACTGTCTGTCTGTTTTGTACCCACTCTGCACTGCACACATCTGTAATCACTTACCACTTTGCCATATTCCAATATAAATAACAACTGTTTTTAGATACGTAACTGTAAACAGCTGGCAAGAGTCGTGTTTGAACATCATAGGCCCTATTTAGCAATGTTCGCAAACCCCTAAGGCAATCGCAAACCAGAATCAGGCGCACGTGGGCAAACAAACTCTGCCCACCTACGTGATATAGCAACCGCGTTTTAGTGCCCACTCGGCAAGTCAGCGTTAGCGCTTGACATGGGCTGAACTTTAGGGAGATTTTTCTCATTGACATACAAATGTAGCGGTTTAGCAAACCATCAACAGTGTTAGCATGTGCGTTTCAGTTGACATGTGAAAACCAGGTCCAAACTGCGTGTAAATTACATAGTCGACTATAAATACTGATGAAACTAACAGCGAAGCAGGCAAAGAAAAGAGAGAGAAAAAAAGATTAATGTGGTATTTTATAATTTGATACTTTGTAATGTGATACTTTGTACTGTGATTTTGTAACAATTTTAAGTAACCCTGGATAAGGGCGTCTGCTAATAAATAATAATAATAATAATAATAATAATAATAATAATAATAATAATAATAATAATAATAATAATAACTGCTTCAGGCTGACCTGGAAGGAAACATGTGGAGTGCACACTGTTTGCCTGTAGCACCAACACAGAATAGGCACGTCTACATAAATCGTAAGGGGACCTATTCTGTGAACGTACAAGTAGTGTGTGATCTGTGACGCCAACAACTACATCGGAAATGTGTATGCAAACTATCGTTGCTATGCTCATGACTTGTTTATCCTCACTAATTTGCAGGTGGCAGCTGCGTTTCAGTGGGACGACAGTCTGAGAGGATGGTTGATAGGGGACAACGGGTATCCACTGAAGCGATGGCTACTGACAGTGCTGCTCAACCCCCTGCCGAAGGTATAATCATACCTTTAAATGTGCTAGTACTGTAATTAAGCAAACATTTGGAATCCTCAAAATGTGATCCCGATGTTTGGATGTCTCTGGGGGAACACTACAGTACACTACTCAGAAGGATAGCAATACCATCCTGGCTTCTTGTGTTTTATACAACATAGCTTTCCGTAATGGATGTTGAACTTAGAGGAAAGATGACAGAGTTTGAGAGAAGCAGATGCCGAACTTGAAGCCCCAGGGTTGGAGATTGCAGATGCTGCTATTGCCAAGCAGGTCAGACAAAGCCTTATAAACAGGGGTTCACATACGCATGTGGACCAATTAAAAAAATTAAAAAATGAGGACTTAGTTATTGTTGTATAAGACGCAAATACGTATCATCAGTATATTTTTTAATAGGAAAGCATTTACAATAAAGGCAGCGACAGTGCTCATGGTTCCTAGGTGAGCTATACATGCCTAACTTAAGAAACTCCTGATTCTAAATGTTTTGCCTCCCCCTTCGTCCCTCGCTCATTCACTCGCTCAGCAAGTGAAACTGAAAGAAATATTTATGTAAACTTCATTTTGCTTATAGATTACCTTTTTTATTTCATAAGTATTCAATTTCCCCCTCCAGGCTGCTAAAAAAATGGTAGCCTTGCTCAAGGTTCTTGGTCATCCTCCTCACTTCGGCTGCTGGACATTTAAAAACAAATTGCGTTTATGTCTTCTTCCTTTTTCTTTGGTTTCAAAATATCTTCCATTCGCTATTGTAGACAGTGCTCTTAAAGGGAATGTTGAATCCTTATTGGTTGTAACCTTACTCCGCCCACTGTGCTTTGATTGGCTGGGTGCATGATTTGCTATTTGATGTGCGTTAGACCACGAATGAGACCCGACTTCTAAATCACGTTTTTGTGCGCTATCACAGCACTTCGCTAATGCTGTCATTTTTGCCCTAGCGATAGCGGCTGCGCACATATTTGCTAAATAGGGCCCTATAAGTCACAAATGCTGAATAATTTATTGGCTCACAAAAAATTAATAAATCTATGAGTAGCAAAACTGAAAAAATAAATACTTTGCTTAGGATTCTAACCAGCTAAATAGGTACAATGAAAGTAATAATTATAACAGAAACAAACCTTTCAAAATATGTTATTGCAAAGCAAAATAACAATGACTTTGTCTTCACTTGAGTACCAAGAATTGATAACAAGACAGAATATTCTGCAGGTGTGATTTAATAATGAAGTTATAATTACGTGAATCTCTGATACTATGATCACAAATAGCAAATATTATAAAACCGTTACCAGTGAGTTTCAACCATACATGCAGTACACTGAAAAATAGTTGGGACAATAGAAAATGAACAGTATTATATGGTACTGATATATGTAATATAAATATGCAAAATGTTTATGTATTTCATCTCAGCTCCTTTTGAATGACTGCATGCAATCTGGCAGTGAGCACCTGGTAAAGTGAGAAGAGAGCGCTGGAAGTGGGCACCCTTTCCAACAGGTGAGGGAAGAGTGATATAATATAATGTATTATTCTAACAGGAGCCTGTATGCTCAAATAAAAGTAAGAAAGGTGCTTCAGATGTTATTAATCCACTAACCGTTGTAGGGAATTAGGTATACACTTTATTTAAATATAAATTAGTCTCTAGTTGCCCTCTCAGGACATCAAAATGTAAGAAATGAGACATGCCATATTTAAGTTCTGGATCATGTAGAACTCGGATTCCCCTTGACAATAACCACATTCACACAACGTGTCAGAAATATAAGACAATAGTTAATTTAAAAATAAAAAGGAGTGGACGACTAATCTAATATTACAGAAAGGAAAGACTATTGGTTTGAGATATGCATGAATAGTATACAGTTCACTGATTTTATGATAGTCAAACGATTACAACGACCATAACATCATTAGCATACATGGTTAATATACTTATTACACAAAGTGTCTACTTTGCAATTGTATTTTCAATACCTGTTTTTCGTTGTAATTCACATTCTTTGTTAGTGGGGGAGTTTGTGAACAGAAACCAAGTAGAAACATAGAATGACGTAGGACAAACCCCCCCCCCCATATATTTAAATTCTGTTAATTTCATACACAGAATGATATTATGACCCACTGTGACTCTACACAGTTCTATCTATCTCCTTAACTGGCCTGTTATCTTCAATGACCCCACTCTCAAGTGTGATGGAGATTTCACTACAGTCACTATGTGACACTAACTATTAACCTTTTGTGTAATTGCTTTTATAGGTATAATGATTTTATGGCAGCAGTCCAACAATATGACCTTGCTTTCTCAGCCAATGTACCTCAGGTTAATTATAATAGATGTGGCTCCTTAGCCCTGATCAACTGTATTCCTTTAATGTAGGCTGTAATCAAGGAGCATCACTTGCTGTGTGACATTAACTACTTTCCATGGTTCATTTGTCTCTTACTGTTGTATGCCATGATCAGAAATACACCTTTTTATTATTTTCCAGTCCTGTAGATTTAGCACCTAACAGGATGTGTACGCATGAGATTACATTGATTTGAAAAATGCTTAACATCATCTAATTTTTGCATAAAAGTTTTGACTACTGATCCTGAAATCGCCAAACTAACCATTTTGTAATGAAAGTATTAACATATTACTGCACATATTAATAATTCAAAATTAGCTGGTTTATAAATATTCCTATGAAGAACTTTTCTCAAATGTGTGCATAAATTACAGTCGCACTTACCATCAATATCTAACAAATACAAAAATCATTAACGGAAACAGTGAAGTGATACATTAGTTAGCATATTATTCCTTTCTATTCAAATATTCAGGCACCATGGTATTATCTATCCATTTATTTTCCTATTATTGTATTGTACATTATCCAATTGTATTTCTTCTAAAATTGCAATTTGTATGTTCATTTTTTTCGGTTGAACTATTGGTTAAGTAAAGGATAACACATGACAAGGCGGGGATTGTGTTGCATCAACATACGGCTGAGGTTGGGTTGGAGGCACGGAGCTTATAAAATGGACACAATAAAACGTAGAAAAGCTTTTTTTTTTAATGAACAATTTGAATATATGTTCTTCCGCTTTTGAGAAAAATATAGTCAAGAAACATTAAACTGGATGTTTTCAACATTTCCATTTATTGTAAAATGTTCCATTAAAAAAGGAAAACGTGACGAATTAATTAAACATCTGCTAGGAAGGGCTGTAGAAATTGTCTTCTCCTTTTTATCCTTATGTTCTGTGGGAGGAGCTGCAGATGAAGACGGTGGTGATCAGGTGTGGAAAGAACTGAACTCCACTGCTAAGGTTTTCAGCCGAAGCAGTCCAATAGTTTCTTAAACTGGATTCTTCTCTGTGACCAGTAACTGACATTATTGCTCTCACCTCCATGCTAGCGTCGCTAAGCAAGTGCAGAGCAGTGCTTCTTATGCTGTGGTTTGTATAACGAGGAAACAGTGCTGCTTCCAGTGATGAGCAAGGCATCAATGAAGCAGGATGATTTACTCCCATTGGTTTTAGAGTATACCAGATAGCTTCATCTTTTAAGTGGCATAAAATAATTTGGCGAGGGTGAAGGAAAAAACTGCCAGCATCAGGAGGAATTTTAGTGATATATTTTTTAAAACTCAAAAATGGGGCAAAGGGGATTACCAGGTATGGCATACATACACCCACGATGGCCCTCTTTATTTATTTCATTAAAAGCTTTGTGATTTTTTGTCTTTTCGTTGTAGTTTAAGATTACAAATTCCAATCCATTTTCATCTGTAGTGACAACCAAGCTGTCAGGTTTAAAAAGACGCTGCCCTTCTCTGTCACGCCTGGCCATGTGTAACTGAGTATCCAGCCAGACTTTATGCACCAGACCAGAGGGTGTGTTGCTAGAAAGAGCAGCAGAGTTTTGTAGATGGTCCAGGTCAGCAGTAGTAATGCATGGATGGTGAACTGCAGTGTCTTTGTCTGCTTTTCTGTATCTTTTTATTATTGACAAAAATACATTATAGCTGTTTATGTCAGTGCTGTTAACATAGCTGTTGAGACCAGCATGGAGGCTAATAAAGCTGGAAACTGAGTCTTCTTAACCAGATGAATTACACACTGAAGCACAGAATTCTTTGAACTGACTGTTTAAAATTTCAAAAGAAACTGTTTTTAAGTTGATTACCATTTCTTTTGGTTTCATCCAATCAATAAAAACACCAGCAGCCCAAGCAGTTGTTTTTATTTTGTGTTGGTTTCACTTTTGTTTTCTTCAATTTCTTTAAGATGTTGACTTGTTAGTTCTTTGTGTCTCTTTTTTTTTTTTTTCCAACACAGGTTTTTCTTCAAATTCTAGCCACTTGTCTGACATGCCTCTGAAAAGATCAAATGTGATGAAAGGAATCTCACGCATATTTAAAAGCTTTAAAAGACCTTTCATAAAGGGCTCCCGAGTGGTGCATCAAGTAAAAGCACTCCTCGTGGATGTGCCCTATAGCCTGGAGATCGCAAGTTCGCATCCAGGCTATGTCACTGCCGACCGTGAACGCAAGTTCCTAGGGGGCAGCCCTCAATTGGCCGAGCATCACCTGGGTGGGCAGCTAGGTCAACCAGGGTGTCCTCTGCTCACCACGCACCAGCAACCCCTATGGTCTGGCCAGGCACCTGCAGGCTTGCATGAAAGCTGCCCAGGGCTGAGTTGTCCTCCAACACTGTAGATCTGAGGTGGCTGCATGGTTAGTCTGCAATGTGTAAAGAAGCAGTTGGCTGACAGCACACACTTCAGAGAACAGCGTGTGTTCATGTTTGCTGCTCCCAAGTCAGCACAGGGGTGGTAGCGGTGAGCTGAGCCTAAAAATAATTGGACATGACTAAATTGGGGAGAAAATAATAATTGGCGACAACTAAATTTATTAAAAAAAATGTACAAATACTTTTGGCAAGTTTAATATGTGGTGTATTGATAATTTGTTAATTGAACTGTAATTAGACAAAAAAAAAGTTCATCCGTGCATTTAGCTGTATTTATGCAAGGTTTAAAACCCCTCAGCAGCCAATCAGTGTTCGAACAGTTCAATGTTCCAGTGGGCATCTATGCAAAATAGAATCCCGCTAGATCTGGAAGCTGATTGGCTCTTCACACTCAATTGTTTTATAATTTAGAATATGTAATTATTAATGGTACTCTTTCAACCTTCTTTTTTCTTTTATTATACTTAAGTAGTTCATTTCTATTGAGTTTGTCCAAAATTTTTAATATTCTCTATCAAATATCTGTTCTTATCCATTTTTTTAAGATTTTGTGTGTAGAAATTTTAATTACCTCACTAACATGGTAGCCAAGATTTGAAAGGTCAGAAAAATTGTGTCAGCTGCAATTTTTCTGTGTCAGTAAGCAATATCCATTGGAGTGCTCTTCAGTGCAAGATATCACCATTAACCTTGAGTGTCTGCAATCATACGTTAATGCCAAGTGGGTTAGCAACTAATTTGCTTAGTAAGAGCCAAGTGAAAACACTCAAGTTTACAAAGAGAATGAGATCATATGTTTTAGAAAGGTCTTTGAAAAAGATTTGAAATAACAAATATATATAAAAAAAATTCGGGAGATGGCCACCTCCTGCACAGGTTTTTAATGTGGATGGGGCTTCTCCTGACCCCCCCCCCCCCCCCCACACGCCCTTCTTTGTAGCAGGCCACCCCCTTTTCCGAGGCACCGGCCCCGGTGCTTCCTGCGGTCCTGCAGGACGTACAGACTCCAGGCGGCACAAACCAGGCAGCGGACCCAAGTGAAGCAGAGGCAGCAGCGGCCCCAGGCGAAGCTGAGGAGAGACAGGCAACCCCAGGCAAAGCAGGACCCTCGGCAACCCCAGGGAATAAAAAAGAGACACAAGCAGCCCCAGGCGATGCGGAGCAACAGGCAGCCCCAGGCGACGCAGACTTAGCATCCTTGAATGTTGCGAGGCAGGCATCCCTGGGCAGTGCGAGGCAGGCATCCCTACGTGGTGGACCCTCGGGAGGCGACGACTGGAGGAGAGCCAGGCCTAGCTGTGGTGTGGGGATTGGCCCTCTTCGCAGCCACTGTGGCTGGGTGTTTTTCCCCCATGCCCCCCTTAGCAACCTATGTAGGGGCTGCTGAGGTCGGGCAGCATCCTGCCCTGGTCCCGTCAATGCTGAAGGGAGAAGCAGCTCCTGCTTCTTTCCCTCTAGCGGGGTTGGAGACAGAGGCAGCTCCTGCTGCTCTTCTCCAGGTGATGAAGACAGAGGCAGCTCCTGCTGCTCTGCTACAGGTGGTGGTGGAGACAGAGGCAGCTCCCTCTGGCAGCGAAGGTGGCCGGGGCTCCTCCCTTTCTGGCGGCAGTAGGGAAACCAGCAGGCATTCTCCCTCTGCTGGTGGAGGTGGGAGCGGCACGTAGTCCTCCCACGGTGGTGTTTTTTGAGGTTATTTGATGACTGACTCTCTTTGTGTGCCAACACAAGAAACCGCTCATTGTAGACACAATAGTTTAAAAAGCTGAGAAAACAATAATATCATTCAGAATGTTACATATACCATTGAAGGCTCAAGGAAATAAAAAAAAAAAAAAAATGTAGACACTGAGATGTATTATCACCTACAGATCAATAACACATGGACAGTGTATTGCTATACATCATGACTAAAATACTTTGAGAAGTGGCTCTTGGGTAGAAAAGGGTATTATTTCCTGAGGAGTATAATTGAATGCAGTGACCTGCAAATACTCAAGTTGTCATTTTCATGAACCTGTGATGAGTCAGTTACTTTAGTACCAAGGCCTGCAGGCATCAATAAAATAGTAATAGGATTTCACTTCCCATATTGGTTTGAAACAATGAATTAGGCCTACATGTAATTTGAATTTCATTCTGAACATATTACATTAGAAATCGATTCAGTATCATCAGCCAATCAGCTTCCATCTATAAACGACAATACTGCTGCTACATCACAGCATCACATCAAATTTAAAATCAATCCGTGCAAGTACAGTCTTTTTCATTTTGACTTGCTGTATTGAAAGCTTAGTTCACATCTATTGGACAGCAAATACTAAACACAATTGGTCCACATTTATTTTATTATCCACCCAAAGCAGCCAATCAATACTTTGCACTGAAGAAAGCAACAAATCCTTTACCTGCAACTGCCGAGTCAGCCAATCACAGCCTGTCAGCTCAACTGGAGTTCAGGCAGCATCTTTAAATTGTTTTTTCCATTTATTTTTAAGGACTATCTGCCGACAGTTCTGGACAATCTAATTGTACAATACATTCTGAATATCCCTTTTTTCCCCCTAGACCTAAGCCAGATCAAAAAAAAATAAAAAAATAAAAAACAACCCCCCCTCCCCCACCCCCCCAAAAAACGGTTATGGTATTGTAAGTAGTGAGAAAAAAAGACAATAAATAAATAGCTTATAACATTACTTACCAGTGTTATTTTTTTTTTCAATTTCAACCAAATGTGTAGCACTTATTTATGCTTTTGTAATGTATTAAATCTTAAAAGCAAGGTCAGTCGTTCATTCCAAACCCCAGGTCTCTGCTGTATATATATATATATATATATATATATATATATATATATATATATATATATATATATATATATATATATATATATATAAAGCAGCTTTAAACCTGTGTTTATGGCCAAAGTCATATTGCTGCTTTTTTCGTCTGCATTTTTTCTAAAAACATTGTTAACCATCTTAAAGTAGTTCTGTAGTTTGTAATAAAAGTCCCTAATATGTTATTTTCATTGCATCACACGGATTGAATCACACAATGTTGTGTGTGACTCTTGACTAAAATACACTCTGTACTATCAAAACTGGTATGTAGGGAATCAGACCCTGTTTTTTGTTGTTCATAGTGCCTATTCAATGGAAAAACTAATTTGATTTCCAAATGAAATGAGTTAAAAGTAGGATCAAGGATGAACAATTCACATCATCTGTCAGCTCTGTTTGAAATAAAATTAAAGGGACCAGAATTAAGCTTAGGCAAAATATGAAGGTAAAAGCAAAGATTGATTTGTAATTAACGGCTTTTTCCTGTGTGTGTGTGTGTGTGTGTGTGTGTGTGTGTGTGTGTGTGTTGTGTATGTTGTGTGTGTTGTGTGTGTGTTCACATTTACTTTTTCCATAATACTTCTTTCTCGGAATATGGACCTTGAATTACAGAGCATAACTGTATTGTATTCCTACTGTATATATTGTAATAGTCTGTCATGTATACCTTTTTCCTAGGTACAGTATTAGATGTTACAGTAGCTACATCTACAAAAAAAGCACGCTATATTATCCGGCACACTCTTCTAATGCAATGCTGGATTAGACAGGTTTTGATATACACTACAAATATCTCTCCTCCTGTTTTGCACAGCCTTCCATTTCTGGAATTGTTTGATTTCATGCTGCATAAGAGAAACTGCAAACTGGAAAGCTAAGTCTAATCCATGGTACAGTCTACGGGGAACAAACCGGTCTGTTGATTTGCTTGTTAATGATCAGGGTAGTATGTATTCTTAGAATTGAACTACCCTGAACCTTCATTGATGATTTATTTCTTGTTGTCAACATTATTTTAAGATCTCATGTATCTGCTTCTGGGTTTAATGGACATGTTAATCAGTATTTTCTTCTGAGATTTTGAGATGTTCAGCTCTTTATATGTTAAATTCATTTTCAGTAAATAAGTCAATTTCTTGGTGTTTCTGTAAGCAGTCACTTATTAAAAAGTGTGCCCGATTTAATGCATGCAAATTTGTGCATCATTACATGTCTGTAAAATAATACTGTACAAAATTGCTGTTGCGTTTAAATGGGATTAAACCCCCACCCCCCAAAAAAGCAACAGAATATAATTGACAAAAGTTGTTAATTACTGTACTTTTATCCATGGAGCATCCAACAAACACAACGCTAATGAAAATATATTGGTATCATTGTTTAATATATGATCTAGTTCATCTGTTGAAACGCACCAGGGATTATATCTATTATCCCAGAGAGACAGATGCTCTCCATGGATATAAAAGTATCCTTTCACGAAGTGTCTGGTTTTCCAAATGTATTGGGGGCTGCTGATTGCACCCATGTAGCACTGTCACCACCCCAGGATGTAGAACATATTTTGTAATAGGAAGCTTTACCACCATTGATGTACAAATGGTGTGTGATGCAAAACTGAGGATTCTTGATTCAACCTTTGCAACATGTATTTGCATGCAACACGTATTTGACAAAAATCAATACAGCTGTCCTTCCAATTCCTCATTAATTCCAATAAACTGTGAATATTTAGTTATTTTGAAGAAAAAAAAAGTTTTTATATAATGAGTATTTTTCTGAGCTTGAATGATTTCATTTATGCAAGTTTGTTTTGAAATGTCATAATTTTACAGATAGAAATATTATTTGCTATTATTAGTTAGAGTTATGTTGATATACAGTAATATAACCATAGTGTTCATGAGGGTGGAAAGCTTGTTATGCTAATGTAGTTGCTATGGAAAACAATTCTGCAAGCTGACTATGAGTCTATTACCATTCTATTACCATTACAGTCTATTACCATATCACTCCAGGAACAAATTCAGCTAGCAAAATTAAACGAACCTCTCCTTTACATTGTCTGATAAGATGAATAAAAAGTTACTGCAGTCTGGTTCTTATAACAGATTAAATAAGATTAATTTTAGGGACTATACCTACATATTACATACAGTAAATTCAAACATTAATACAAATGAAAAAAGGGTAACACTAGAATTCATATTCAGCCAGGAAGAACACCGTCAAGGAACCTAAACCAAGTTCAGGTTGGGATATCCCTTACAATAGTTTACCATAGTAACTACTCAACTGTTCCACTCACTCATTCCACTGTAAGGGTGTATGCTAAGCAATAAACACTAATAATAATAATAATAATAATAATAATAATAATAATAATAATAATAATAATAATAATAATAATAATAATAATGCTTACTTTACCATGCTTTTACTATGTTACTATATATTACTCATGGATAGAACACTTTGCAGGACTGTGACCCAAATCCTAATTTTCAGTGTTTCAGTTCCATCACACTACAAATATTTGGCACATTTTTAGAGAACTTTCATCACTTGGCCTATTTCCAGTGCCTTCTACACAGTGGAAACAATAAAAAGGCACCTGGTCGGGCCGTTGGATATTCCTGCACACAAACATGCTGGAGTTGGAGGCTGTTTACAATTCTGTTTATAGGTCTGGCCCCTGAACGGGACTGCTGTTCAACCCTAGGGCTATCTGATGCAGTAGTGGGTACGTTGCAAAACACTAGGGCAGGCTCCATTAGGTCATTATATGCCTACAAATGGAGATATTTTCAGAACTGGTGTCTGACTAAGGGTCATGACCCAGTCTCTTGCCCTATGCCAGTTATCTTGCAGGTTCTGCAAGAACTGCTTGATGCCGGTAGGTCACCTTCTACACTGAAGGTGTACTTGGCGACCATTTCTGTGTGCCATTGGCCCTGTTGATTCTGTATATCTGGGTGCACATTTCTTGGCAACCCGGTTTCTCAAGAGTGCTCAGAGATTACACTCACCATGGAGGGTTGTTCTCCCCGAATGGAGCCTTGCTATTGTACTGGTGGCTCTCACAAAGGCCCCGTTTGAGCCCATACACTCCATAGAGTTGAAGTATCTATCTGTGAAGACAACCTTCCTCTTGGCTATCACCTCTGCAAAGCGGGTCAGTGAGCAACAGGTGCTGTCGGTGCACAGCTCCTGTATGCGTATTTGAGACGATGGCAGCAGGGTGTCACTACGTAAAAACTCTGCATTCCTCCCTTAGGTGATCACAACCTTCCACATGAACCAGTCTGTGGAAATTGAGTCTTTCCATCCACCTCTGTTTTCTTCAGTGGAGGATAGGAGATTGAACTTCCTCTGCCCGGTGTGGACATTGAGGTGTTACATGGATAGGACAAGAGCTCCACGTCATACTGACCAGCTCTTTGTCTGTCATGGTATATGGACCCTAGGACAGCCCTCCTCGAAGCAGCGACTGTCGCATTGGATTGTGGACACAGTCTCGACTGCGTATGATAGTGCTGGCTTACCCCCTCCTCGGTAGGGTAGCCGCGCATTCTACCAGAGGGACCTCGCTGTCTGATATCTGTACTGCGACGAGATGGGCTATGCCGCATACTCTCCAGGTTCTATCGCCTTAATGTGGTAGATCCTTCCTTGCCTTCAGTAAGCATGAGGGTCCTTGGGGTTTGCATGCTCGCAGAACTAACCTTGGGTTATGTGGTTCTAATGCGTCCCTCTTCTGCTGCTGTTCCTTCTCCCTTGCAACTGCTGTGGTATACTTTCCCATAAGAATGTTTGGTGGTCGTCTTCTCTTTCAGGGAACCAGGATTACGGTAAGTAACCTAACATTATACTGCTTTAATGTTATATCTAGAAAACAATATAAAAAAAATACATACATTGTTTTTAAATACAATATATTTCAGTTGGGATGAAAAGTGTTCCCTTGTGTTTTATGAGGTATTTCTATGGACTTGAGGAAACCAGCGGATTTGTTTCTCATGCCCGTAACACAGTTTTTATATAGTGCTGTCGATTTGTTTCCATTTTAGTTTTGTTCCCATGAGCTAAAAGAAAGATTACATGGCACTCATACCCCCACTGCTTGTGTGAATAGTCGCAGGAGGACGGCTGTTTAATTCACTGACAGAGTGGCCAGAAAGGTTCAAACAGGGAGAAAGCCTGAAACAATCTTAAATACCCCAGGGATCACATTTCAGTGTTAAACTGAAGATAGTTCTGGGACACAGCCAGCGTTAAAGAAACTGACTATTCGTGTGCAGAAGTGGAAATGGGACAAATGCCCTTGGAAGAGGTTTCTGGTAATACACTTCAAAACCATGTATAGAGATATGTAGAAATAAAAAGGCAAGGCATCTGGGAAATAAGCAATTTCATTATAGCTGTGGCTGGAAATAAACAGTCAACCCCACACACTGACATTGTCACTGTAAGGGAACAAACTACTTGTTTTGCTGTTGTAAATTTCAAATGGATTTAAAGTTGTTCATATGTGACCTGAGATAATGGAAGCTATAGAGCCTTGAAGTTTTTATGCCCTGATCAATAATAATTTTTTTTTTTTCTGCAAGGATAACAGGCTCTCTGAACAAAAATAGCATATCAAAAAAGGCTGTAATACCGGTGCATTATAAATTCATTAATTATAAAGACTTTAAGTGCTCTGAAAAGTTAAAAAAAAAAAAAAAAAAAAAAAAAAGGATAAAACAGTTTTGCGGCCACCTGTGATATGAGATCATTTAAAAAGCTTCCATTCTCATGATGAATTTTGAGCAAGCGCTATTCAGCACTGTCAGGAATAACTTCAGGCTGCTCCTCTTACCCCTTGCAGTGCTGCAAGATCATCCTGCTGATTAGATATAAGTGGAATATTTTTGCTAATTAGCACATCACCTCATAAGTGTACAGCATTCATTTAGATAAAGATTCTGATCTAATGTCAATTTGCTGGTCATGTAGTCTTTACAGCTTGTAGCCATGTAGTCTTTTTTTCCAAGGCAGTTTTATACTTTATTAATGTACACATTTCTAATCAATATTTTACATTCCAGATGGAAATATCATTAGTTTTCAGTTTCCTAGATCAGATATTCATTTTCCCATGAGGAGGTTTTACATTTTATGAGCCTATAGCTACAATGTGATTAAGAAATACGATTGTCAGAGAAGTTGATCGTGAGTGGTGTTTGACAAAACAATAAATTACAATAAAACAAGATCTGTAGTGTCTAAATTAACAAAATGGTTACAGCTGATAATAACTCATGGCAGACATTCATTCTCAGTTTTATGATAATGCAATGTGTTTGCTATCTAGTCCGTTTTTAGTCGCTCTCAGATTTGTAATGCGTCTTGCATGGCTAGAATTTCTGTGGATAACCGTTTGAGTGAAATTAAAATAACATCAATTATCCTAAATGCTCTTTAATTTTAAATAACTTAAAAAAAAAAAAACATATGCTTAATATTTTCATGTTGCCAAATTCTTGAAAGGGGTATTGTTTGAGGTGAGAAGTGTTTTCACACCACAAATAATCACCAGTTTAATTAATTGAATGAATTAACAGCATGTGTTGGTTTATTCTATTGTAATAGCAGAATGGCTTGTGAAAATATTAAAATATTATTGTCTCTGTAGTGTTGGTAGCAAGCTGTACTGTGCCAGGAGTTTGTCGCTAGGAAGATTAAACAAACACAGTGAGTTTAATATTTAATATTTACCACATGCCCTGGGTGCACTGTGATGCACGAGGCAAAGCAAAATGAGTACTTCTCATCTTGGAATGTGTTACTGTGCTGTCCAGCAATTGTTGAACCAGCAATTGTTATTATTATTATTTTTTAATCTATACCGTAATTATGTAATTGAATTATCATTAAATTGATAGCTACAGGAAATTGAACATTAACATAATATTCTATGCATATCTAGGCAGAAATGCTTTAGTCTATCCAATGATAGTCCTGGTAGAAGATTAGTCTTCATAATTCTCGAATGGATATCAGTGTTATTATACTGTGGTAGTCAATGCTTTCTGGGTTTTTTTTTTTTTTATTTATTTTCAAAGGTTTTCTGTATTGCTACAGTAATATGCTAAAAAAAAAAAAAAAAAAAAAATCAGACAAAGCATTTTCTGTAAACAGACTTTGTTTAACAGCGCTGTTATGTTTCTGCATGCATTATGGATGGGAATTTCGAATAATAAGATATCCAAGTATACCAAGAATAAAAGTTTCGAATACCTGAATACTCGACCTCTAATTACTCATAACAATTTTATTTTCATTCTTTTTTGTGCTGTTTTTTGCATAAAAAGTAACACACTCGTAGGTAGAGTTAGTAGCCCTGTAGGCTATACTGCTTGTATTTATATTAAGTATACAGAGGAATGTAGTGTTAAGAACTGATGCAGGGGCTGCTGAAACAGTACATGTTATCCATTGGATTGCCACACAATTGTCATGGCCCGGGACACATTTTTAAGTCAGGAGAGCCTCCACCCCACTGGCATACATTTTTCTTCTCTGCTGTAAATAAAAAAATAATAATAATTTGCCTGGGGCAAAATTCCAGGTTTCCCCACCACTGGGGGACGTGTAATACAACAAATTTATTACAGGAATAACAAAAAGTGCATGGAATGCACCGGAGTGACTTTTACACAGTGTGCAGTAATTCAAAACTAAACTAGTCCACTGAACATCAGTTAGAAATCAAACAGAGCAAATCTGCATTATGGACAATAGCAGACAGCCTGCGCTGATTGTTAATGCAGAAGAAAAAAATTGAATTTCATTTTGTGATGATTATTATAAAACTCATGAAAAGTCTAGTGCGTTCATCGCTGAACTGACATTCACTATAACAGAACTTCTGTAGTTCAAAATAGAGGCAAATGTTATATAGTAAAAATAGTTGTCATCCAGTTGCCCCTAATAAATCTAGGATCCAATTTTATCTTAAGAAGGTTGGGGGAGATCCTACCCACTGGTTCTGTTATTTTCTATATACTCATTCCATCATAATCTACAGATTGCACTGAAGGTATCCCTATTTGTAATGTAATATGCTGTGCAATGTGTTATATGTATTCCATATTTCTGTCAATTAATCAATTAATACATTCATTGTGGAGATAATAGGTTGCATTCTGAACAATTAGTGTATAGTATAGGGTTATAGGATGAAGAATGTGTGATCATGAGGGAAATTTGACAGGATTATAAGTGAACAGAGTAAGGCTGTTCACTAAATCCAACAATATTTTTTGTGTATATATATACATACCGTATTATTAAAAGCAAGTTACGTTAATCATACTGATCTATAAATATAAAGCACAGTAGAAACTCAATATGGTACAACTGATGTAATGAATACGGTTTCTCTGTATCATACTTGAAGATTGATATGGCATAGCAGTTTGTATTCTATAATGCAGAAGGTGGGTGAAATGCACCGTGCATATCTGTGTTGTAGATTTTTTTTAAATGTATTACAGATTGAAGATGTGATCAACATAAAAAAAATTGGGAGGAATGCTGGTTGGCTGCCACAGGGACAGTGGTGGAGTGGAAGAAAACATTATGAGCAGGGGTTTGGGGGGCTCAGGAGTGCAGGGTGGTGTGTGCATGGTTTGATCAGTGAGCTAATCAGGTCCTCCTCTGGGTTGAAGGTGGGAGTTGTGTGAGGAGATTTCTGTTTTCCATTAATTAACAGCCATCATCGCCAGTTCCTTGGCATGGGGCACTGCCTCCATAGAGCCAGTGTTAAGCTTGTCTTGATCGTCCCTTTTTTGTGAGACACCTTAAATAAAGCACTTCACATGCCTAAAACAGGACCTAACGGTTTGCACTGCCAAAATGCTACAAAATATAATGTACAACCCATTGCTTATAAATATAAACCAACGTTTTAATGTGAAAAATTCAATCAGTGTTGCTAAATGTAAAAGTAGGATCATGTCTGTTTGTCTCACAGGGCTATAACATTGAAGAAAAGGAATCTGCATGAAGTCACTCCCTGTGTGAAATGTCCAGAGATTTGGGTAACTTGGCATTTTTTTCATTTTCCTTGTTATTCTATTTGAGATTAGGTGCACAATTTACTTTTGTCCTAGTAGTAGTGGTACAGGTGCCTGTAAATTAGTAAATAACTCTGCCTTTTAATTTGCTTTGCACACACAAGTTAGTCTGTTTTGCATTAGCTTTTAAAAAGAGATATTTCCATGGCAAAAATATTTTACATGAGTTCTATGCGTTGTTTTTTTTTTTTTTCCCACAAGTTGTGTGTGTTGTTTAATGGCCACATGTTTTTTTTCAGCAGTGATACAATGTTTTTGGGAAAATGTGCGTTTGTGCATTTTCACCCCTTTGTTTCTATGTTAAACTACACCGTTTTCCACAATGAATATATTATCAGTGGCAGGGGGTTAGACTGATGTCTTTGGAGCAAACACTCTGACATTGTCTCTTTAAATCTTTATTGGTTAAAAGATAAAATATCTCATGTACAATGAGAATTATAATGTTTACAGGAGAAATAGCCTGTAATAGCTACAGTACTCTGTGCCGAGCTAGTGGTCTCAAAAGCCGAACTGCAGCTGAGTTAAGGGTGGTGTGGCTTTTACTGTCTTTTGTGGTTTCAAGTTACACCATTGAAGTTAATTTAATTTCCTGACATTTGTGGCCTCAAGTTGAAACTAGAACTATTTTTAACTTTTTTTTTTTTTTTTGGTAATAGATTTCACCTATTGACCAGGTTTCTCAAACCTAAATGAGTTTAGTCACGTGTCAATGTCATTTCTTTGTACAATTTTTATCTTTTGAAAATGCAATTCCTTTAAAAGCATTGTAACAACCCTGAGTCTGCTCTAACTGTGTTCTGGAAGGTTCTGTGACTTAGAGTCAAAGGTTCAACTGCACCTAGTGCTCAGGGATGTCAGAGACAGGAGAATTGGCACCAATCAGAAGGTCAGCTTGCCAGGCAAGAGGGACCTGGTAGCAACATTCTTGTCATGGGGGATGCGTAGTGCCTACTGAGACGAACTGTGTGGTGTGAGACAAAAGAGGAAGAAGAACAGAGAGAGAATTGGAGAAAAAAACAGCAATATAGATCCAGAGAGCAGCAGGACTAAGAGAACCAAAAAAGGAACCAGAGACTGCACTTAGTTGGCTACAGCACACAGGTAAAACAGTGTACTTTGGACTTTCTTTTATTATTAGTCACAGCCTGAGTATCACTAATAAATAATAAACAAGAACTTTTGAGGAAAAATACAAGACAAATGCTTTTTAATACTCCATTATTTAATTCAGCTCATAAATAAAACTTCCATGAGAATTGTTTATTCTGTTCCCCAACGTGTAACATTTCTATATAATTCTAAAACAGCTTGTCCGTATGTTCAGATAAGAAACAAATATGAATTATATCAATTCTCTGAACAGATCAATTCTTTGCAGGTCAAGGCTGAAGTTTACTTATTGACCTAAAAGGCTTGCATTGGTTAAACTAGACATTTACAATAATGACAAAAGAGTGGTTTAACATATCTAAATACTAACTTTAAACTTTATATTAATCCTGCCCAAAGTTTTCTAGAGGAAGGTGTATCTCCTTGTTATCATCCCAAATACAGTCAGAGCAGAATTCTTATTACATTATTAAATTAGACTCTTAAACCAGAGACGTTATTTAAACACCTCAACTCCCATGACTGAATTAGGAGATTTGGACCTTGTCTCACATTCACATGTTTATATTATAAATTCTCACTCAACATAAGATACATTCAAATCCTTTCCATTATTCACAAAATGTATACCAATTAAAATGTAATTCAACCCAGAGGGATCATCTGTACGAGGCTTTAAAAATAAATTATACTGTTGCACTGTTGAATGTAAATCAATCAACTGTATTGATTTGTGCTTATAATGATTATTGCTACTTATTTTGAGATTTGATTGTGAGTCCATGTTGTTGCTGAAGAAGAAGAAGAAAGAAGGCCTAATGAACTGTATTCTATGATCATACAAAGATTTTTTACTTTCAGTTGGTATTCGTCTCTGCTTGTTGGAAAAGTGAGTCTTTAGCAACAAGTGCTAGGTGTGAAACAACAAAGCATTTTTGTTAATTGCATGAAACTAACAAGAAGCAATTTTAGACTAATGAAATCCTTTTATTCCTTTTCACATTTTAGATCCAGCACAGTCAGAGATTCTACTCGTCACTGGTGCAAATCATATCTTATTTTAAGGCTGGTTGAGTCATCTGTTCTGAGTTTATCATTAAATTATATGTAAAAGGTTGATAACATGCTCGCCAAGCTGAAAGCACAATTCCAATGCACAGTGGAGAAAAAAAAATTAGGAATAAGTTGAAAGAATACATAATGTAATGATTCCAAAATAAAAAGAAAGCCAACATAAAAATCACATTCCTCCTCCACTGTTTGCACCTATACTACTCTGACAAAGAAACATTGCTCATAGTTAACTAATCTGATAAAACCAGTTTACTATCACAGCACATGTTATTGTTTGGGATATGCCACTTCATAGATATTTGATTAATTAATTCATTTCAACATTTGATGGAATGTCAATGACATGAAAAGCAATGCAATTAGGTTTAAAAAACATGTTACTAAACCATATACACTAAAAGACCTTGCTGCATCATTAACCATAGATAAGAAACATGATATTGACTGCCTTCTGTAACAACACTATGATTTAGTACTCCTTCAATTAACTCCTTTAGATATATCACTGTCAAGAACTGAATTAGTTATTGACATACTTTCCAAAAACACTCACCCTGTTACACTCTTCTGTTGTAGACATGCATGCTCTCCCTGTCCCACTATGCTGCCACACATTTCTGCACACTATTGCACCACGCCCATAGACTGACAGGCTGTGAGCTTGCTCTGCTGCAAAACACAGTACTCCCATGGACACACTGAACTGATGCATCTCAAAGCAATACAATAACAGAAAATAAAGACTTAAATTTGCAACAGTCCCTCCAAAAAACAGTGTCTTGGTGTGCTCCCTTACTGACTGCCATATGCTAAAACCAATCAACCAAAATAACTAGTTGGAGACTACTGCAGTCAAACTGCCCTATACAGGAAGTCTAACTGTGTACACAAGTGGGAGGTATCCTCTGGGATGTGTTGTGTGTTTAAATAGTGAGTTTGTGTTTAAATAAAGGATGATTATTTTGAATTTAAGTTTGGCAGGGATGGGGTTAATTCCATCCCCGCCACATCTTTGTATGGAATGTGGCTGGGTCTTGATTGAATAATTTATAATCAATCAAGTTCCAGCCACATAGTATGCAGGGAAGCCAAATCCTTTGTTTAGTTGGAGGAGTTTGGAAGGTGTGTGACGACAAAAATAAGGCTTACCAATCATAGATATTTATTGAATTGTTAATGGTCTTTTAATTACTTTACTGCAGTTAGCTAAATGTTCTCTTCAGCATGTACCTCCTCAGCATGAGTGTGCCCTTTCTTTCAATAAGAATACCCATTATTAAGGCTACGATTTTGTCACAGGGGCCACAGGGGTCACGGAAATCGTGAAAATTGTGAATTTGAAAAAAAGTCAGTGAAATCATGGAAATGAATGTGAAAACACTTTTGATTTAGCGCTTCATTTATTTCCTTTAAAACATGCAGCATAATGCACTGAAAATACAAATCTGAGCATCTCTAAACTGGTTGCTTCACGCATGCGTTCTTTGTGAAACTGGACCCTTACCACTTGCCTATGTTATTAATAGGGCAAAAAAGTGCAGTTTTCCCTGCCTGTGGATTGCTTTAATAATTATGAAGAAAAGACAACCATGGAAATAAATGACGTTCTCAATTTTACATGATTGTGTGTCTTTTTGATAAGTGTTTTAATAATAAAGTTAGTTGAGTACATGGATAAGATTTGAAAGGACCATGGTAGAGGGTACTGAATAAATAAAAGCTGTAAAGCAAACTCTGGGCTTTGCATATCTCAGCATGGTTCGCTGAGTCAATCCTTCTTTGTCTGTTATATCTAAAATACACGTATACGGATGGTAGCCTTACATACAGGCACCCGGAAGAGGGTAAACAACCTAATTGTGCGTCTGACAGGGTTTTTCATAGCCTTTCTGACAGCTTAATACAAGCAGGCTCAAATTGTTCTGGGTAAACAACCATAAATAAACAAACATTACCAGTAATGGTAGTATCAATTCAATATGGTCAAGTGGACACATCACTGTCACCATCCATTTTTCTTACTTGATTATGGGTAGCAATTTACATTATGATACACCAGAAATTGATCGTATTTCAGTCATGATCTTTGAACATTTTCTTCCCCAGTATAAATGTAGCACCCTGAACTTTAACCAGTTAAGGGAGCAATCTCAGTAATATTTAATTAAATAATTACTTTATCAATTAAGTAGATTTAATGACTAAGCCAATTTGAAGTAAGTTGTACTCCAAATAATTTAATACAGGTTCAAGTGAGATAAAGGAGACAGTAACAACTTGTAATAAAAAGTAACAATTTATTTTATCTTGACCAATTAAGAGTAAAAACAGGTGTTTAAATCATTAAGCACATAAATCATCCAGTAAAATGACCCCCTATAGTTTAAAGGGCAGTATACATTTAACACTTTTAGTCCAGTACGTTAATTGGTATTCACAAAATCCCACTATAAATAGCAAAGACTTCAAGTATAGTAACGGTTTAAACGTACATCAGTATAGTACTATGTAGCAGCAATTAATAAACTATATACAGTAGTTCGTCGCGTATCCGACTGAGCTGGGACCAGAGTAAGGGTGGATATGTAAAAAGTCAAATAAACGAATCCTGTTTTAAATGCCATTATACACAGCTGTAACAATTACTAGAGTCACACAGCTATTATTTTGAGATTTAGCTTTTATAAGGGAGCCCCCCTAAATCCCTTGTCTAGAAATATACAGAGTATTAATGCTTGTGACAGAGTAACCGTCTGCCGTGTGGGTGTGTGCACTCACTGCTGAGTGACAGGCAGGAGATCCAGACAGAGGTTGAAGTTGATACACCCCGCAGGCGAACAGGATATATTTACATATCAACACACAGAACAGTTCACCTGACACTACAAGTAGAGCACAGAGTACATACAACACAGTGTATGAAAACTTTGGTGGGATCTACGGTTTCTGAACTAATCTTTTCTGTTCAATAATAAAGAACTCTGGCTACTAGTCCTCCTCTTGGTGGTTTCAACTTGCTTATTCGTTCTTCGGTATCCAACCCTGATTATGGTTTTGTCTCACTCGCACACACACTCACACTTAAACTGCTACCACAATCTGAGAGCATGGGGAATTATTGCCAAGCCACTCTAATACAGAGCGGGAAAGACTATTTCGTAGAAATAGCGACTCTTTAACATTTCCAAACATGTACTCCCAGCCAATTCCCAGCACAGCAAGTATATTCAAGAAAAACAGACAAAATCAGTCTTATCCAAACAGCAGTTCCCCAGAATATGTGCTCTCAGCTCACAATTCCAGAAACAGGTAGCTCTCATTTAATTAAAATAGGCACCTTTTATACATCTGTCCTAATTGGGAGATTCAGCTAAACAGTCTCCATGGAGACTCACACAGCGCTGCAGGCCAATTTAAAGGACAAGTGAGAAATAAATAAATCCATCTTAACACTATACACGCAAGTGAACTTCACACCGCAAGCATCAAGGGAAATCAAATAATAAATAATTCAAACGAAAAAAAAATCATAATCCAATAAAACATTAACCACACAATATCATCATCATAATAATAATAATAATAATAATAATAATAATAATAATAATAATAATAACACACCCCTTACATAAACACACTATACGACATACCCAGATTAAATAACTTTGCTTCCACCCTCAAAATAGTAATCATCATAATCATCTATTCCATCATTATTATAAAACTTGTGTTCAATGCTTAAAGAACAAAATGTAGGTTAAACACACTAAGAAAAAAACCCAGTCATAATAATAAAAATCTTAATTTTTATATAGCGCCTTTCATAGTGGACCACAATCACAAATCGCTTTATAAGATAGGAATGTATTCTATGAACTCCTGATCAGCCACACAGTTTGATCTTTAGTCGACAGCTCAATGAATGTTCTTGTCACAGTGGGTCTGTCTCGTGTTCCTTGGTTAAGTGACTTGCTTGGGGTCGCACAACGAGTCAGTGGCTCAAAAACCGGATTTGAATATAGCCCCCATGTGGACTCCATCCATTATTGCGCGGATTATAATAGTCGTTTGTAAACTCTTATGTTCTTCTAAGTTCTTATGGATTTACTTAATTGGTAGCAAGCAACTAATAATCTTAGCACAAATTAAATAACATAGAAAAGAGTTCGTCAGGCATAGAGGGTCTGGTATTTTTTGGGATCTTCAGGATCATGAGCGCTTGGAATGTTTGTCTCCTGGGACACTTCCTAGAATGTATCAGGAAACCACCTGGGTGAGTACCATTCCTGCAAAAGGCTGGCTCTGTAATCCCAGTAGTTCACATCAATAGTGGATGTTATCTGATTCTTTTGATGCAGATTAGAGCAGTTAGAGACACATCTGAGCAGTCTTTAATGTTGATGAAGAATTCAGTGATAGAATGAACAGTAATCTAGGGCTTCAGATTCATTTTGAAAGGAGCAATCACTTTCATTCAGATACCTTTATTTTCAAGACTTAAGTAATACAGGCAAGAATGAGAAACTGCAGTACCGGTCATGATACAAAAGCGCTGCACTTGTATTTTGAATTTGCATTCATTTTATTTTGTAGTCGTAGTTGCCCAGGTTTATGACCTTTGCAATCTGACATCAAGTTTCCATAATAAACAGGTAATAACTGTAATGGTCTGTTCAATTACACATGGTGATAAAAAAATAAAAAAAACACAGAATCAAATCATAGTCCACTATAACTATTTAAGCAAGTAGTGATTACATTAGAGTTTTAGATTTACCTTGGGCACCAGAATTAAAATATCATCGTACAGACATCACTTAGTTCTATTTTTGCCACTTGGCAGATAAATGTAATTTACCATCACGAATTTCATCATTAAAAGTATAAGTAAATAAGCATCAATATAAGCGAGGTCAATTTCAACATGTATTTTTATAACATTTCATTAAGCTTATGTAATTTTTAATGTAGAATGTACTCATCTGAAAAAAAAATGTATTTAGTATTTTACTAAATATGAAAACAAGATGATAGTAGATACAGTAAATAAAAGGCAGAACAGATTTAACCATCAGCTTTTCTTAGGCCAGCTACTATCCTAAAGTTAAAAGCAAAACATTATAGAAACGTGTGGCAATTGGTTTGATTTTAACATTGCAGACTTAAATCCTGATTTACAGTTTTACAGAGTACATTATCCTGTGCCCTTAACTAGTAACTTCATGAATGCTTACTAGAGCAATGTCTGCTTGAGGTCAGAAAATGCATTTTGTTGTTTGGCCTGGGGCACAGTCTCAGTGGAGGGCTGGCTCTCTGGTGTAAAGAGTCACTAGCCCCCAAAGTGAAAACACCATTGCAGTGGTAGCAGAGGGTATGTAGAGGAGCAATGAAAGCCAGACAAGAAGGAAGACTTGACCTAGAAATAATACAGGGAATTCAATTAACATTGCCAAGCGTAGGAGCTGTTGCTCCTCTTTCTGAACCTTGCTACATCTGAAAGAAAAGAAGATCATCTATTTGCCTGATCAGCAGGATATTATTTGTTTTACTATCTATTCTCACACTTTTTTTTTATTGACCTGTATTATTGACATGCATCTACCACATACTGCTTTGAAGGGCTTCAGATTGAGCAACAAATTCACAGACAAGGTTGCCCTTTGGTCAATATGTTGTCAAGCCTGAAAGAAAAGTCTAAACAAGGTGTGTTGGTTCACTGGCAAACATGTTAAAGCACAGTATAGTGAATTCCCACCAGTCTGTGAAGAACAATAATCAGAAGGTCAAGCGGTAGATATAAGTAAGAGGAAACAAATTGGCAAAACTTCAAAAGAAGCCCAGAAGCAGCAACATGGAGTCTGAGGATGGACCCAACCCAGACTATCAGGGACCTGGACTGAACGTGCTTCTGTTTCTCTAAAAGAGACAGGCTCCTTCTTATACCCCATCACCAGAAAGTACATGCGTACCTAAGAAAAAAATCACATTGTCACCCTACATACATACCTAGGCTTACATACCTAGGCTTACTCTGAGATGCTCCAATCCAGTAAGGCTTGTAATGAAGTCCCTCACACCTAGATCTAAACCCAGGCTGCCAGGGCTGTACACGAACACTGCTCTAAAAGTGTCCCTGTAAAAAAAGAAAGATTGAGCAATTTCATTTTCCTAGGAAGCGTCAATGGCCAACCTTGTTAAATGTTATTATCTAAATTGCACTTTTTCAATGCACCAGCTGAGGACTGTGAGATTTACCGTCTGAGAATGTATTGTAATATAGTGTAAGGTCTGTTTATTTCTCGAAAATAATAAATTCAGTCTTGCAGGTGATTTTCAATAAAAACATTTTAATTCTAGAACAAAAAAAGAACGCAAACAGTACAGAACGTAACCAACATGCAAACAGCGCGTACAAATCCTGAAACAAACCAATACTGTAAGTATCCTACAGGCTCTCTATCAGTGAGGTTTGATAAAGAGTACAGACATACAAGTCTACCGAGTTAATATACATGATAAAAGCTGACCCCATCTTCCTTCTGTTCTTACAGTGGAAATAACATGTTGTAAACAAGGGTCATCCTGCCAGAGATCAAAAGGGTTCTTTTGAACTACAAAAGAACCATATCATCCTGATCTTGAGATTACAGGGAGAGAGATCATTAATGATTTATTATTTCCCCCTGCTATAGCAAGAGAATTGTAAAATGGTCACAATTAGTACAATCTTACAATAGTTTAGAAGCGCACAAATCTTTGGACGCATACTGTTTGGCCAACAGATAGCATGTGGATATAGAAATTTGTCCAGGATAAAAGTATAATTTCTGTGGTATATATTTCAATGTAAATAAAAAACTAACATATGAGGGAGATAATGTGTTTAGAAGTTGTTATAATAGAGTTTGTAAAGAGAAGTCAAAGCTTTAGCTGTGGGGGCTGAGGGTCATAGCGATATCATAATACATCTACTACTTAAGCATTAATTGGCTCCCTGAATGCCCACAGTGAAATAAATGGTCATGAAAGTGCAGGTCAGCCAGATGGTTGCCAAGGTAAAGCTCCTTGGGGAATGAATACTGTTCTGTTTTTACTCATTTTATCATAACATTATAACATGTTATTGGATCAGGGCTATGAGTAGTTTGTTGTCTTAAAGGCAGCTATACTACAAGATATGAGTTACAGCTTAGTAAAACTATTTACTGTAAGTCTCTTTTCTGGATCACGGGTGTAAGGATTACCAACAATACGTGTTGTGTTTAATGTTTACAATTTAAAAATGATGTATTTTTTCCCTTACACCTTTTTTTTGACGTTTACAACAGTTCAATAGTTCAAATTTCTGTTTTATTGCCAGTACTTTTAGTTTTTTTTTTTTTTTTAATTCCTCATTTCATCAAGTGAGGATGTCATGAGACATTAGAAAATTACATTTCTTTAGTTTATTTTAGTATTTCTAAATTAGATAACACAAACTAAATTGATACAATACATATTATTCAAACAAATCCAACTGCAGAGGGTCCACTTTGGTAATGGTGTCACTGAGTGGTCACTCTAAAGGGATACTGGTTGCCATGGAGAAATTCCCAAATATCAGTCAACTTTGTAACAGGACATGAAACATTGTCTCAAGTGTTGTTTTGATCTCTCTGAGGATTTCTCTCTAATATCCAGATAGAGTTGCCAACTTTTACAAATAAGTTCCATTTTGTCTCACAGTTTGTACAGTAAAATCTGCGAATTAGTTTGCATAATCATCTATAGCTTTCCTCATATTGTGTGTTTTGTGTTGGATTATTATTGTTTAAAATGTATGTGTGCATGGGTGTTATAGGTCGGCAGCAAATGATTAACTGCCTTCCCTGCCAAATCAGTTCACATGTAGAATGTGCCAGGGCCCGATTGAATGATTGACAAGCAATTATCAGTAAAGATTGCCTTGTTTAAGCTGGTTGGCTTGTTGAACTTTTCACAGTATTGCTAGAAGTTTAGGTAAAAATCCAATGCAACTTTTTAGGATCAGATCTGACCACACTTTTTCTACTGTTAGCAGAATTTCAATATCTTCACCACTTTTCTCATCATCATCTGATGTCCACTCTGGTTACTTTCTGGAAGTATTATCAGGAGTATGTTTGTTCAGTTTTTGGATTGTCATTTTAGCATTATTGATATCTTCTACTTCTGCAACTAGTATGTGGGGCAAACTTCCAGTACACAGCTTTTAAATCACTGAGGAAAAGAATTGTGCTCATCAAGAAAGAACCTCTCCTCCACTATCAAAATGCATTGTTGTAACATTGGTGACATTTTTACTCACCCACTGGGATCAGGTGGCCACAGTTTGCTGTCTCGTCATGTCACATAGAATAACACTGGATTTGACTGTGATTTTTAAATTTGTAATTCATCTCTTTTCAGGAGGGTTGTCTATATGGACACACATCAGCCTGGATTTTCTTCTATAGACAGTACAAGCTTTATGGACTAGTGAACACAAAAGTGTCTTTGCCAGCTTTTCACAGGCTTTTCAAATGTGTTTACTTTAAAAAGCATAATTGCAAGTCTCTGTCTTGCATTCAAGCAGTTTGGTTGGTTTGTATTCTCAAAACTGTGTGAATGATAGCATTCTTAGTTTTTTCTACTTGAACAGCTTAGACATTGGTGCAAATAGGAACATGTTATGTTTCTGAACGGTACTTAAGCGAAGGTATCTTTTTATTAAATGACACACTATATTATTGTCTGTACAACAGCAGTTGTTTCATTACTTCTGTTAACAAAACAACCATTCAAACTTTTGAATGACATGTATATAGTATATTTTATTTCATTTTTCTGTATCCTTGTAAATGCACATACTGCATACCACTGACACAATAGGAAGTGTGCGGCCAAAACACGATGCCTCGCCCTTCGAGGTACTCCTGCCCATAATTTAGTTTGCTGATAGTGGAGGATGTAGGTGTAGGCTGTAGAGGAGGAGGCGAACTCTGACCTACAGCAGGGAACGAATGGTTCTAAGTAAGCTATAAAGCCCTTTCTAGCTGATCATTGGATGTGATGTTTATCGATTGACGAAAGAAATACTAGCCATTTAAGTGACGATGTCCTGAAAATGGGGGTGCCTAATATTCTTAATGTTTTCGATTTTAATCTATCTTAAAAAGTGAGTTCCCTGTCTGAACACCGCTTTGCTCAATTGAGACATTCCTTCACGTATGGTAAATTCCACTTACACAATGGAGAGAGTCCCACGAAGAGCAACCAGACTAATCCCAGGGCTTAAAGGAATGAACTATGAAGACAGGCTGAAAGAACTGAATATGCCAAGAACAAAGAAGAATTAGGAGGGCCACGATTGAAGTAATAACTTACTTGAATTATAAACACAGATTTTGATACAAAAGTTATATGAGTAAATATAAAAAATGATAAAGCCAATGCAATACTATGTTAAGTCATCACTTGTCCTTCATCACATAGGTCCCGAGTACCTCCTCAACCTGCTGACCCTCTATGTCCCTGTCTGCAAGCTGAGGTCCTCTGACTCTGGCCTGCTTATTATTCCCAAGCAAAAGTGCACCACACTTGGAAAATGCTCGTTTAGCTTCGTGGCTCAGAGTCGTTTGAACTCTCTCCCAGCTCTGGTGCATGATGCTCCCACCGTCGCTCGCTTTAAATCAACTCTCAAGACCCACCTATTCTCTTTTGCTTTCCATGCTTTTCAAGACTTAAGTAATACAGCCAAGAATGAGAAACTGCAGTACCGGTTATGATACAAAAGCGCTGCACTTGTATTTTGAATTTGCAGTCATTTTATTTTGTAGTCGTAGTCGCCCAGGTTTATGACCTTTGCAATTTGACATTAAGTTTCCATAATAAACAGGTAATAACTATAATTTTCTGTTCAATTACACATGGTGATAAAAAAAAAAAAAAAAAAAAAAAAAACACAGAATCAAATCATAGTCCACAATAACTATTTAAGCAAGTAGTGATTTGTGGCAAAGCGTAAGCCTTGCACAATGAAATATGTAGTTTATTGTATGTTTTTGTGTTAATTGTTACAATTGATTTAATTGTTTAGCTGCTGTGGCGCTCCGCTGGGGACGATTACCCGTCTGCGTGGAGCAGCAGCTGAAAGCAATCAGCTGTTCCAGCAGGCAGGTGGGCGTGTCTCAACAGAGCGTCAATATAAAAGCATGGCGATCGCTGTGATCGGGGCTGCTGCAAGGCCTGCCGTTTTCACGGCATCCTTTTGAGTTATAGTTTGGGGTATTGTGTTTTATTTTGCACTTTTTGTACGGTTTACTGTATTTGTCCTCTGTGCGTTACCATCGCTGGTAACGTCACATGACCACCTTTATTTTACTTTCGTTTTCTGTTTTTTTAATAAATCCTGCGCGCCTGTGCCGGCGTTTCAACACCAACCTCTGTCTCTCTGTATGCTTGAACAGCGGCTACCCACACGTGTGACCCGAGGAAGACCCTGTCACATGATTACATTAGAGTTTTAGATTTACCTTGTGCACCAGAATTAAGATATCATCGTACAGACATCACTTAGTTCTATTTTTGCCACTTGGCAGATAAATGTAATTTACCATCACAAATTTCATCATTAAAAGTATAAGTAAATAAGCATCAATATAAGTGAGGTCAATTTCAACATGTATTTTTATAACATTTTATTAAGCTTATGTAATTTTTAATGTAGATTGTACTCATCTGAAAAAAAAATGTATTTAGTATTTTACTAAATATGAAAACAAGATGATAGTAGATACAGTAAATAAAAGGCAGAACAGATTTAACCATCAGCTTTTCTTAGGCCAGCTACTATCTTAAAGTTAAAAGCAAAACATTGTAGAAACGTGTGGCAATTGGTTTGATTTTTACACTGCAGAGTTAAATCCTGATTTACAGTTTTACAGAGTACATTATCCTGTGCCCTTAACTAGTAACTTCATGAATGCTTACTAGAGCAATGTCTGCTTGAGGTCAGAAAATGCATTTTGTTGTTTGGCCTGGGGCACAGTCTCAGTGGAGGGCTGGCTCTCTGGTGTAAAGAGTCACTAGCCCCCAAAGTGAAAACATCATTGCAGTGGTAGCAGAGGGTATGTAGAGGAACAATGAAAGCCAAACAAGAAGGAAGACTTGACCTAGAAATAATACAGGGAATTCAATTAACATTGCCAAGCGTAGGAGCTGTTGCTCCTCTTTCTGAACCTTGCTACATCTGAAAGAAAAGAAGATCATCTATTTGCCTGATCAGCAGGATATTTGAACTCTTTCCCAGCTCTGGTGCATGATGCTCCCACCGTCGCTCGCTTTAAATCAACTCTCAAGACCCACCTATTCTCTTTTGCTTTCCATGCTCTTTAAGCATGATATCTGCTATTAGCTGATGTATTAATGTTACTATTTCACATATTATGTTACTATCATGTATTACCAATATGCACTGTCTACTGTATTTAATGTATTGTGCTTTTTTTTTTTTTTTTTTTACTGTATCATGTATTATGGATTTTCTTGTTACTGCATCTTGAAAAGTGCTTTGTGATGGCGGTCCAATATGAATGGTGCTATATAAAATAAAGATTGATTGATTGATTTTGCCATGTGGTCTATGGTATGGGGGTGAAAAAATGTAAGAATTTGTATTTTTTTTCAAATGTAGTAGTCGCCAATTTTTTACCTCATTTTTTTCTCCCTAATTTTGTATCCCAAATTATTGTCTGTATCCTCAGCTCACCGCTCGCAAGCTGTGCCACTCAGGAGCCCCAAGATGAAACATTTCAAGCCTAAAAAATTGTGCAGCATTAAAATGTACTTTTGAAACATTTGATGAAACTGAGAAATAATTTTACAAAGTTTATTTTACAACTACTACATATCATTTGAATAACTTCAAATGTTGCTAAATGTATAACTGCCTGTGAAGATAGAGATATACATTGAGGGCCTTGTTATACTACACTATAGTACAGTAAAGTGGTTCCATTTTCTTCATATTAATCAAAAAGAATTGTTTTCTGTCGAGAAGGCATTGAGAAAGTAACTATACCTGATGGAAAATAAGTGTATTTTTCTGAAATATAAAACTGTTAATAGTTCTGTATATACAGCTATTACTTCTTGTGGCAGTGTGGCAGAGCGTAAGCGCTGCCAGTGTACAGGTATGTGTGTGTAGGGGTGTATTGGGTGATAGGGAATGTGGGAATGTGGCTGGAGCCGTGAATTGAATACATGTTTAAATGATTAATTAAGCCTCCAGCCGCAGGTGTATAAATAAGGTGACCACGGGTGGTGAAATGGTTAGTTTTGAGAATTAATGTCGGTGTCATGGTGAAGGTTACTGTTCCATGTTCCATACTGTGCTGTCTGTTTGTTTATTTTCATGAGTTTTGGGCAAACCTTCTGTTTTGGCCCTTGTGCCTTTTATTTTGACCAGTGTGTTTTTGTTAGTGTTTGTACCCTTTGTTTTTGTTTATCTGCTTAGGCACATTAGCATATTCAAACTTGCGACTACTGTCTCTGGGCCTACTTCCTGATTTTCACCAGCCTGGGCTGTGACATCATCCTGTCACACTCCTCCACTCAAGGGAGACGATTTTAACTGCTTGCTGGGAAATCTTTTTTTTTTTAAATTTAGTTGGCCAATTTTTTTTTTTTTTTTTTCCCAATTTTAAATGCCCAGTTGTTATTTAGGCTCAGCTCACCACTACCACCCCTGCGCTGACTCGGGAGCGGCAAAGATGAACACACACTGTCCTCCGAAGTGTGTGCCGTCAGCCGCCCGCTTCTTTACACACTGCAGATTCATCATCCAGCCACCCAGGAGCTACAGTGCAGGAGGACAACGCAGCTCCCGGGCAGCTAACAGGCAAGCCCACAGGCAACCGTCCAGACTACAGGGGTCGCTGGTGCACGGCGAGCCAAGGAAACCCTGGCCTACCTAGACCCTCCGCCCCTCAGCCAATTGAACGGCACCTCCTGGGAACTCCCGTCCACGGTCGGCTGTGGAATAGCCCAGACTTGAACCAGTGACATCCAGGCTATAGGGCGCATCCTGCACGCAGAGCGCCTTTACTGGATGCGTCACTCAGGAGCCCTGGGGGAAATCATTCTTACAGGAAAATTATTTACTGCTGGTATACCATTCTTATCCAATACTGTCCCTTGACAATAATTCATTGGATTAAATCAACATGTGCCCCAATTTAAGTTAAGGGTAGGTTCCATATATTTACTACCAGGGGGAATATGGTGAGAGATCTGGGAATTCTAATTTAAAAGGTTACCACATGATCAATACTATATAACTCTGTTAAAGGCAGGTACTTCATCTTCAATTAATCCATGTACAGGGATATTGGATAAATGGGCCTTATGCTTAAAGGATTTGAAATGCTTTCATTGCAGCATAGTGCTTTTTACATCAGATTTTTGGACTGGATTTCACACATTATTTTTCAACATTCAAACATTTTTACCCTTCTCAAAAATAAAACATGAATTCAAATGTACAGCTCAGATTATCTTTTCTTATGACAGTTTGTTAAACGTTTTTGAATTCTGCATAACTAGCCATTAAAATGAATCCTTGACATTTATCTTTGTTTAAACTAATCCATGAGTTAAATTAAAATGAAACACTGGCATTATGGAACAGAAAAGATTAAAAAAAAATCCAAGAGGAAACTAATTTCATTTAAATTTATTTATCTGGATGCTGCTTTTCTGTATTGATCTGTGGGAATGTATTCAAGTATTGAAAAAATCTGCAGTCAATCCAGGTAAAGGCTCGAGATATAGTAAATCTGCTTGCACTTCGCCGGAGTTTTTTAATTAAATTAAACAGGTTGTAAATACACAGTAGCAGGAACAGATCCTGGAGATGCATTGTTCATGTAAAATGTCGATTTTGTGGAGCTTTATATGTAAGATAGCTGCCAATGCATGGCGTTTCCTGTGTGTAATCTGCATAGATGTCTTGAGGCAAAATGAGTCTATAACAAGATTTACAATGCCAAACAAAGGCTGCCACAACTATATTGTAATACCTTTAAAAAGAACAATTCTGAGAGATGGAGTTGTTCCTTATACCACAGGGGTTGAAGGTATCTGTGGGGCTACTGATGTTGGTCGGAAGATACTGTATTATTGTACAGCACTTCTGGAACGAGTAGGACCTACGCCTTTTTTTCTTTATTATTTTACTTATGAGCACACTTCCTTTACTATTTAGTTTTAATGTCCCTTGATTATTATTTGTGCACTTGTATTTCCTTTTGTTAAATTCATTATCGCTTATGAGTTCTTTGCACATTTCCTTTAGTTATAGCAAAGCTGCATCCTCTGCCTTTCCAAGATAATAATGGAAACCTAAAGGAATAACATCGGTTCCTCATTATGTCTTACATCTCCTTTTGTTTCAAACTCCAGTACCACGCATACATAAGCTTACACATCCTCACTCATGGAAGGCAGAGAGGATCTTACAGTACAGCACAAGGGGGCGCAGCGGCTGTGTTTATTTTCTGTTCTGGAATGGTGGTTTTGCAGCTCTGATCTTGGAGACTTTATGGAAAATTGTTGCGTCTTCTTGGTTTTTGAGGTATGAGTGTCTAAGCTTGTCAGTGTAATTGCCACACATCAGTTTGGATAACTGGTACTATACTGAAGTCGCCTGCATGCTCACTTTTTCTTGTGATGTCTTTTTTACTATAGATCCTCCTGCCAGAATTGTTTCTTTGATTTTAAATAGGGGTTATCTTATTGTTATAGACTTATGACAGATTGTTACATTTTAAATGCACACTGATGTACAATAGTGTAACCTGTAAATGCTTTACTGTTAGGAGTATTTGGGAACCTTTGTAGCTCTACTGAACCTTTGAAGCTCTATTGAAAACTGTCTAAATTGTGCTTTTACTTGAATAGTGGTTGTAGATTTTAGAAGGAGTGGATATTACCAGTATGTAAATTGTATATGAATGCATTTTTGTGTCTCCCGCCTGGTGCATTCTGGGGAATTTAAGCAACGACACAGTTATAGTATTCCTTAGAATTTATGATGCACTTTTTAAACCAATTTTTTCTTCCCAAAAAACTGCCTGCATCTTAAATTTGAGCACAGTATAGTGTAGTGCATGTATTAAAATTGCCAACAAAAGATGTGACTGCCCGACTACACAAACAGCAATGTGACTGACTGGCAGTTGAAGGGTATCGTAGTAGTTATCCTGCGGAGCAGACACTCCATCTCAATGTAAACAAAGCAAGCTTTCGCTTAGCGCCCGCCTGTGTAGTTGTGGCTATGGTGCAGTAGCCTCGAACTGGTGCTGCTGTGTTCTTAAAAAAGCGTTGAGTCCCTGGGCACGCCCCCAGCCAATCAGGACCTCATGGTCAGCTCAGCTCAAGCCTTCCTTTTTACCACAGCAGCACTGCAGCCGAACCAGCAACAGGGTCTTCCCTGTCAAAAAGCGTCATTAGCTTCCTGAGGAATTCGAAGAGAAGCTTTTACAATTTCAGCTTTTCATTATTAGGCTCAGTTCTAATCAGAACCCCATATTTTTCTACTTGCCAAGCAATACCCCAGTTCACAAAAACCAAGAAAAACATGTGCAAGTAATCACAGCTGGAAATAAGAAGCAGCGCATAACTATAATGCTCTGTGTGACAGCAGACGGCTGTGTCATATTCTTATATGAATAAATGCATCTTTGTTAATGCATCTTTATTTGATTTTTTCTGTTTTCCTCAAGTTGACAGTGGAAAATTTGGGCTATGTCTTAAATTTGAAGGAATATGGTAGATCCTATCAAATAACTTGTGGGAAATTCTAAAATTTGGTCTTCCACCTTTAAATCAGAAGTGGCTTAATCGGACTACACTGATGCGGTCTTATTGTTTTATTGTGGCGCCTACAAGGCCTTCTTAATTGTACTTTGTTTATAATCTACATAAAAGGAGACACATTTTATGAGAGCTTTATGTATCAGACAATTTGTTGGACTTTTTGTCTCAAGACCCTCAATAATATTTAACTGAGTATTCAGTGTTATATTCAACGTATTTGTGTGTGGCCACCTTGATATTGCAATATTGGCTAGTCTGTACATTTATCCTTTTCCCATGCAAGTGGCCTTGGCACTGTGGTCTAATGATAGAGTCTCCAAATTTTTCCCCCTCACTGATTTAGTGGAGAAAACAAATTGCTCATGTCATTATTAGTGATTTACATGTTTTGTTGATCTACTGCCAATCAGAAAACTGAAAGGCAGCCAAATTAAGCTCTTCTTAGTGTGTGTTCAGCTCTCTGCGGTCATTGCTAAACTAGTTTCAGCACAGCAAACTGCAAGTGGCATTGGACCACATTCTCTTATCATTGCATCTACTGAGCTAAATGCAAATAAGTTCTGTTGTCACTTGCTGTTCTGTATTGCCAGTGATAACTGAAAACCAATATACATCTGTAAAGCTAATGGTACAGTTTGTTGATATATTACATATTCAAATTGCATATGGTAATGTTCAACAATGCCAAAAATAAGTGTGTTACAAAATATGCAATCTACCCGTTTATCTATCTACTTTTTGTTTTATTTAACACGAGGTAATGAGATAATAGCGAATGGTTGAGATATTAAGGCGCCATACAAATTATAATCAAATGTGTGCAATTAGTTCTATGAGCACACTAACAGTAACAGTCCCTAACTCATGTAAAATAATATAAAGTCCAGGGATTGTAACCAGAAGGTCACCGGTTCAAATCCCACCTCTGCTACTAACTGATTCACTGTGTGACCCTGAGCAAGTCACTTAACCTCCTTGTGCTCCATCCTGCGGATGAGATGTTAAATCAATGTCCTATTGTAAGTGACTCTGCATATAATGCACAGTTTACACCCTACCTCTGTAATGCTTTTTGTGATGGTGGTCCACTATGAAAGGTGCTATATAAAAATAAAGATTATTATTACTATTATTATTATTATTATTATTATTATTATTATATGTGACTGTGTTGGTGTGTAGGAGTAAATGGGCTGGGGGAGATATTAATAAAAAAGTCATTGAAATAAATTTGTATTAACTAGAAAGCAAGTTTGCAGATTTTAGGTAAACACATGCCTGGTAATCATCATTAAATCACATTTTTAAAATGTTTAACATTGTTTGACAGAGGATGTTCCTCACTCAGATAGACCTTTGAGATTTAAATGAATGCTTTATTACCTCATGGGTTGACGACTGTAAATCCGGTTTTGCTGGCCTATCTGACAGTCTTGTCGGGAACTGCATTTTATAAAATGCTGAGCTAAGGTAAATGGAGGTCTTGGGACTTATTTATTTGTTTATTTTTTTGCAAACTATCTTAGGATGTTGTGTATAGTTTTGGATAATAATGTATATAAACAGGAGTTGAGTAACAGATTTAGTCAGTTAAGTTTAATTTTACAAGTACTATTTTTTTTTTATAGGAATAAACTTTACATTAAATTGTCACACTTGTAGATGCTGCCGCTACACCACCTAATGACTAACTATGGGGCACTAGAACCCAATATACCTACTTGATCTACAACTTGAACAGAAGAATGTTCAATTTGTATGTGACCAGTAGGAGTCAGACCAGAGAGCAACCTACCCAGGGTCAAACAGCACATGCATGATAGGTTAAAATATATTTCATTACTAAGTTAACAAACAGTAAATAAAATATCTAAAAACATTATCAAAGTATCAAAGAAACAAAAGTCTAAAAGGAGAAGAATAACTAAAAAACCAACAACAAATGAAACACATATAATAAAGCAAATGTTAACAAACCAGCTTACCGTTTCCTTTGGGGGCTGCTTAGTCTTTTCTGCCAATGCCATGATATGGTCAATTTAAATAGGCAATAGTAGCAGTAATAAACGTGCAGGGACTGAGGCACAGCATGGGGACACTGTCTGAGTATATTAGGATCATCTTTCCCTATCCAGCAGCCAAAGCTCTGCTGTGTGTCATAGTAAAATGTACTAAGTGTTGCACGCCAGCAGGGTGATGAATAAGCAACATCCTACGAGGGTTTTGACAACGACAGCCAATGTGTTAATATAAATTAGAGGTAGGTTTGGATTATTTTAGTTTTCATCCTTAAAGAGAAATCTGTACCGGTGTAGCATGAGAAAATATGCCCCGTGACATTTATTTTTATGCTTTGCATGTCCCAATCTGACACAAGAAAAGGAAAATAGAATAAGGTACATGCCTGGAGTACGGCAAGCGCACACCTTTCCGCTGTTGTGGTTTAACAATTATATTTGTGAAACTGATAATGCTTTTTTTTTTTATTTCAGCATGTGTAATCGTCACACAAATGAAAGATTTGTGTGAAGTCATTGTTTTATAAACTCTTAAAAGCAAAGACATTTGATTTTGTTGTTTTGTTATGGTCATTTGACAGTCAAGTCCTCCAAAGGTTGAGTTTAATAGGGAGGAAATTACATTTATCTTATTGACCACTAGAGGGAACTAGGACGTTACTAACAAGGGTAGTTGATGCGCACTTCTTGACAGAAGTAAAAGCGGAAAGAAAGCGAGCCACAGATAACTTTGTACTGTGTGTACTGTATTTTTTTCTCAGATTTTCCAGGTTAGAAACGTGACAAATAAACCCTTTGCGCGACAAATAAACCCGTTAGTAAATACCTCATAAACTATTACATTAGATGGTAAGTGTAAGGCCCTGTGAAAATCGCAATTTCAGGAGCTGTGCGAAAATCGTGAAATTAGCCCAATACCACGATTTTCACAATATTCATAGGAAATAAAAAATGTCATAAAAAAAAAATTGCATTAACGCGACTGTACAGCTCTCCTGTGCGCCTGTGTGTAATATTCGCCATGTACAGTTCTGTGCAGTGATTGTCATGTCACCATACAATCTAGGCGGGAAGTTTAAATAATACACACTGTAAAAAGGAAATGGATGCCTCCAAAATGTGTCTGCAGCACATCAGGTAAAGCAGTATCCAGCAGGAGTGTACACAGCAATGGAGGTAAGCTCTTCTGTATGTCCTGCAACATTACTGTAGATCACTGCTGAAACTTGTCTGTTGACAGGCATTTAAATTCAAGTGTTCACCAAAAAAAAAGGCGGAAATCCAGTGCAGTACTGCGACTGCTTTACTTGCAAGGAAACAATATAGTGTATACATACTTGCTTGCTTGTTTGTCATTCTTGTAAGTAATTCCTAGGTTTAGCGTTCATCAACCCTATAGAGAGAATCAAATTCATTCCAAAATAATGAAAATAATTTTTAAAAGATTTGCTACTTTATATTGTCACACTCTCTGAGTGTGAGAGCGGTCAAGTGGTCTGCAATGTTGTTCCGGCAGAAAAGCAGGCAAAGGCAGGAGGATTGAGGTTTACAGTTCCGAGTGAACAGGAACTCTACACACCCTGGAACACACTATGTACAGGAAACATAAATAAATCAAACAAACAAAAACCAAATAAACAAACATCTTAAATGCAGGTCTGTAATTGTCTGTTTCTTTTTTGCAGGCTCACACAGGGCATTAATGATATCTTACAGTCACAGTAACCACCCCAGACTCGGAATGAAAGTGCCGTATTTATACCCAACAAGTAACCCTGCCTCCCAACTAGCCCAAGATGATGGGTGAATTTTTCTAAATCCAAGCATTTTTAAACTGTGCTTATAATTCAATAATTATATTTACATTCTTCATATCACCAAGGCATCTATATATGTATGAACATTCTAAAGATACTTTACATTTTTAGTTTACCTTACAGCAAGTAACACCATTAGTCAAACTTATAGAACCCCCCCTGTTACTCAGCCTACAATGGTACTTTCCTATAAGCATGACTGACCCTGAATCACCACTATTAGTTTTGGTTTTGTGTGTGTTTGTTACTGTACAATCAATATTAAGTGATCGTCATCTGTGCATCACCCAAGAAATGTGACCTTTCTTTGATGATAGTACTCTGACCAACACATTATATAGCAGCATTAACTTTTGTTTACCCCTTATACCCGATGAAATGGATCCCCCTTACAGACAAAAGGTAAGTTGGTTTCATTATTACAGTGCATTTGTTCAGCATTTATATTTATTAGACAGTTTGTTTTAAAAGTCCATATCGCATAGAGAGGTTTTTCAGTGAGAGACACTGCTCCATCACACTGATCTGCTGTTTTATATTGCCACCCTGTCTGACTAAGGATCTGCTAACCATTAACTGTTTTTTTTTTCAAGCTTTAAAACAAGTGTCAGTTCAAGATAAATTTGATTCCAGCCATAGTAAATTCCAACATTCACCAAAATTCACCATAAACACCAAATAAGAGTTTACTTTATATACTGTGGTTGCATGATGGTTTACTATCAATAATTACAATCCCAAGAAGAAGAAGAAGATGACTACAAAGTTATCTGTGGCTCGCATTCTTTCCGCTTTTACTTCTGTCAAGAAGTGCGCATCAACTATCCTTGTTAGTAACGTCCTAGTTCCCTCTAGTGGTCAATAAGATAAATGTAATTTCCTCCCTATTAAACTCAACCTTTGGAGGACTTGACTGTCAAATGACCATAACAAAACAACAAAATTAAATGTCTTTGCTTTTAAGAGTTTATAAAACAATGACTTTCATTATTGTCATTGTCAAATGACAATCTTTCATTTGTGTGACGGTTACACATGCTGAAATAAAAAAAAGCATTATCAGTTTCACAAATATAATTGTTAAACAGCAACAGCGGAAAGGTGTGCGCTTGCCGTACTCCAGGCATGTACCTTATTCTATTTTCCTTTTCTTGGGGGGGCACTGGGTAATAAAATACAATTCCATATTTCTTTTTTTGTAGAAGGGACGCTATTTATTATTTTTTTTCAGTGGGCGAACTTAATGTTGATAGGTATAGTACGAATAACAAAATATGAATTAAAAACTGTATACAACACAAATGTTAGAAAAATTCAATATTTATTCACGTCTAGACAAACTCTGAGAAAGGTCTCCTATTCTTTCAAATTGCATGAACAGTCCTAAACTTTATTTGAAACTTTTGAAAATTAGCTGCTGAGTGAAGCTAAAGGTAAGGCCTTCTTTGCTTGTATAAAGGCTATGGGTGCTGCCTTCTCTGCAGAAATCGCCATGCAATGTTGATGGCACTTTGACATGCTCTTTGACACTCTCCAACTTCCAGTTACTTGTTCCTGCCACAGATTGATCTTTTAGTTTTTCTCTTGTGAATACAAGTTGCATTCCAAGCAGTACATGTTGTGGTTGGTATTGTCAAAAACAAGCCATTCCCGAGTTTGTCCATTGTCATCAATTCTCCACTTTTCATTCAACTTGCGAACCCTTTTATTTTTTCTGTCTGGTTTTAGCTAATTGGTGTTTGTCCATCTGTTTGATACCTTCAGAATGTCTCCACATGATGTGTACAGACAGTATTTAACACGGATCACTTGATTGTAAAGTGTAGTATATGTATATAAGACTGATGCTTGAGGACGCAAAATAATTTAAAATCAAGCCAAGCAAAATAAATAAATAAATAAATAAATAAACCAATCCACTACTGCCATGTAAGTATGTGAAATTTACCTGCCACAGCCCAAATGAACCCGCATTTGGAGGGGGGGCGGGTGCTAATTTCAAACCCTGTAAAATGCAAGGCCTATTTCCCCGTATAAAAACCACTGATTGCGAATATGTAGCTAACAATGTAACTCAAAATAGCTAATTATACATAATTTTGGATTTGATTGATATATTTTGTACTTCACTGATGAAGAAATGTATTATTTTGTACTTTTATGACAGAAGTAAATGCAGGAAGAATGCGGACGATAGATAATTTTGTACTGTGATTTATTCTCCTGTTTTCCAGACACTATCTATTTTGTTTCATGGTTTCTGTTTGAGACCCATAACAGACTCATTAAAAATTGTGCATCTTATGTGTACATGTAGTACTTAACATACTTCATAAGGGGTAGTCGAGTAAAATATTTTGGACAAGCACATTGTGAGTCAGTGTAAGTAATATTTATTTATAACACATGTAAAGTTCATGTTCCTATGAGTTGTGAACATTATTTTTTTGAGGTTACACTTTGGAAACATGAATGTCTTCTGGATGTCATCAGGCAGAAGATGGACATTTATTGGAACACTAAGCTCGAGTACAACACAATGGATTTTATTACAAGCGCCCGTATCTGCGTCTTTTCATCACTCTTCTCTTCTTACGTCAAAACTTCATAGCAACCTAACATCAGTAGCAGACAATACAAATGTGTCAGCTAGTAACAGTAAACATAACTATTTCTGTCAGTCACGTGTTTTGTTACATGTAACCTTTCCCAGCCATTTCAGATAGTACAGTTCCAACAGTCATTGCTGCCTGGACGACTGAGGAATATCTTTGCTATAATCATTAGCTCAGCCTCTAATTAAATGGCCAGCCAGTCTTCTCATTCCTTCCAATTGTTTCGGCTGTAGCTCGTTAATGTCTTAATCCACCTGCAAAGCCAAGTGCTCAAACAAAACAAAGTCCAGGGATCATCAACAAGTGCACATCACAATAAAACAAGTGTAATATTTCAAAAACTCAGATAGTGAACAAAACAACAAAAGAAACAGTGATCTAAACAATAATGCAGTGTTAATACTTTGCAGGTGTGACAAAGACGTGGTAATTTAAATAAATATAAATACTTCTTTACTAGCTACAGGGAAGAAAAACACAACTTTACTATGCATTGCATATAAAGTCATCTTTACAAGTTAATGTGGACTTAATCACCTCTGTTCTCTGTTGTTGAAAACATATTTAAGAAAATAAAAACTGTTCTTTTTCGTGCTTTCAAATATTTATCTAGTGGCAGCCAGGAGGTACACTAATAAAACTAACCAATGAGACTACTCTCTTGTAGGAACTCTACTGACACTATGACCTGTTGTGTGCTTCAAACCTTGTGTTAAATAAATAACCTCCTGATTCCTTGAAAAACCCCATCACTTATCTGATGCTTTTACACGAGAAGTAAAAGGACCTACTAAAAGCCCAAGTGGTGGTCGTATAATGAATGTCTGACTGTATATATTGGTTTGAAGTTATGGATGTTTCTCTAAAATTTAAGAACACATAAAGCAACAAAGCCTGTACTGAAGCTAAGAAAAGGTTGATAAAAGCAAGCAAACCTTTAAATGTACATCCCAACTTCCAAACAGTCCCTCAAGCAAGGTCATTTTAAAATATGCCTGCTGTTTGTGTAGTCAGCAGCAGGAAAGCCATACACAGGCAGGGGACACAGACAGCAGCACAACAGCAGCCAAGCAGAAAGCAGTGAGAACGGTGCAATGGTGTAGATAAGCTGCTCAATATATGCCAGCACAAAACAAAAGGTGGTGAGTTCTGAGGGTGTCTCCAAAATTACACAGCAACAGCACAGAAGATATGAACCGAGAGGCAATAGAACACAGCAGTCGGCATGGAAACGAGTCCTATAGCCTGATGGCAGAATAATTGACTACGGCAGAAATGGAGATTCAGCAGATCACAATTATAGTAGGCAGCAGTTACATAAAAAAATAAATATTTACAAAAAAGGACAAACAAAACTACATTAATATGCAAATATATCGACATGCCACAGCCACCTGGAATAAAAACAAAAGCAAACATCCATCCATTATCTGTAACTGCTTAATCCTATAGAGGGTCATGATGAGCTGGAGCCTAACCCAGCAGACACAGGGTGCAAGGTGGGACTACACCCTGGATGGGATGCCAGTCCATTGCAAGGCAACCAAGGGAAAATTTAGAGATGCCAGTCTACCTAGCCAGCATGTCTTTGGACTGTGGGAGGAAACCACAGTGCACAGAGGAAACCCATGTGAACATGGGGAGAATGTGCAAAATCTACACAGAAAGACATAAGGCCAGAATTGAACCCAGGACCCTGGAGCTGTGAAGCAGCAGTGCTAACCAGCATGCCACTGTGCCGCCCCAGAAGTAAACATACAACATAAAAATAATGTTGAAAAGGCAATATAGTAATCCATTGTGTATCTGCCCGTCAAATATCCACCCTAACCTTTTATATGCCATAATCAATCTCTTCAGCAATGTTAGTTTATTATTGAACAGAGAAGATTAGTTCAGATATTGTAGAGCCTACCAGTTTTCGTACACAGTGTTGTATGTGCTCAGTGCGCAACAATTGCTGGTAGTGTCACGTGAGCTGTTCAGTGTGTCGATTTGTAAATACAGTACCTATAAGAAGTGTTCATCCCCCCTTGGACGTTTTTACGTTTGTTGTGTTACAAGGACATTGGTCAGAGAGGCCACCAAGAGGCCAATGACAACTCTGAAAGACCTACAGCATTCCATAGATGAGATGGGAGAAACTGTCCATGTATCAAAAATAGCTGAGGTACTCCACAAATCTGGCCTGTATGGAAGAGTGGCAAGGAAGCCATTTCTGAAAAAAGCCCATGTAAAATCCCACTTGGGATTTGCAAAAAGGCATGCGACAGAATCTAAAAAGATGTGGCAAAAGATTCTGTGGGGGCTCCGATGAAACAAAAATTGAACTATTTGGCCTAAATGCAAAGCATTATGTCTTGCGCAAATCCACCACAACACATCACCCAGATAACACCATCATGCTATGAGGATGCTTTATTGGCAGGGACTGGGAAGCTTGTGGATACAGGGCAAAATGGATGGAGCTAAATACAGGCAAATCCTTGAGGAAAACCTGCTTCAGTCTGCAAAAGACCTAAGATTGGGATTGAGATTCACCTTTCAGCAAGACAATGACCCCAAGCACACAGCCAAAGAGACACTGGAGTGGCTTCAAAACAAGAAACTGAATGTCCTAGAGTGGCCCAGTCAAAGTCCGGACAAATCCAATTGAGAATCTGGGGCAAGAATTGAAGATTGCTGTCCACCAACGAGCCACACCCAACTTGTTTTTGCCAGGAAGAATGGACAAATATTGCACGATCCAGATGTGCAACCCTGGTAGAGACTTACCCCAAATAAGTCACAACTGTAATTGCTGCTAAAGGAGGTTCTACCAAGTATTGACTCAGGGAGTGAATACTTATCCAACCAAGACATTTCAGCTTTTTTTATTTTTATTTTACATTAACTATTTCACAGTAATAATTTTCTTGCCTCTTCAAAGTGTTGAGTAGATTGTGTAAATCAAAGAAAAAATCCCATTTAAATGCATCCAGATTTCAGGTCATAACACAACGAACTGAAAACATTCAAGGGGATGAATACTTACTATAGGCCCTGTAAATCGTGTTTGCCTGTGGGGTGCATCAACTTTAACCTCCGTCTCGATCTCCTGCCTGTCACGCAGTCGTCGCGCTTACGTACATGAGTACACATGTGGACGATGCTACCTTATCACAAACATTAATACCCTGTATCTTTCTAAACAAGGCATTTACGGGATTTCCCTAATACAAGCTGAATCTTCGACTTAGAGTTTTGTTACAGTTGTGTGTATGGTATTCAACACACATTTACCATAATTTTTAGATAATTAAATAGACGGAAAATTGTATAGGTATCCAATGTGACGTCAGTCAAATACACAACGATTTATATATATATATATATATATATATATATATATATATATATATATATATATATATATATATATATTATATATATATATATATTTGTAAACCGATTGCAACTCTCCACGGTTCCTTGCCCTTTAAAAGCAGACTCAGACACACAGAATTGCAGTTTAAGTGCTTGCGTGGACTTTTAATAACACAGAACACAAAAGGAAACAAACAAAACACAAAATAAACACCTAGCTCCCACTGGAGTCAGGATCACCCTAACTAACACATCAGACAGCTAAGCGGTTTACCGGTACACAAAAACACAGAGTCCTACCCATTGTGACTGCTCAAAAACAGGGTACACACCTACCTGCTTCTCTCTCCACAGCAGCCCTGAAGACACTGGCTGTCTTTCTTAAATACCCTGCACCTGGCTCTAATTTACAGTGATAGCCAGGTGCCTGGGATAATTAACAATAAAACAATTAACACAAATATGGTTAATTAAACCCTTAAATAAACCCAAATGTGCACCCCACATGTTGTTGTTTTTTTTCTTTTCCCTAGCACGGAGGAAATTGACCCTCTCCCTGCTCACTATATATATATTATATATATATATATATATATATATATATATATATATATAATATATATATATATAACTATAGATCCATTCTAAATGAAGAGTTAATGACTATTGTTACATAAAATCTCTACTTAATCTGTTGTTCACTGCAACCTGCAACCAGATGACATTATCCAAGTATTATTATACCACGGTATCTGATCTAGGACGTTTCAACTTAGTTTGAAAACGCAATTAATACACATTGAAAAGATGATCCTTATAAAGTACACTACTTTATAATAGTATTCACAACAGACATTCCTGCTCGATAACTTTGACATGCATTTGGGATACATAAATGCCTGCCATGGTAAGGCTCGTTTGGTCATCTAGATTGTAACATTGCTGATCGCACAAAACCATTTAATTTTACACAGAAGACAGTCACAGTTTGTTTGCCATCAACACTTCCAAACCATGTCCTGACATTTACTCCTGGTTGCTCTGTAAATTCAAATCAATTGTTTCATGACAGGCAGTTGGATTGTATGAATCTCAGACCTCTTAATCTCATGACCTGGAGTCTGATTTTCCACTGTGGGCGAATTGCCTGAGTAATGCATTTACTATGGAGGGGTCAATTTGCCTGCACTTTTCCCATAGGGGAGTGTATAGACCATGGTGTCCATCATCTCTCCTACAAGGTACCTTCAGGTTCTTAAATCCTCAGCTGTTGCTTACACCAATATTCAATTAATATTGAATGTGGCGATTCTGATTCTTTTATTTAGTTTCTCCAAAACTGACTTTTTTTTTTAACCCAAGTGTGGCAGAGCAAAGCTCTGCCCTTTTAAATTGGCAGGGATGGGGTTAACTTCCCCTGCCTGCCTGGGTTTATTATGTTCAGGTGGCTGGGGTTGATTAGTTGATTAGGTTGATTAACGATCAATCAGCGCCCAGCCACCTGATATAAAAGGAGGCCTCAGCTTCTCATTTGGAGAGAGGGAGCTGAGGAAGCAGGTTGTTTTTTTTTTGGTTGTGTAGAAAGTTTGAATCCAGTGAAGGCATTGCCCAGCCTGGAAACTGTTATTTTTGTGAGTTTTGTTTTTGCTTTATTTGTGTTTGAGTATTTGTTATTTTGCCCGTGTGCACTTTATTTTTGTTTATTTATAATAAAATAGTTATTTTTTTGAACTGCAGTCTGTCTCTGGGCCTCTATCCACTCGCCAGCCTGCCACACCAAGGTTTTAATATTTATAGCATAAATCCATCCTTTAAGTGTCACAGTTTTATATCCTTTGTAATTTGTCAATGCTCAAAAGAAATTAAGATAAGGTTTCAGATCTCACAGGAGGAATGACTTCATCCCAGACTAACTCTGACTGAAAATGTAGCAACATTTGTAACATTTCAAAGCATCCCTGTTACACAAATAGTCAATCTCTGCCAAAACCAAGAAAACATAGCATTCAACAGACACATCAAGCAACTATCAGCAAATAGATTATTTTTTTTAACAAGCACCTTTCTGTAAAAAAAAAAAAAACATGACAGCTATAGTTAAACTGGTATTGATGTTGAATATAAAAATAATCACAGCACATGTCTTTATGTCACTAATACCTGTGAAACCGTCAACTATCAACTCTTCAGGGATTTTCACACTTGCAGTCTTTAGGGCTATGTTTTCTGCAGCATAAAATAAAGTATTATGTATATTTTATTCAGGCATTACAGTGTTCATTACAACCTTCATCACAGCATCTCCTTCATATAGGGAACTTCTCAATTGCAGAAAATTTTGACAAAGAAAACAAATAGACAAAATCAGAAAAGTTAAGCAATTAGTTATAAATTATAATTTCAAAAATTATATTTGTCATTATTAAGTACATCTTTTTAACCACTAGAACGTTTTCTGGTGTGTACAGTATTGTTTTTTCCAGTGGTATAGAAAAAGGTATTTCATACAATTTTCAAACATCTAAATTACAGGTACAACTGTGTGTGACACAATGTTCTTGAAATCCAACCTAAAATGATATGGAAGAGATATCGGTTTTATTACATTTTTAAATTAGTCTTGTGATGGCTTGTCACTTTCTGTTGACTGGTTAAAGTCTTTATATAGTGGTGGTGTCCCACCTGGATGGAGAATTCTTAAACTGTGAAGGAGACAGATTACCAAGTCAATTATTTCACCACAAGTCCTTCAAACGCTCACCTATAACCAATGAATGTTTGTTTCACAACTTTGCAAGAATCCATTTTTAAAGATGGCAACAAAGAAGAAATAAGAGGTCTACAGTACCTTTGTAGCCCTATGACAAAACACTTGCATATAAAGATCATAAACATGGTTTTAGTTTTATGGATTTATTTATTTATACACATTTTATGTTTGTACAATAAAGAGTCATTACAAGCGATAAAGCTTTTGGGTTTGGAATTTATTTTGAGTGGTTTTGTTGGGTTTATTTTTGTGGATTTGTGTTATCAAAAGTTGCTTAAATCATCTTTGATGAGCCAAGGAAAGCCTGCTTCCTCTTTACAATGTAGCGTATCTGAAGTTCAATTGAGCAAAAAATGTGTTCCTTTCCTTGTATCAGTCATAAAAAAAAAAACATGTACATTACAGGCAAAACTTTCATATGCAGTGTTGAACAGAAATGTTTGGGTGGGGTCCACTTTAGAGAATATAGTTTTGTCAGGGGACTTTTTATTTATTTATTTTACAAAAGCACCATTCATGCAGATAATTGATTCAGAAATATGAATAATCAAATTAATACATATTCAAGCTTTATAAATTGTACAACTGCAACTCTATTGTCCCATAATTGCACTGAGAGCTCTTACATTATTATTCTAAAAAGAAAGGCTGGTGTAAGCTGAGTACCAGTAGATGCTCCAGGGGCATCTACGACTAGAAAATGGTCACAGTATTTTGCTGCTGTTGCATCTCACTTCCTAAAACAATAATGTCACCATTGCTACGACCTACAGTTAAATCCATGTATTGGCTTTGTCATGCAGTTCATAACGCGGGGTCACATACCCAACAACTGCACGTCTTTAGGGAGCAGAATAGGCATGTCTATACTGTATAGGCCACCACACGCAGCTCTTGTTTACTTGCAGAATAGAGTGCTCAGAGTTGCAGGGGGTCTGGGAGATATAGAAAGAGATGAACCACTTCTAAAATGATTGATTTAGACCTAAGGTTCATTTTTTTTATCCCAGTGAAGTCAAATTCCTATCTTAGAATGAGTGTCTGCGTGTCTATAATACATAAGCTTCCAGCACCGTGTTTGATTCCTGCATTATTTACAGTACCCTGCTTAATTCCTCCCACAGTACATTATTGAAAAAATCTGATTTTATTCTGTAAGTTGCAAAAAACATGCCTTTCATATACTAGGCTACCACTAATGCACAGCCTCTGTTTACTTGTGGAATTGATGCCTGAGAGAGAAGACAGATAATTTAGAGTAAATGTGCCCCCTTGGGTTGGCTTTTTTTTCCTTTTTGGGGGGGGGGGGGGGGGGTATTATTTACGCAGGTTCTCTTTGTGCACTGTTTATTCCCATTAAAAGACTGAAGCTGCTTTTTAATGTGCAATACAAGAAGCAAAGCGACTTCTTTTTCATAGATTTTGTAAATATTACATTTCCAACTACAACATAATATTTATTTGTGTAGTTTATATTTGTGTTTGTGGCATTTCAAAGACATTTACTGTTTATAGCATGATTCTGTTTTAAATAGAAAAAAAAATGCTCAGCACTTCAAAACAACATTTATTTGACAAGGAACTGTAACGGCTGAGTGGTGACATCAGGCCAGAAGCAGGTAGTATAACAGACAAGGCAGTAATGCAGGGCAAAAGACGCTGTGGCGCCGTTTATTTAAATAACAAAAATAAAATAAAAGGTTTGAACAAAAAAAACACAAAAGTTTTAACAGAACAGAATCACGAATACAAAAACTAAGCACATGGGTCAGGCAGATAGCTTTCACTGATCCTGTGTACTTTACATTTTTAGTTACATTTTTTGTTTAGTTTTTAAGTGTCTCTGTTCTCTCCTCTCAACACCCACCCCGAGTGCAGAGAGCGGCAGGCTTTTATGTAGGTGACCATCCCCCAATTTGCAGTAAATTAAACAATTAATTAAACTGGGAAATGGCCACGTTCTGCACAAGATTATTATTTTTTTTTTTTTTATGAGGATGGGGCTTCCCATCCATGCTGCAACTCTATACAAAAACAAAAACCATATGGCTACGCCATCACATACATTTTTAAATAAATACAAATAAACAATAACACGTCTTTCGGCATCATTTAAATACATAATAAATCATAATTCAGTAGTTGGGGACAAAAATCAATCACAAAATGTTTTAGTACAACTATTTATTGTGGAGAATGTGGAGTATGCAATTTTACATAGAATTATGTTGTATATACGCTTTCATTTGGCATCAAACCTAACTTGGTTTGGGGGCTCGCTGCCTTGCCGAATGGATAAGGTGAAGACCCCCCCAGAAAGAACAAGCCGGTCTCAATGTCACGATTAGTATTGAATATAGCTCACTTGAAGGTTTAGCCAACCTTTAACAAATGGTCATCAGAACACAGGAGACGAAAAGGGCTTTAAGGTTTATCTAAACTGGGAGGATAAGCCAAAGTGGATGAGAGGTACCAAGAGAGTACGTTGATGGTGATAGGTAATCAAGCAGGGGGAGAAAGAGATTCTGGTCGTTGAAGCCCTTTCAGGATTAGAAAAATGTGTGTGTTGCCAATTGTAGAGCTGGGATGCCGAAAATGAGTTTGAAGAACAACTGGATTCCGAAAATTGAGATATTGATGGAGGAAACTCCATTCTTAAGGGACATAACATAGGATAATACTACAGGAATTGAAAATGAAAGGAACGGAATGCAATTCCAAGATGACCAGTATATTTGCAGTGAGGGAGGAGTGATTCTGAGAAGAGTTGTTTCTTGAGCCTGCAGAATTAAGGAAAGCAGTGGCTGGCTCACATGAATATCAGGTCTGAAAAAGGATGAAACTGAGTTGACAGGAGGTCGTCTTCAGGAGCGAATGCTCTGAATCTCTTTGTTAATTTGCACTGTAGCTGAATTATCTGATTTTTGGGCCCAGGAAGACCCCTAAAAGGAATGAGGCTACAGCAACTGGATACATTTCGTACAATGACGAGGAGTGATCGGGGATAGGAATGCTGATGAATTCTTCAGGCCATGGGAGCAGAAAAGCATTTGCCCTTGTAGTATCCTCCAAAGTCAGGAGAGGGAGTTGCATCTGTGAACAGTTGAATGTCTTCGTGCAGCAGGAGACACGCGACGTAAAAGTAACGCCATTCCAGACTTTTTGTAGGAGCTCCCACAGGCAGAGTTCCTTGAGGCAAAAAGGATCCATGAGTATGACATTGTTAAGGGAATCAACAGAAGGGACCAAGAGAAGGTAGATGACAGCTCTTTCTTGAGGAATTATCCTCATTGCATAGTTTAATGGCCTAGGAGAGACAGAAGATTGCGTTTGGTAGGAGGGCGACCGGACAGAAAAGTGGAAATAAAAACAATACGATTTCTCCCTGAGGCTGAAAAAGATTGTGAATCCAGGGTGAAGCCTAGAAACTTGATGGAAGTGAGAGGACCCAAGGTCTTTTCTGATGCTAGGGAGATTTGAAAATAATGATTTTCAGGATCATTATTTTCTGGGCAGGGGAAGCGTGGGGAAAATCAAATTGAAGAAAATCATCCAGGAGATTCAGCACAAAAGGAATGCGGTAGTTATTAAGGAGGATCCAGCACAGCACTTATGACAAGATATTGGATAACTATGGGCTGCTTTTGCAGCCGAACGTCATGTGAAAAATAAAATTTGAAAAGCCAGTGTGTTCAGAAGATGTGCCTGAGGGCAGGCTCAATGGGCATGATTAAAAAATGTGTTTGATATACGGGGTGGTCGACTTTTGCATATTGCAGGGAGAAATCTTCGAGATGGATTAAAACTGTTGATGCTGGGTGTGGTGGAGTTATGGTGATGGGAAATGACTCCTCCAGTGTCAGCAGTATTGCAGCCCTGATCGTCCTTTGATCTGGAGGGGATGAAAAGATGAGGAGGATTGTGAGGGAGGGACATGAGGGGACGGGATGCGAGGTGAGCAGTTGAACCACATGCCGAGCATACTAGAAGCCGAAGACCTGTGAAAAACAGGAGAATATGTATTGGTCCAGTGCGCCCCAGTAGCTGCTCTGGTTCCATTGTTGAAGATGGGCAGCGGCTTAGGCAGAAAAATACTTTGTAGTAGTCAAAAAAATGGGAACCTCCCAATCTAACTCTAAAATGACCGCCATACAATTAAACAACTCGTCCCGGCGGTCGGGATAGAACTCGCATATGATGTTCCTGAAATGACTAAGAGCTAGAATTAACTCAAAAATGCTAAGTGTTTTGAATAAACTGCTCATGAGCTGAAAGAAAAAAAAAGCATCTCACAGAGAAGGGGCCACTATGTGGCCTGAGGGGAGAGAAGCTGAAAGGTTATAGTTGGAGGAGAAGGGACAACCATGGGGGCCTGCTGGACACCCCTATTGGCCAGAGAGGTCACTGCAGGGGCCTGCTGGATGCCTGCAGGGCGGAGGAAGGAGAAGGGACCACCATGAGGGCCTGCTGGATGCCCATAGTGGCCAGAGAGGTCACTGCAGGGGCCTGCTGGATGCCTGCAGTGCGGAGGAAGGAGAAGGGACCACCATGAGGGCCTGCTGGATGCCTATAGTGGCCAGAGAGGTCACTGCAGGGGCCTGCTGGACACCTGCAGTGAGGGGAGGGAAGTTGGAACCAGAATAATCAGTAACTACTTAATGAGCCTTTTGATTGACAGGCGCTGTGGTCCCGTCTTCAGAGTTTTCTAGATGTAGACGCACTTCATGGAGATGCAGTCGTTGCAGGACGAGATGTTTCAAGTCCGCTTAATAAGCAGAATTGGGCTTGTTTTTTGAGAGTCATGGGTTGGAAATTGTAGAAACACCCATGCTGGCATGGGCTGGACTTGTTTTGGCAACACTGGAGCGAGCTGTAAAGCAACGATCTGTGCTGACATCATAGCACCTGCGACGGGAAGAGAGAAATAAAGTAAACAAATTCTCCTTACGTGCTGTAGATTTAAAAGCGATGTTGTTGCTACGAAGATAATGCTGGAGCCTGGGGATCGTCCAGTCTCTGATGTCAGGAGTTGCGGAGGACCAAGTAGCCAGACGGGAGCTACGGCAGACTGGAGAAGCAGACATCTGGGGGGAGAAGTTTGGAGTGGTAAATACCACCGACCACAGTTGTCATGGAGTTGGCCCGGGAAGGGATGGTTGAACTGGTTGAGTGGATCTCGGCTCCGGGAAAACTGCAAACAGATCATCATCCAATGAAACGGAATAATCCAGAATATTGACTGTGATGCGTGCTTTTACAATAAAATCAAAACACAATTGAGAGGAAAGTGAAGAGAGTATTTATAGTGCTAACAATCTTAATTAGCTAATGTGTAAATTGAATGATTCAATTTGTGACAAAAAGATTGGTGTCTGATCCTCCTCCCAAACTATCAATAATTATAACAATAATTACAATAATACAAAACAAATATACTTTATAGGAGCAGGGCTTTGCCCTGCCCCCTTCTCCTGTACAGGGCTCCTAGCTCCTAATAGTACAGACCACTACTTGTTGCAGTGCACACAAATTAACTAAAACTGTGTTTCCCAATAAAATAACACGTTGCGCATGACCACACCCACCACTGCGCATGACCATGCGAGTGGACTCAGGAGTGAGAGATGAACGATTGACGAGGAGATTGAAGGTAAGAATGTAAAAAGAAAATATATATGTTTATAGGGCTACTTTTGAGCTAGTTTTGAAATGACATTGGGTATAAACACAATAGAAATCTGGCAACCCTGACCGGTACATTTCTCTAACCTTTAATGTCACTTGTTCTACCCTCAAGGATGTTAATGCTTGGAGGTGGCTAAGATGGGAAGACTGATGAAATGGAGTGGGGTTTCCTATGATACATCTACAAAGTACAAGTGATTCTTCTGTTGCTGATGAGTAAAATGAAACCAAAAGACAAATGAGCTGTGAAAGATATTTATAGATTTGTATATCATAAGCAATCTTATGTGTGGAAATATCACGCTGGCTTCTGCTGTTGGACAAGGTAAGGGCATTTTGTAAGGTTCATATTGACTCCACTAAATAAATGTAATCAGTTGAACAAAACAATATGGAAATCTAAACCATAGCTATATATTTTAATGAATTGAATAATGAACAGTAAACTTTATCACCAGACAGACATTTTCAGTAGTAGTGTTGTATGGGTTTATCATATCCAATTTCAAACAAAAAATGTTGTCAAATCAGAAAATATAGGCTTGATTTATTAAAAATAAAACACTGGATAAATCATGTTTATGATTTATCATGGTATTTCCATATGGAGTCACATTTTGTGACTTTTCAAAAAGTTAATTCATGGAAATGTGTAATGATGACTCCATAATTGCAGGCTGTCTATTTCTGTGCTAAATGTGTTACTAATGAGTCTCTGACATTAACATATCAATACACAAAAACTTTAAAAGCTGTATCATTGAATCTGTTACATAGAATCAAACACAAGTAACAAAGAAGCACCAAAATAAAGTCCACCTTTTTTGTTACTTTAACTTAGAAAGGGCCTGGTATGAAAAAGAAAAAAAAAATCTATAAAAAGACCAAAAAACATAACACACTAGGCCAGCTTTAACAGCTTTTCTTTCAGTGTCTTGATTACACAAATCCAATTTCCTGAAATACATGGACTGAAAACAAAGCGTCAATCAGTGTCTAACTGACTACCCCTGAGACAAAACAAGAGAAAAAAACTTATTGAGAAAAAATCATACCTGTCACAGGGAAAGAGGCACCTGAAAATTGAGTGTTGAAAGCTGGCATGAGTTCTCATTCGTTATCAACCACTGCCGCTAACAATGGCATGGTTTACATCCAGTTTAGAAACTCCAAAATCTCTCTCCATTGTGGCGAGAAAGTGATGCAGTGGGCACATATCAACAGCATCCTGCAAGCCATTGGAAGTATGCAGCTAAAACATAGTACAACTAAAAAGGGTTGGTAAATCACCTCCTCATGCTGAAAAGGGTTGGTAAATAACCTCCTCATGCTGAAAAGGGTTGGTAAATAACCTCCTCATGCTGAAAAGCTGTGCAAAAAAAAGTTCAAAAGCTGTACCATAAGTTCAAGAGATATCAGCACTGAAAACCACATTTATGACATAACCTTGCACAACTAACTATAATTAAAAGCCGTACCAAGCAACTCTTTATGAACAACTGAGATCTGCTGAATTGAAAATAATAATAATAATAATAATAATAATAATAATAATAATAATAATAATAATAATAATGGAGCCTTTGCAAAGCATAGAAAGATATGTTTTATCTTTTACACTTTTGCTATTTTCATGTTTGAGTGGATAGCTGATTGCTTTAAAGAGTAAGCAGGGTTCCGAAAAATATAACGTTACACGTCCCCACGTGTTGCTACAACTGTTTAAATAACGTAGCTGTGATTTTTCTTTTCAATGTTAACATCCTGACAACATTTTACACTTATAACTTTTTAACTTTAAAGTCTGTTTGAAAGCTCTTTTCAAAATGTTCCACTGTAGTGCACTGGTAGTGTAAGGATTATTTCGCACAGGTAAAACAGCAATAAATCATTATTAAATCAGCATTAAATGGTGCCGAAGCTTGGTATTAAGATGATATAACATACCTTTTTGGGAGAGTCAGATTGTGGGGCTATGCAGAGGTGTCCCTCTGGCCATCCACCTGTATGTAACACTTTTTTATTTTAATCTTGAGAACACTAGACGCTATTCCACATACAGTAAACCAGTAATTTAAAAATAAAAATACTTTACCACGATACTGACACCGCAATTGCTTAACCTAATGACTTCTAGGTCTTAAAATACCACTTGTCCAATTTTCAATAAACTATTTGTTTCCATTTCCTGTTCTACAGTATTCTATAAATACTGTTGATATATGTCATGGTCATCAATTTTTTTATCATACCGCTAGCTAATTTTAATTTATAGCGGGGAGTGTGTGTTTGTAAGATATTTGTTGTATTATTATAGTCTCGTTGATAAAATATATTTATGAATAAAACGTTATACTGGTTTGTACAGCTAATGTCCTTTTTTTTCATTTTAACTGTCTCAGTGAAACATGAACACTTTCTATTTTAACTTGGTTATTCCAGTGGAACTAGATAATTACTCAGCTAACTGCTCCCACCAAATTCAATTAACATATGATATATCGCTTTAATGTTATAATCTGGGCACACAGAATCATTTCCATTTCTAAGTGAGGAATGGATTAATCTCAACACTCTACTTACTGTAGTGCTTGATCAGCCTGCTAGTAGGGAGAACATGAAAACTAAATGAATTGAATTAATTTAAAGCAAGTAATATTGATTTTGTGTGCACTAAATAAACATCTTAAACTAATTTTCTTCTCATAATTAGCTGAACTGGGTTATGTCACGCATTTTGATTGATTGCAAAATGATTTCTTTGGACATTTATGGTTAAGTGTGACAGAGATTGCATTACCATTATTGTGTCATTGGGAATCTAACACTGAGAAGAGGGACCTTCATTAGGAGTTTTTACCAGATGAGTATTGTCCCCTATGTGTGCTTTTGTTTAAGGTCACTATGGGTGGAATAGTAACATGAGGCTTTGCATATATATCCAGTGTTTTTCAAGTCATTACATTTTTGTTACATTGGTGTTAGTTCTTTCTATTTTATATAAATAATAGGTTACAATGGTTTAGTTTTTTTTTCATTGTTCATGTTTAAAAAAAAAAAAAAAACTCAAATATACTGCTTTGATTGTATAACCATCCTATTCTAAAAGCTTTTTATTTGCTGTACAATTGAATTTTTTTTATTAATTTTTTTTGTATCCTGCTGCAATCTGATACTCACTCAATGACATACATTCAAGATTGTGTGCATTTGTCATGCAAGAACTGCTATATCTATGCGTGCACGCATCTGTTAAACTACAGCCTTCAGAATTCTCTGGACTGGGCTCCAGGAACAAACGCTTGCGTGTAGAATTTAAATAAAGAGATTGCCTTTCTTGTTTTTGCATAAGGAAATATACATACATAGCTATAAAAAAAAAAAAAAAAAAAAAAAAAAAAAAAAACTGAGTACATATTTCACACCCTTCATTTAAAACTGCCCTTTGATCAGAAAATAAGAAATTCATCATGGTCTGTAGAAGGAAATTAAAAAATATAATCTCAAGCAATTTTGAAGGTTTTGGAATCCAGGATTAAAGTAAAGCTTTGACTCCAAAACAAAATTGACAGAAGGAGTATATCTTAATGAAAAAAAAAAATCTGGGGTTGAACTTTAAGTAACCGAATGATTAACCCTTTCAAGCGGGTTCACTGTATAACAGATAACACTGCAAATCTCTTAATTAAACATTTAGTGCCTTTAATAACTAAAAAGAAAATCTTCAGTTCTGTATTATCTAATTGGAAAGCACCAGCCCCGCGCCTTAAAAAATCATTTTAACAGATTGACCCTATCAACACTTTGTCAGCAGCAACGGGTACAAAATCAATCATGCATGTTTGAAATTAAATTATCTAAGAACCCTTTGAACTCCCAGGGTTTAAGCTAGATGTGATTAATGGGTATCTGTTGTTATATTTAATGCTAGTACGTAAAAAAAAAGTAATGTATTGGTTCTGTGAGCATGTGTTACCATAGATGTCTGTCATTAAATGCCATTTACTGATTTATTTGCCAAACAATAATTCTATTTAATCAGTTATTTGTTTATGTAAAAAGCACATGGAACATCTGCAGGGAAACGTTTGTCTCTGTTAGTCAAAATGCAAAACCCCAAGTAATAAGCTGTGCTCTAGATTGAAGGCAAAGATATACAGCCTGTCCTGACAACTTTGAAACATGAAGTAGCAATGCAAGTTAGATTGGATCACCCACTGATTACAAATGTGGCTTGTATTAGTTTCAATAATTTCTTACTTCTCTCAAATTCTAAAGCATTCCGAGTTCTGAGATGATAAACCTTCCCAAATCCTATATTGAAATAATGTCCAACAACCAGATTTTGGCATCTATATATACACACCTCTGAATATCACTTATTAGCTTGGAGCAGTGTATTATGCTTCTTTTATTAAGAAGTTTCCGGTTTCTTCAAACCAGATGCATGTTTAAAACAGGACCCAGTGACCTTGCAGTTAATAAATAATCTGACCTGAAAACGATTTAATTTGAGATGCAGCATTAAAACAAACCATTGCTTACAATATAAGACACAAATCAAATACTAGCACTCCAGCTAGGACATCTTCCAATGTTTATGCACCAGCTTGAAAATGCAGTCTGCCAAGAAAGGCTAGGCATCGATCAAGATCCCCATGGGCACCAGCCTCTAGCATAAACACTATCCTGCTGAATTGTCCATCAGTTGATTTTAGAATCCCATCGGTGGCCAGCCTCCAGCAAATCTGTACTCAGGTTACAATCATCGAGCAGTTGATTTAAGCGTCTCAGTGGAGAGTCAGCTTCTCACATGTAATGCACAGGGCTCAGAAAGGTCTTGGGTACAGCATAGACACACTAACAGGATGCTTGTTTTCTTGTATATGGTTGTGGTTTCTTCATCCCACCTTGTTAGCATCTCGCTAGTATTTGAATCAATTAAAACTATTTTTTAAACTAAAGCCATTTAAGCTAGTACAATAAAATCAATAAAACATACACTTTTTATATGTTGTTATCCATTGTTTGGTGTCATATTCCAGTTTAGAAGAATGCAGAGTCAATATGAGAATCTTACATTTAGATTCTGAAGTGACATTTTGAAATGTTACTCAATTAAAAAGTTAGTAGATGCAGAGTAATATAAGCCAGTATCCCTTTTCCTTAAAAAAAATTCAGTTCCCACTAAGCACTGGATATTATATCTGATCCCAATTAAAATTTCTTGCATTTCCCAAGCCATAGGCTCATTCCCTCCAACAGTCAAACACCTGTGGTTAAATCTAAAATTGTGAACCAGACCTAGCTTCCTTTATTCTGAAGTTTGACCTAGATATGTCATTTGCCATGGTACAATGCCTTTGTTCTGAATTTAGCTATGAAAATGATAGTATTTTTTCATCCTAAATATTCTGTCAGATGCTCTCCCACTCACTTGACTGAGGTACACACCCCAATGATTTCTGAAAATGGCTTGACTGATAATAAAAAAAAAAAGGTTTTTGTTTTAAAATCAGCAAAGATAATTGTTTAATTGTTGAATTTAGGGAACTTTAAAATGACATCAATCTTCGTAGCTGGGGATATTAATTCAGAGGTGTCAGGATTAACGGTGTAGCAAATAAAAATACCTTGTGGCTCCCAAGCCAGAGATTCTGTTATTGACTGCACACAATTGATGTTTCAGAAAACAGTCAATTTTGTCAGTTAGTGCTTAGGTGTATTTTAAAGAGATTTTTGAAGATGAATGCATTCACTGCTGGTGACCAGCTAAGGAATTGGAACAAAAATGTACTGGTCTTTTGCAAGCAACACACAGTGGATTTCAGAACTTCACTGTAAAGGATTTTTTTTTATTGACTTATTGTTTTGTTGGACCAGCTTAGTCAGCTCCTCAACCTGCATAAACCAGTGGCTCATTGCTGGAGTTTCCCTCAGGGTTAAAAAGACAAAAACTGTATTTAATTAGGGCTGTGCAGGTACCAGTTCAAAATATACTTGTGGGTTGTGTGAAACTAACATTAATCTGGGCAGTATTAAACAGTGGGCATAGTTTATATAAACATTGCCCTTAAAACATTAAACTGAAAACTATCTGATACACTAAAAATGACTCTGCTTCATTTGTACTTTATTTAAGAGTAAGTAGCTTGAAATGTCATTTTCTTTCTTTTTTTACATTCTGCTTAATATTTTATGGTGTTTGCAATCATTCTGAGTGGCCAAGTCTTGTTTCAGCAATATTAAAATTTAAGCACAAGAAGGAGGACAATGCGCAAGGTAGAAATAGCTAATTGATCAAATAAACTATTGACCTGTGGCACGGCTGAAAGTTGTCCAGGATGCTCTAGTAATATATAATGAAATCGGAAAGTGTGAGAAAATAATTTAAATGTCAAGATGCAATTATTACGACCCACTCAATAAGGTATAGCTTTCATTTCATCAGTACCAACCAGGAGAGAGGCAGGAGGCATACATTACGGAAGCAACAATAAATATCAGCATGTTTTACCAGATATGAAATGTTTACACTAATTTGCCTAATCTAATGAACTGTCCAATTTAAATCTTTACTCTCATATATGAGTTCTTATTTTAAGAACTCTTGCCTCAGTATGAGATTGAGAAAGATATTACTCACAAGACTATTCAGAGAGCGGAAGGCCTTGATGATAACTTACTTACTGGACTTGATGTAACCAATGCCTCTTAGAAATGTTTACCACAGTCATTTTACATGGTAATCTTGCAGTTGTTGCTTGTGTTTTCCATTTTATACTGTACTATGCATTTACCATAGTTTACCTTAGTTTTGCAATGGGATTTTACTCTACTTATTTTTTTTTTTTTGTTTGGGTTCAATGTTTTTGGAAATCTGTAAGATTTTGTATTATAATAAATATGGTTATTTAATGCAAGATCATCCTGAATGAAATGGGGTCCGGTGAGAACTGATATAAATTAGTGATCTTGGGTTCTTTCAGCTGGAGTTTCAATGTGAACATTTTCCATCTGCATTACTTTAAAATGCTGATAATGAAGAATGCTTAAAAAACAATGAATGAAAGCAAGATGTTATATGCTTTGTAGAAGTCTACTTTTCCAAAGAGAAGATAGTCCCCTTTGCCCAAGATATAATTGTTCAAAGTGAACTAACGTTCATTTCCTTAGCAAGGGTTCAATCTTTGAGCAGGCAAGAATAGTCAAAAGTCAAGATTTCTGAAGTCTTCTTCCTATCCATTGAAAGTTATGAAAAATATTTTTCTTTTTATAAATCAGGTACAAGGAAATCAGTTATTTGCAGGATTAAATAGCCATGATTATTTTTGTGGGTAATCCAAACCCACACAGATTAAAGTCTTAAACTTAAATTTCTAAGTACTTCAGTAATTCATTCACCAGCTGCTTCAATATAGTGAATTGTGTTATTTATGTTTTAGTTTAGAACCTGCAAGTATATTTCCATAACCTAATGAGTGCTATATGTGTGCATGTAGGGGTACTGGTGTATATATTGTTTGTTTGGGTTTATGTTTTTGTGACGCACATGAAAAGTGAGAATTCATACATGAAAAAGTATGGACACTTTATTTTTTTTACTTACCTGTACCTTTAAAATAGGAACACGTCAAGTCCTCCTTGAACCTAAAGGAAAAGCCTAGTAAACTGCACTATTTGATACAGCCACTAGGTGGAGCAGCCTAAATGCAGGACAGCGCTATCAGTTAGTGGTGATATCATGCTTTCTTTCAGTAGTAAAACCGAGAGACTGCAAGCAACAATTGATTTAGTCCTGTCTTTACTTTTCCTATTTTAACAGATTAAACACTTTATCTTCTGTTGATGGGCTCTCTGCCCGAGACCCAGAACAGAATCATGGGGGCTCATCCGGGATCAGTCTCCAACGCCTGGCGGAACTGATTCAGTGATTTGAAGAAACCAAGACAGCGAGACCAACGCGGGAGGCAGCAGTGTGCATCCAGACGGTGAAAGGGGGACCAATCAGGACCTGACTGGCAGAACGTCGAGGTGAAAGGGGGACCCTGGCTCCAGAGACGCAGCGCTGCTACTAGACCCAAGCTGCTGAAGAACCGCAACATGGCTAATCCTGAAAGAAAAGAGTTGGTGTGGACAATCCGGAAGGACTTACACAGACTAACTGCCAATGAACTCTATCAGCTTGCAGAAAACATTGGTCAGGTACCAGACAGAAACCTGTATGAGCTAGATAAAAACAATGAGGAAAGTTGTTTGGAATATGTGTATGTTCATGTATGTAGCAAAGCATTGCTAGACCAAGAGGATCAAGGAGTGGCACAATTGCTTTTTCTAAAAGATTTGATACATGATTTGATCGTAAACCGTGAGAAAAGCACAGAAATTATCCAACCTACTAAAGAGATCCTTATCAATTGATCTAGCTGGCGATGCCACTGAAATATCTCATGGTGTTGAGCTCCAACAAATGTTGGCTAGTTACGAACAACTAGGTAGAAAATTGGAGCAGTACAAAACTACTACAGCAACACTCACAACAGTTCGCCCTACTACAAGGGAGCACACTGGTATGGATAGTAGTCCCAGCAATGAACATTACCAACATACTAGGAGTGAAAATACTGTGTATGCAAAAGAGGTCCCATTCCTGCAGCGTAGGGAATTTAAGATACACGGGGGTCAAATAGGTGACACTACCTCTGATATTAGTTTCAGCAACTTATGTAAACAAATAGGAGAGGGCATTAAAGAGCATTACAGTGAGAGTGAGATCATTAGGAGTGTCTTTCGTATTATCAAACCAGGAAACTTTAAAGACATGCTGATAAACAAAGATGACATGACACTTACTGAACTGAAAAGCTTTCTCCTATCACACTTAAGAGAAAAGAATAGCACTGAGCTTTTCCAGGAGCTAATGTGCACTAAGCAGTATGACCATGAAACTCCCCAACAATTTCTGTACAGAATGATTGGGTTGAAACAAAAGATCATTTTCGCTTCCAGGCAAGCTGCCACAGACATTAGGTATGATAACACCACAGTCCAGGGCGTGTTTTTGCACACTGTCTACCAGGGGCTGGGTACAAAACATAATGATATACGAAGAGATTTAAAACCTCTTCTGTCTGATGTTGCCGTTTCTGATGAAGCACTATTGAGGCATGTAGTTAAGATTACAAGTGAGGAAAGTGAAAGGCAGCGGAGTCTTGGCCAAGTCCCTCGCAAAAAGATGGCATGTGCACATAGTGCTCAATTAGAGGGTAATGCTGAGAAGGCAGGGAAGGAAGCTGTAGAATCCAAAAGGACTTGTAGAACTATTGAAGAATTGAGTGCTCAGGTCGCAGCCTTGTCAAGTATGATAGACACCTTGAAAAATTCACAACAATCGGGACACTCATGTCAGTGTAATGCTAGTACTTTACAAATCCTGAAGAAGGAGAGCCGTGGAGTTTGTCCAAATTGTGTGAAACAAGGCACCACTAATTGTAACCACTGTTTCGCCTGTGGAGAAGAGGGACACAGAGCGGTTGGTTGCCTCAAATCACCAAGCAAATCGGGAAACGGGAGCCGGTCACTGCGGCGGGACAGTCAGTGACCGGAATAGTTGAGAAGTCCCAGCAGTGTGTTTTCTGTCAGTCCCAACCAAGGCTGAAGGTGTGCCCCAGGTGTAAGGTTTTGCTTTATTGCTCTTTCCAGTGTGAACGTGCTTATGCTTGGACACACGACCAAGTCTGTGGTAATACTGTAGCTGAAGTCTTCCCAGTAGAAGCACAGGTGTGTCCCGACCGTATAGCTCAACTTGTTGGTGGCAAATGTCTGCTAAAATGCTACATGAATGGCTATGCTGTAAGTGTATTACTTGATACAGGGGCCCAAGTTAGCATTCTGGATCATGCGTGGAGGGAGAGATACCTGCCTAACCATAAAGTAAGACCATTGGTGGAACTGATGGGAGCTGAGAGAGGCCTTGATGTAGTTGCTGTGAACGGGGAAGCAATACCATTTGACGGTTGGATCGAGGTGCAAGTGGACCTGCCAGGAGATGGCCACTCCAATCCGTCAATTCGGGTACCTTTTCTAGTGAGTCGCATGGTGCTAGAAAGACCACTGTTAGGATTCAATGTAATCGAGGAAGTGATTAGAAGACATGCAGGGGGAACACAGAAAGCCATGACAATGCTAGCAACCTCCTGAGCAGAGCTATGGGAATTCAAGAAGAAGAAGCGAGTGTTATAGTAAATGTTGTACAGAACAGGTGCACTGTAGAGGAGGAGTGCGCTTTGGTAAAGATAGGGAGACAGAATGCTGTGATTCCACAGGGCCAAGTTGTCTATGTTAAATGCAGAGTGCCGTTTAAGCCAGAGACCGACAAGACTGCCGTGTTGTTTGAGCCTAAAGACGAGGGTGTGCATCTAGAACAATTAGACATTGTTGATGGTCTTGTTGAAATCCACAATGTAGAGGCCCCCTATATTGAGGTGCCAATTGGCAACTATACTAGACACGATATAACATTGCCTCGCCGAACAGTAATTGGGAGTATCCAGCCTATCTCTATGTTGCCTCAGACCGGTGCCCAGGTTAACGATTGCAAAGCTGATGTAAATACCATTGGTATGGACTCAAAAGCACATTTTGGGGATGATGACACTGTTTCAGCAACGGCTCTATGGAACCCTCCTGTAGATCTAAGTCACCTCGACGAAGAACAGAAAGAAATGGTCCGCCAAATGCTGTATGAGGAATCTGCAGCCTTTGCACGTGATGAAGATGACATTGGATGTATACCAAGCTTACAGATGGAGATCAACTTGAAGGATGACATCCCTGTACAGCGAACATATGCATCCATACCAAAACCCCTTTATAAAGAAGTGAAGGATTACATACAGGGTCTGTTGGCAAGAGGGTGGATAGTCAAGTCCAAATCTTCTTATTCATCTCCAGTTGTCTGCGTACGTAAGAAGGACGGAACGTTGAGGCTATGTATTGATTACAGGCAGCTAAATCAGAAGACGGTGCCAGATCGCCATCCACTGCCTCGGATTCAGGACCTTACAGATACCTTAGGCGGTTACAGCTGGTTTTCTATCTTAGACCAGGGCAAAGCCTACCACCAGGGATTCATGGTGGAGGGCTCTCGACACCTGACCGCATTCATCACTCCTTGGGGGCTGTATGAGTGGATAAGGATCCCCTTCGGATTGACTAATGCTCCAGCGGCATTTCAGAGGGGCATGGAGGAGATGCTCAGCACTTTACGGGATGAGTGTTGCTTACCCTACCTGGATGATGTCCTGTGTTATGCTAAAAGTTTTGAAGATCACGTGGCTGGAGTTCGTCGGGTGCTGAAATCACTGATGAGCCATGGTGTCAAGCTGAGGCCAACAAAATGTGAGCTGTTCAAGCGAAAAATTCGATATGTAGGACGGTTAGTCTCAGCGGAGGGAGTACGGATAGACCCTAAAGACATGGAAGCAGTTCTTAGTTTGAAAGACAAGAGGCCCAGCACAGTAGGTGAAGTCCGCCAGCTCCTTGGGTTTCTGAGTTACTACCGTACCTATATTCAAGACTTCTCCAAAATTGCAAAACCACTGTATGAACTACTTCAAGTGAAAACAACCAAGCCTGAAACTCCAGTAAGAGACTCTCTCCAAGGAAAGAAGAAAGGAAGCCAACTCTCATCAAGGGCCCTTGTAGGATGGGTTGAAGAACATCAGAGTGTGGTGGAAAGACTGGTAGATATGTTGGTCGACTCTCCTATTTTGGCATATCCAGACTTCAGCTTGCCTTTCGTATTGCACACCGATGCATCAAAAGACGATCTGGGAGCCGTGCTATACCAACGGAAAAACGGGAAGTTGAGGGTCATCGCCTATGGGTCTCGGACGCTAACATCAGCCGAAAAAAACTACCACCTCCACTCAGGAAAACTTGAGTTCCTAGCTTTGAAGTGGGCGGTCTGTGAGAAATTCAGGGACTACTTATTTTATGCTCCCCACTTCACTATCTATACTGATAATAACCCCTTAACCTACATCCAAAGCACAACAAAGCTCAATGCCGTTGGTCACCGCTGGGTAGGGGAGTTAGCTGATTTTAGATTTGACATCAAATATCGCTCTGGAAAAGTCAATGTGGATGCGGACACACTGTCCCGGTGTCCTCTTGATATAAACAGGTATGTGGCCGGATGTACAGAGGAGCTATCACCTGAAGTCATCCATGCAGCATGGCAAGGGCATCACATGGCACAAGGGAAGGAAGTCCCCTGGGTTGCAATTATTAATATGACATCCCCAAGTCAACCTGAAGGACCCTGTATCAGTGGATCACTGTCAGCCATCAATCCAGGTGAACTGAGAACTGCCCAGAGAGAAGATACTGCTATTGGAGAAGTACTCCGGCTCAAAGAGACGAGCAGGACTCTGACGGGTGAAGCAAGATGTGGGGTGAGCAGCACTACTAAGAAACTCTTGCATGAGTGGGGAAAGCTCCACATTGAAGACAGACTTTTATATCGAAAGACCAACCTGAGAAAACAACTAGTCTTGCCAGGAAGGTTCAAACAGATGGTCTTGAAGCATCTTCATAATGACATGGGTCATGTCGGGACAGAAACGGTCATAAGTCTGGCCAGGGACAGGTTCTATTGGCCATACATGAAGAATGACATTGAAGAGTATGTGACAAGAAGATGTTCCTGTATTAAACAGAAAAAACCTACCACCCATGTGAAAGCACCAATGAGAAGTATCACCACCACTTCACCTTTCGAGCTCATTTCGATTGATTACCTCCACCTAGAACCTAGCAAAGGAGGGTTTGAATACATCTTGGTAGTTGTGGATCACTTTACGCAATTTGCACAGGCTTATCCTACTAAAAATAAGTCAGGCAAAACTGCAGCAGAGAGAATTTTCAGTGACCTTATTCCACGCTTTGGATATCCATCTAAATTACACCACGACCAGGGACGTGAGTTTGAAAATGAACTATTCCGAACTTTACGTCAGCTCTCCGGTGTGGGACATTCAAGAACAACACCATATCACCCACAAGGCAATCCGGCTGAAAGATTCAACCGAACGCTGCTACAGATGCTGAGGACGCTTGAGCAGAAAGAGAAGGACCGGTGGAAAGACCATCTCCCACAGGTTGTCCATGCCTATAACTGTACCAGACATGAGGCAACTGGTTATTCCCCATTTTACTTGTTGTATGGTCGACACCCCCGTCTACCAATTGATCTGCTGTTCGGATTAGGGACAAGAGAAGAACAGGATTCGGCACAAGGTTATGCAGAAAAGTGGGCTAAAAGAATGACAGAGGCATATCAGATCGCTTCTGAAAATAGCAGACACTCAAATGCAAAGGGCAAGAAATACTATGACCGGCAGGTGAGGGGAGTAGTTCTTAAGCCTGGAGACAGAGTGCTTGTGCGAAATCTGAGTGAGAGAGGTGGCCCAGGAAAGTTAAGATCCTATTGGGAGAAAACTATTTACAAAGTAAAAGAACAGATCAATGACAGCCCAGTGTATAAAATCCAGCCAGAGTCTGGTGAACCCCGGATCCGGATTTTACATCGGAACCTGTTATTACTAGTGAATGATCTTCCTGTAGAGTTACCATCACAGCAAATACAGAAACCACTAACTGAACAACGGAGAAGGAAAATAAGAGATAGAGGAAATCAAGCGAGAAAACTGACACCGAGTACTGACACATCGGATGATGAGGGAGACACGAACACTCAGTACTGGCTGAGGTTTCGAAGAGATCAAGCACCGCAAGGTAATAGGACTCAGAAAATGAATGAACATGGAAGCATCATGTCCAGAGAAAACCTGGTGAGGAGAGCATCATTACAAGAAAGGTACAATGCAGAGATGAAAGAGGCAGAACCCGAACAGGAAAGACAGTCTGATAGAGAGAACTTCCCAGCTCAATTTGAACTGTTAAATGCAGGAAGTGACCATGATCACGAGGGAAGACCCACGTCCCCAGAAGACAGGAAGACCAGTGCCATGTCCACAAGGAAATTGTCCAACTGATCAAGTAAGAAGATCCACTATGGAAAGAAGACCTAGACAAGTCTTCACTTACAATCGATTGGGACAGCCATCATTTCAGCCACAAACCATGGTTAATGCCATGGGTCTAGCTTACTACACTGTTCCACCTCTACCTGTTTGGGGAACTGTACCATACCAAACACGCTACTACAATACACTAGTATCAGTTCCATTTCCTATTAGTGTATACTAAAGTAAGCTAAAAGCATCAGCAATTTTCAGTTTCTCTTTTTTCGCTATAAGATTTGTAAATAAGTTGAAATTATTCAGTAATGTCAGAAGCCATTTATTTTTGTCAGGGAGCGGGTGACGCACACGAAAAGTGAGAATTCATACATGAAAAAGTATGGACACTTTATTTTTTTTACTTACCTGTACCTTTAAAATAGGAACACGTCAAGTCCTCCTTGAACCTAAAGGAAAAGCCTAGTAAACTGCACTATTTGATACAGCCACTAGGTGGAGCAGCCTAAATGCAGGACAGCGCTATCAGTTAGTGGTGATATCATGCTTTCTTTCAGTAGTAAAACCAAGAGACTGCAGGCAACAATTGATTTAGTCCTGTCTTTACTTTTCCTATTTTAACAGGTTAGTAAGAGTCAATATAGTATTGAAACGCCATAAATCACAAGGATAAATGCCGTAGATTATTATTCTGTGGGTTTGGTGCATTATTTTGGTGGTTTAAATATGTATTTTTAATATATAAAAGTGCACATTTAGAATCGGCCATTATAGTGGAGATCACCACGAGGGGATAATAATACAGATAGTGTTAGTCAGTGAAGACAAGATGGTGATTATGTTTTCAAAGTGAAACAAACTGGTTTAAAAGATATATAAAATGCTTGTGAAATATTACGGTTGAAGGTGTTCTGATAATAAATTTAAGCCCATACTATCCTGATGCCAATAATCAGTGTAAACTGATATTTCTGTGATGTTTGTTATTCTGTGTTTCATTTTGCTAATTAATAAAAGGTAGAATTTAGGCATGGTATAACGTGATGTAAATGCATGTTTTGAATTACTAAAATTTATACCTTATTGTGAGTTGTATGTACTATTATTAACACTGCATTCAGGATGCTTAGACTTGAATGATATTTGTAGTTGAACTGATGATTAATAATAGTGCAACAGTGCCATGGAAGTAGTCTGAATGTGTTAAAATAGTGATGCTAGTTATATAACATGTATATGGGGAATGCATAACTATAGAAATGACACAGACTATCCATTGTGGAATGCTTCTTTGTTGTGATTGTCATGTTTTATTTGAATATACTACAGCTGAGATAGCGGTTGAATACCAATATGAAGACTATCTCAAAAGGCTTGTTATTGGTTATGTTCTATTGCTATTATTTTATTGTCATGATTATTATTGTTCTTCTCTGCACTTCTTCAATGAAGTGATGGATTGTTTTATGTTTTAAAACTTTCAGTAGTAAAACCGAGAGACTGCAAGCAACAATTGATTTAGTCCTGTCTTTACTTTTCCTATTTTAACAGATTAAACACTTTGTCTTCTGTTGATGGGCTCTCTGCCCGAGACCCGTAACATTTTGTAAGAATATTTTTTAAAGCTCTCATTGATTTATTGTACTACAAAACTTTTTTTTTTTTTTTTTTTTTTTTTTCCCATATTCAATTGAGGGTGTGTGGTATTGGTACATAAATTACATGCTTTGTGTGGCATAGGTATCTGCATGACTCATCTGCTATACAACCCTGTATAGATCTGCTCCTCTAGCATGCACACAGTGTCTCAAACAAAGAAAAATCCTGTGTACAATTCAATCTGATAGTCAAAGGGCCTCAGATGCAGGGAGAAAATAAAAAAAAGGAGAAACAAATACATTTTCCCTGTTATTGGAACTGTTTTTACTTTTTATATACCCAATCAAACAAAAGACTACACTCTCTGGGTCTATTTGCAAATATCATGATCAACCAAGATAATTCCTAATAGCTTAAAAAAAGTGCCCTTTAACCTTATACTACTTTTAATACCTTGGGGCTTCCAACACAAGATCTTTGATTAGGCAATTAAGTGGGAGTTTATTCATGAGTTTAGACACTTATTCATAATGCAAGCGTCAGGAGTCAGTTTTACAATGAAAACAATAGTCTTTGTTTTGTATTACATTATCAAATTATTATAAGAAATGTGCAATTTAGACTGCTAGCTAGGATAATGATATTCTAGAGAACAGGTAGTAAGTGAGATCATTTAAGTACAGCAAACAAAGTTACTCAGGCTTTAAATGCAGATAACACTTACAATCAAGACAGGGAGCCTCACTATCTAAACCTTTTGTGAGTGGCGTGTCAAAAATGGCCATATCTCATAACACTTTGAAGATCTTAATATATCCTTACATGGGATTAAATATTAATTAATTATCTTTATTTTGATGCCAAGCACATCCTTGTCTGAAGAGGGAGTAATCCTTCAAAGTGCATATGGTAATTTTTTAGTGTAGTTCAAAGATATTTTGATTTCATACCACCTTGCAATGATCTTGAGTTAGATTTAAATCCCAAATCAGCTTATGTGCCTTTTTATTGGCTGACAGGGTCGTGTAATTTTAAGAACCACTCACTGTTCATCAACTTGGAAGAATGTTGGGTTACAGAAATAGAACAGGTTTATTTCAGGAACTATCAGCCTAAAAATCACCCTAAACATTTTTTTAAAAGACAGACATGCTATCAAAACAACTTATTATCAAACATATCAGCCTGTTTTATAAGGTGATACCTAGAGACGTGACATGATTAATGCCCAGCAACAACAGGTTAAGAAATAGCCCATTGTATGAACAGTAAAAAACAGTAGTTCAAAGAACACTGCACGCATAATATTGCACTCCCACTGCTCCTAAGAATCCAAACAAATATTCTATTGAACAATGATGATTATATTTTGCCAGAGAATATCAAGATGTCTCTTGAAGACAATGTTTGTAATTACAATGTAAGGTAATGTATTTATTATGTATGCTTTTGACTGTTCAGCAGCACAGTCATACTTAAATGGTGTTACTGTATTTTAAATCAACAAATCACTGGTTTGGCATCACAATCAAAACACCAATAGCACATGTCTTTTGCACTAAATGAGACTCTGTATACAAACTCTGTACAGTACTCTCTGGTTAAGAGAACACCCCTTGGGAAAGAAGTGAATTGTTCTTATAAGCAAAGTGTTCTCTAAGACAGAGTTAGCCATCAGAAACAATATTTATGAATCAATCAGTAAATTAATAAATATGTATTACTTGTCATGACGCACGTGCATCAACATGAAATGAACTTAATAAGTAAAAGAAAAGCAATAGGCAAGTGTATGTTGATAAACTATAATAATAAAGTAACAGACAAAGTAACATTAATAAACTAACCGTCAACTAAATTAACACAGCACCCCTGCAAACATTACAAAATACAGCAGCAATATACAAGGCATGCACATTATTTAACAGAATGGTGAAGCAAGTCACCAGAATGGGAAACACCAAACTGTTTGGCTACGTGTGTCTGATTCAGGTTTTTTTCAAAAGCTCAAACAATTTCCAACTTTGTGTAGCAAGAGAAACAGCGGGGCATTTTGCCGTTTGTTCACATGCCACTTTGTAATGATGAGGTGCACTCATGGAAATCAAAATACAAAATTGGTCAATGATATGATGACAGTTCTGAAAAGACTTAATAAACCAATCAGTGTGCCTCAAGACACTCTCTTGTTATCAGGTTACAAAACAGTACTGTATCCGTTGTGAACTAATCACTATCGGTGTTCTTTCAAGCGGAGTTCCTGTTCCTTTAGCCGGAGTATTTACAATGGGAAAAATTTGTTTCACCACAAGGGTATTACCTTAGGCGAAGTCTTCTCTTAGGAGGTGTTCCTATATGCAGAGGCTACTGTGGCTAACAAATTAGGTCATGGAGGATATTGTCACACAGATAAACAAGGTCAAATGCAATTTGACGTATGAACTTCATGTTAAGATTACAAAAAGACAGGGCTTTTGACATTCTAACTATATGAGTACAACCAATGATCTTATATATTTTATTAATATGTTTTTCTTAGAGTTTAGTTTGTTAGATAAATAATGCGATTTTAGCGAGATTTTTAGTCTGTAAACCTAAAGTAGCAAATACTCACAGCCCAATGGTTTTGTCTGATTTGTATATCTACCTCTCACTCTGACACCAATCCTAAATCTTTGACGCTGATATTATCCTTCCAGCTAAGCTGCCCAGTAAAAGCTTCTATATAATAATTTAACCTACCACCACTGAATTGCACTTCCAGGCCTTATTGTCTCAGTCTCTCCACTCATCAAAGCTTGAGTCCACCACTCCCCTCGTTTGCTCAGCATCATCATCCCAGCTGTCCAGGGTTTTGAATCTCCCGCAATTTTGCAGTGGCACTCTTTATCTAAACCAGCCTCTGGGCCTTTTCCTCTCCGAGCTGCTTTCCTCTACAATACTTACCATCTGTCAGACTGGTCCACCTCAATCTCCCGAAAGCAATCTGGCATTCAATATCCAGTGGGAAGCGATTTGAATCCTGTTTATTCTCTGCCACTCCATCGGTGCCATTGTCTTCTCCTCCTCCCCCTCCAGCACAATGCAGAAACCAGCCACTGGAAGTCCTGTACTTGCACCTGGCACTCCCCCCCACACATGTTGTCTATGGTATGATTCTGCTCCCACTCACTCTGGCTCTCTTGCAGTTGCCCAGGATATAAATCTATCACAAAATGTGTCTATGTCTTTTCTAACTGTGTCCTCTTGTTATTAGCTAAAGCAGTCAATTCAGCCCCTCTACATTGCTTCTGCAATGCATTTTACTCGCATACAAGGTTGCTCCTACTTGGGCATACACCTCAATAGATCATCCACTACCTCATCTCCACAGACCAGACCTCTTCTCATTTCTTCTCCTTCATCATTGCTGGCTGAGGGTCCTGGTTAAACAAGGTAAACTTCTCCAACACATTCAAGGTATACTTGTGCACCCTTTACACTGCCTGTCTCTGGTGTTTACTGGAGGGATCAATATGTCTTCTCCCCCCAAGGATCGCAGCAGCTCAAGATTTAGACTCTCAGAAGCCCTCTGCTGGGTCCTGCCCAACCACCATCGCATCCCCTTCCTGCTTCTCCCCTTCCTGCTTCTCTCCAAAGCTTACACACCACACCCCCCCCCCCCCCCCCACCCCCCCACAAGCAGAATCCCTCTCTCCAGCTCCATACCCTCTCTCCCCAACAGTTGGTGCCCCCCTCTCCAACTTCTCAGTTTCTCCCTTGACAAACTCTGCTTTGAGCCCCCCGTCCCCTGTCCCCTCTCATTCCAGATCAGACGCACCATCTCTAAACAGGATTTGCTTCCCTCCTTGGTCACTTCAATTTTGTCATCCGGATCATCCCCCACGGTTCGATGTTTCTCTCCTGTTTCATCAAGCTCTCCTCTACTGTAAAAATCTTAACTCTTGTGTCAACATTTTGCTGTAGCCCCCTCCCGCAGCATTGGAATGGCTTATCCATGTTCTATGATGTCTTCTTTTCTGCCCTCCATGATCTCTCTCTCCATACTAATGCCCCCTCTATCGTCTCCTCCTCAACTTGCTGGTCCAGTCTTCCACTGTTGTGAAGTCTTATATTCATTCCTCTCTCCGTGATATATCTTTTGCTAATATGCCCATATTGGAGGCCATCTTTCCACCAGAGGTTTCCTCCCACAGGGTTTTTTTTTTCCCTCTCCACCGAGCAGTGAGATTGGTCCTGAATTCCTCATCAGATTAATGTAAAAAATATGTAACCTATGTTTCTTTTCTATTCATTTTGCTTTGCACTGGTGTCTGTGGAAGCCTGTGAGAGACCCTGTCCTGTTTTCTAAGTCACAAGCACATTTCTTCCATTACAACTGTCAAGTTTCTTCCTTCACCTAGCCCTTGCTCCTGTCCCATGAAATGGCTTCATTACACCCCCTCCCCTCCCCCAGGGGGGTTTACCAGGCTATACTATCCAATGTTTCTATCTCCCAGATGCCCTGACATGATGCTCAAGGGTTGAGATATTGTACACAATAAATTATAAAACAATATCATATACAAAACATTTTTTTAGAAATATCTTATAACAGTTACTGTTTAATCCCCGTTGTGTGCCTAATAGATTCTGAGGGATTTCAAAGGTATTTAGGGTCATATTATTCTGTGGAGAGATGAAACTGTATACAGTGCATTACATAATTAAAATCCCATTGATCTGTCAACCCTAGAAAATCAAATATTACAAACTACAGTCTGAACAAGAAAAAAAATGATCTTGAGAGATGGATGAACATGTTCAAGTAAAATACAAATAGGTAAGCTTGTTTTTATTATTATTATTATTATTATTATTATTATTATTATTATTATTATTATTATTAGTAGTAGTAGTAGTAGTCGTAGTAGTAGTATACAATTTTTGGTGTAAATAATATTTTCAATGTTAAATCAAAGTTTAAAATGAGAACTGCTGTATACTTTGAAAAATGTGCAGATATGATATTACTCAGATTTAAAACAAAGTCAAAGTGTAGTTCACAATATATTTTTTTAAATAGTAGGCGCTTACTTTCATGGCAGATTAGTGATGCTATGGCAATAGAGTGAAAGCATATGGCTGGTCTCACAGACCCTGATTACTAGTTCAGGACTACCTGATGTAAATTTAGGTAAGATAAACCAAGATTAGTGCTAATCTGGATCTGTGAAATCATCCATTAGAATAGTTCATAATTAAGAATATATGAGTCATAGACATTCCGGTTGCAAGTCAGTCTTGTAGCATTATTCATACTTCTCTAATCTATTTGTAATTACCATATTCCTTACACCAATAAGAATTTATTGAGTATAATTAATTTTAATGACTATCTTTACCAGAGTGAATCGTTATTAGTGCTTACTATGAGGTCAGTTCATAATTTATCATGTTTCTGGTGTGAATAGCTGCTTATTAGAATATAACACTAGGCTAATTAGTCATTAAGTAAAGAACATGATCATTTTGAAATAGATTGTTTAATTTATTTTCTGTATCAGCACCCTTATAAAAACTTACCAAGGCCCGTCTCAGTACAGGCGTGCAAGTACCTCTGCTTAGCGCCCTCTTGGGGAGGGAGGGAGATTTACAGCTCAGATCCTCTCGCTCTCTGTCACAGGCACCAATACCTTCAAATAGTTTGATGCACTACACAGCTGCATTTACCTTAACATACTGGTTACCTTAACATAAGTGTTGTTAAAAATTACCATTAAACCACATACTGGGAATTAGCTTTCTCACAATCCTGGTTGATCATGGGTGATTTCTCAGTGCTGTAAAATACATAAATAAAAAATAAAGCTGCATTTTATCCTGAAAGGGTATTATTTAATCAACTCACCCCAGTTTTTTTTTTCCTTTTTCCCAGTTGAAGAGGTTCACATGTACACCCCATAATCTCTTCTGTGTGCTCTACGCTCCTAATAATTTTATTATGTTTTTATTTGTGAAGCTTACATTAAGCAAGAATACAACAATACAAAAACCCCCCAACTTTTTCACAATATGAGAAGTGGAATGAGAGATGCCAGGGGGAGTAATATAGATAGTTACTGTCATTACAAAATAAAACCATTATAGATAACATAACTGTGCTTTTATTTAACACTCCCAGTGGTGGAATCTGATAGATATGATTTTCAGCATTGCCACCATCAACTGGTGTACACAGGTGAATCACTTTCACAAGTAAAGAAGGGCCATCTTGAAACAATTGTAACAAAGGAATTAAAACTTATAGGCAGTAAAAAAGCTGAAAACAAATGTACAGAGTTCTTAACATATTGTTGATCCCAGAAGATATATATATATATATATATATATATATATATATATATATATATATATATATATATATATATATATATCTCTCTTTTTTTATGAAGCAGAATGTCTCTTACTTGGACTCCTAGGTGACTGGCACATTCCTCCTCCCACATGCTATAGGTTTACCAGCGGCCAACGCAAAACAATGATTGTATTCTCAGCTGCCACCCTTTACAATTAAAATTTTGTGCACAAGGATCTATGTAAATGCCTGCTCAAAAACAGATGTAAAAAATACCAGAAGTTTCTTTTTGAAAAACAGTGACAAATATTTTCTGGGTTTTTTTTTTTGTATTTATATGAATGTGTGGGTGTTGTCAATGTTCACAAACCAGCATTCATTAAACTTAATCTGACCTTCTGTTTCTTGATGTGGGTGAGGGAAATTTCTGAGTGCAGCTATGTACTCGATAAAACCTTTAATGATACTTAACTGAAATGATTAAAGCACTTGTTTTTTTTTTTATTATATATATATATATATATATATATATATATATATACCATATATATAATTATATATAATATATATCTATATATATATTGGCTAGGAAATGAGTTTTAGTGACAATGCGATATACACAAAAAACAAAGTCTGCATTGGCTTGATGGGATTTCTGAAGTTGTCACACGGTCTGCAGGCTCTTGAGCTCCACATTGAAAATGTCCAATTGTAGACTCTCCAGTTTGTTTAAATACATTATGCGATATGTCAGGGGTTTTTGTTTGCATGTTATTTTTCTAACATATTTTTGCACAATTTAGATGTATATAGCTCAGAGTTTTGCATAATGGGAATGTATAGGTACCGTTAAGTATAATATTATCATTTATGAACAGGAGTTCATTAACTTTTAGTAGCATGGAGTCAATATGATTTGTAACGCTTTGTAACCCCTTCCAGAGAGGCAATATATTAGCAACATGAAACTTCCATTCCAAGGGGCAAGGACAAGATGGGATCCATTCAGTTTATATAAATGGTGGTGAAAACAAGCATCTGATACAGAGGGTGTGAGTCTCTTTGCATTTCATTCGAAATAGTAAAATGCTAGGTTTGGTTCACATTTTAATACTTAAATAGTGGCAGTAATTAGATTGTGCAAGGTACATTTTGAAATTTTGATAAATCTAAAGAGTTAGTTTTAACAGGGTCAGTGGCCACCCCATTCTGAGCAATGACGTGATCAAGAAAAAATTATTTTAGATGCTGGTTTTGAATTGTGTGCCTCAGCCTGCAGGAAACATCCTCTAGGTGGTTTCCTTCTGTAGCAGTGTGACAGAGAGAGCTCTAATTGAGTAGGTAGGCTCACCCAGCTAATCGGGAGCGTGCCCAGGGAGGCTGCGTTGAGCTCAAAAGGCATCTGCGCCACAGCTCAAGGCTGCTGCACAGCCACAGCTATACAAACTTGTGCTGAGAGAAAGCTTGCTGCTCCACGGAGAACTACTACACAAAACCTTTCCACTGCTCATGAACAGTGCTCATGAAGGCATTACCCAGCCGAGGCCGTTTGAAAATGCTGTTTGAAGAGACCGGAGTCGCCATGAGGATGCCAGGACTCTGAAAGACCAGAAGTAAGTCAGTTTAGAGGATGTTGATCCCAAATAGAATAGAGGGGGTTTGTGTAGTGTAGTACGTTCCTGGAGCATTCCTTTTAGTGGGACTAGCGCTCGCCTTGTGTGGCAAACTTTTATTTTTAGCATTGTTTTGTTTTCTTTATTCAATCTGACACTAGAGCTACCATTACTGGTACCTTAGTAGCAGCACCTGTATTGTTTAATTAAATCTGTGCCCCTGTGCGTTGTGTGAACACCCAGTGCTCTGTGTCTGTCTCATTCTTATTCATTAACAATCCACACACATAGCTACTTCTCCTGTTACAAGCTTATATAGGCGCAAGACATGTTAACTCTACACAACATAAAAGAGGTACACAACACACCTCTTCCATCAACACCGAACTCACTCTCTCTCTGTCATTAGAATCTTGTGTTCCCTTTAGTCTCTCACACAAGACATTGTAATGTGTTAAAGGTACAGCACTCAAAACATAATGACATAATTGTCACAACTTGTAATTATTCTGTATTCTTATTATAAATATTATTGAGAAATATCATTGGTTCCATTATGGAATTCTTAAAAACTTGCTCATTCATAGCTGGTTACATTTTTGCAAACTAAGTCAGGTCAGCCATTCACCAAGGTCATTTTGTTTTATGGGAACATGACAACCTTTTTTTGGAACTGCACTGGTTGAAGAAGAAACCAATCAACATGGTTCTAACCTGTGATTCCAGCCCCAAAACAGAGGGTGGTCAATTAGCAAGGAACATTTTTATGCAGTTCTAGTTCATGTTTGGTGTGGGCTAGCAACCCCTTTAAGGATGTTGTTACTATTTATTGGACAACATGTTATATATTATATTTATGGGTTACACTTGTATGTCTTTAAAATGTCTACATTTTCTTTTCAACAGCTGTTTTTATTTTACTCAATATTACATGTATTCTTCCCAGATACCTATTTTTATATGTTCTACAGAAAAGTGGGCCTAAATAATTTTGCTGCAAAACTAGTTAACACACACACACACACTCAGTACTGAACAGAAAACAGGAAAAAGAAGTATTCGATTATTGACATGCTTCCCACATCCAGCTATTTCATACTGGATATGGGAGACATTGCATTTTCTGTAAATGTATAACATATAGTTTAAAAAAAAAAAAAGTTGGTCAAATAAAAGGTACCAACATCCTGTAAGTGTATTAGAATGTATTGTCTATTTTTTGCTCATAAACATCTTTAAAAAAATGTTTATGGTGTGAGCTTAATAGCACGAGATGCCACTATGTCCGCACTGTTCACGTTTTGGTCTCAGGTTCATGAACAATTTTTTGACCCAAGTCTTTTGTATACCGGTATTTTAAAAGATGGCAGGTTTTAGTACTTGTTGCAACAGCTGGTGTCTGACTTCTGAGGGCCACAGTTCTTTGACTATTGGATGTTATATGATTGTTGAATATTTTTGGTCATGTGATACACTATAAGCCACTAGGATTTGTACTATAGTATTTACTCCCTGTGGCAGGGAGAGAAGGAATCTGCAAGTCTACCTTCCGACCAGGAAGGGCATTAGGTAAGGTTTGTGGTACGCCTTCTCCATATGGGTCAACCCGATGGTGGGATGGGACCGGAGGTCGGTCATCTTGGGGAAAGGGCGTAGCTGTATGACTGCAGAACAACTCCATTGTGATCAGCTGTGGTGCAGGCAGCGATTGAATAGAGCACAGCGCTGATTCCAGGGAGGAGTTGTGCAGCACAAAGGGGACGCAGGTACATGAGTACGGCCCCTTACGCTGACTTTGTGATTGCAGCCAGAACGCTGCTGTGTTATTACTTTGTTTGGCTTGACTGTGCTTCAGCTAAGGACGAACCCGAAAGCTGAAGCTTGTGCAGCCAGCACACACTCCAGGAGCACCTACCCTGTACACAGCCACCACTAGTCCTTCACAGACAGACAGCACCTGATTTGGACTTGCACAACAGGACGCCACTGGATTAATTGTGTTTGATTGTTTTGTTTGTTTGGGACTGCAACCCACCGGCAGACTGGTTTATTTTAATAAAGCCGGACTGTTTTTGAACAGTTAGTTTTGTTTAGACAGTTTGCTTATTCCTCACCCCATGCACATCCCTCAGGCCATCTACTGGTACAGATGTATTTTGTTTAAATAGTATATTAAGCTGCAGGAAGCAAAGACAGAAGACAACCCCAGAAGTAGACTAAGAGACAGTCGTAAATTCAGTTTTCAATTTCACTGCCAGCAACACCTTATGACCAGGGCAGTAGTCTATGTTAGCATCAATTAATGCAGGGGGATCTTCCTGCACAGTAAGGTCAGCTCTTCCAAAGCATAATGAATTTTACCAGCTGTGCAACAGAAGTGTATTCATTGTGTTTCTTTTATTAAAAAGTCCCCAAGGACCAGACTTCAGCAGCTTTACAAGGTGTTTGTGCATGGATGCCAGCTGGCAGACTTTATTATATATGGGAGAGCACTGACTTGAAATCAGTCATTTTTGTTTTGAATGATTTAACATAGGGCTGTAGACTCAACAAGTATACCATCTGTGACCAGTACATGTCCCCACAGCAGGACCCCAAAAACACTCAATACACCTTATTGTAGTGCCTTATAGCAAATGGTTTCATATAAAAACACCCCATCAAAATTAAACACCTGTTGTAGCTAAGCCTACTTAAAAAAGATTAACGGCAAAACTGAAGCCAGTCTCAAGAATTTGAATACACAGCAGGTGACTTTGTGGTAACGTATGCACACTATCATGTTCCTGCTTCCATCATTTGGTCTCCCTAGAAATAATGGGTCCTTTACAAGATGTATGAGACGTAAAACCGAGGTCCTATTATAAGTGACTCAGCAGCAGTGGTGATGCATAGTTCATATCCTAGTCTCTGTCGGTCCCTTTGGATAAAAAATGTCTACTAAATAACTCATTAAATGTGATTTCCCATTGTCTATAATATCAGCTAAACCAGAACAAGCCTTGAGCATTTATTTTTTTGTGCTACGACCAGAATGTTCTTCTCTTCCAGCCTTGAAGCATTGTTCAGGCAGAAGGTAGGAAGGTAGCCAAAAATATAACTAAAGTTACAGAACATTTCGCTTGAGAACTTATAAGTTAGAGTTTTTTTTTTTTATTAACCTTTTCGGATCCGCACAATGCTAAATATCCCTCTGGCAACCTGCCCTGCCTGGGACGAATAATTTGAATGTTTTTTTTTTTTATTATTGTTTTTGTTTTCTTTTGCACATTTTCAATCAATCCATTTTTTTGTTTGCTTTTGGTCCCTTTTGTATACATGGTCATTATTTCTTAGATAGATAGATAGATAGATAGATAGATAGATAAAAATCCATGCTACCTACATGTTATTTTGCACTGTCAGATTTCAGCTGGCCATGCCAAAATATTAGCATCTATCTCTTTTTTTGCTATCTGTATTGAACAAGGTAAGTTTCAGACTATTTCACTTATTTAATAAAAGCCTAGTGTGTGCACATTCATTTCATGTAACCTTTATATAAAGAGTTATAGCCACCAATCTAACAACAGCTAAACAGGCAAAAATAGCTCAGACCCTATTAAGTTGATGTACAAAGTAAATAAACACCCCAAAAATATGTTTTGTATAGATTTTGATTTATTTTGGTTGTAAAGGCAACACCCCCCCACCCCCCCACCAAAAAAAAGTGAAAGATTGCCTTGTATCTGCCATGTGAAACTGATTGTGTCAAAACACATTGGCAGTAAATGGAAAAGACTGGAAAAGTCTTTAACCCTTTATGAACTACCCTTTTCAGGTCTGCCTCAGTGCAAATATCCACCTAAAGTATTATATCTTTCTAAAATGTTTCCACTATGTGAAGAAGTTTATACTTCAAGTTTTGTTTTTTTACTTTGTGTGCAATTCATCTCTGAATTACAAATCCCTCTCCCTTATTGAATACAAATAACAAGAACCAGATTTTTTACACATCTATTATTCATTCTTGTAACGGATACTTGTATGTTCGACAAATTTGTCACACACCTAATTAATACATTTCTAAAAATATATTTTGGTCAGGTTTCACAGAGCCCTGATTAGCGCTAATCACTGAGTGCCTAAGACAGTTAGTTCAAGATAAGTTCTAAACAGGGTTTATAAAACCATAATGAATAATGAATAACAGGGGAAAAACAACTTTATGTTTAAATGCAAGTTAAAAGAAGTAAGAAAATCCATTTACCAGGTTTGGAGAATAAACTCTTAGTTTTAGTACTTTTGCCATAGCTCAGGTATATTTAGTAAATGTATGGTAATCAAACTCTCTTACATACAGACTGGAGATCACTGAAACACTCATACACTGGGTTTAATTTAGCAGCAGTGTCATTTGTAATTGGTGTTGTTTATGATTAGGTCTCATTTTCATTTTGACCCATATGCTTTCTAGAATACATAAGGGACAAGAGGCATTTGCACAGATTTGTTGCTCAATAGCTGGTTTTGCCACCTGTTCTATTGCAGCATGCATCACTGTCACTTGTTTATTACAGTTATTAAGAAAAAGCCTTTTGTTTAGTGCTCAAAACTGAAAATGTTGCATTGATATATTTCACTTTTATTTCTCAAAGCATCCGGCATGGTGTTTTAAAGCGTTTGCTACTGTGGCTTCTGTCCACAAATTCCTTCATTCACGTCAGAGCTAAATATGGTTCTGGGTTACCAACACTGTCTTTTGTGGATAAAGCACTCTCGACAACAAAGGATGGCTTTAAACAAGATTTTACCTGCATTATTATCTCCCTTGTACAATATGACCCCACAGTATATATATATATATATATATATATATATATATATAGATATATATATATATATATATATATATATATAGGTTTGTAAACAGAGAAGAACACTAGAAAAGTGGGGTGTTTCTAGTGTTGCTGTCTGTAAAAGCATAAAAATAATTTGCCACAGTTATAAGAAATGGAATGAGAAACAAACAAAGGTATAGAGTTGTATTTGGCATTTAAAGGGTTACAAGAACGTCGCTTCAAGCATAGGAGAAAAGACTACATCTCCCACAAGTACTAGCACAGAGAGAGGTGAAATGACAACTGGGATAGCCAGGGGGAAGTTTTAAAATGGAGCGGCGCTAGTCTGGGGGGGAGAAAGTAAGACAGAGCAAGGAGTCGTACGCGTAGCAACTGCTAAAAATAAACAGGACGCCGAAAGAAATACACAGCGTTACCTTCTATCCACTATTACATGGGCAAGTACAAACAATCAGGTTTAATGGAAGTTGTACCGTAGCATTTTAAAAGCCTGGAAAGTAAATACGCTGACAGGTTTTGAAAGAAAGCTTCATGCACACGGGAATGTGTGTGGAAATAACAAACCCAAAGATAATGTGCAGAGGGATACTAAAGTGAAAATAGGTTGCAATTGGATGTACAAATGTTTGTTGCTGTTAAAGACTCAGGCTGTCTCATACCTGGACAATTAACAGAGTGAAACGTGTGTTGCTTTATACCGACACAAACGGCACGAATGATAGCAATCACTCAGTTAAATATAAGGGGATTTAACCATTGGTTGTTGAATAAGAAGGCTGCTGTTAACCACAACCAAAAATAAAACAAACTCAGTGGAGAAACAAACACGAGGAATAAATAAGAAAATGGGTTGTGGTGTGGAAAAGGAAAATACCCAAGTCAAAGGAACAACGCAGACAGTGCTTTAAATAGCGTGCTTTATTTTGAACTGTGTAGTGAGACCACTCTACAAGGCACCACGTTCCGGAACCAGCATTTCAGTAGGGGTGGAGGTTTTTAAACTCCATTGAAAGAGCTGCAACCTGAAACAAAGAAAACACTGGATTACAAATACTAAAAGGGCAGGTTGCATAATTACAGGTACGAGGAAAAGACCTACCTGACCTTTTCCCTCTGACCAAAAGGGGGCAGCACTTGTATATAATCAGACGCACAGGTCGACCACAGAGGGACGCCATCGCACTCAAGCTACATTCCTCAGCTCTCCACAAGGGGAGTCTACTTACCTGCCAACAGAGCACCCTCAGCTGGGAGGAATTCCATGGAACATGGAAAAGAGAAGGAAACCAGTTAATCTTTAACAAGAATACAAGCAGTGAAATTAAAAGAACCAAAAAACATTACTTACCTGTGTGGTTATCCCAGGGTTTAACCCAGTGGCATATCTGGGAAGTACAGTCTCAGTTACCATGTATTGTTATTATTTGGATGAACTTTTAGTTGCTTTAATTACTGAGACTGGAAGCTGGGAAGCCTAACGTTAGGGCCCGGCCATTGTGTTTTGGAAACTTTATTTTCGGTTTAATAAATATTCTTTTGTGACGTCTGTGGTCCTACTTCTTTGGACATCTTACACTGGGTGAAAACTTACCCTTTCACTCGATATATATATTATATAATCCTATATATATTATATATATATATATATATATATATATATATATATATATAATATATAATATAGACTTGTGACAGAAAGATAATGCGTTCTGGTGATAAATCTCCCTCCTGACCTGTGAGGGCGCTAAAGAACGGGAGGAGAAGTATCTGGAAGGGCTGGCCTGACAGTTCGTTTCTGGGACCGGGAAGTCGGTCATCCTGGAAAGAAGCAAGACTCTGTTGTAAGACCGTATTAACCTGAAAGGTAAATGAGGGGCAGCTGCAAGTAATAAGGCAGCTGCAACTGTTTACCTAGATGTCATGCAGGATTATACATAGGGGCCTGAGTAACGCTGATTTTTTTCTTCGTTTGGGTTAAACGGTTGGAGAGACAAGGATTGAGAGAGGAGCTCTCAGTGTATAAAAAGAATACGTGTCGCCAAGTGTCAGCACTATCCAGAGCATCACTGCACACCACACTACCTGTGTTTGCACTGAGCACCAGCACGACTGCACTCACCCCGGACTGGTGACCGTGTGTTTGTTTTTGTTCGGGACTGTGTCCTGTTTTGTTATCCTTGCGCTTTACACATTGTTGTGTATTGCCGGGGATTTATTATTTTACGGTCACCAGACCTGGAAAAGAAATAACACTTTTTCACTGGATTACCGTTGTCTGCCTGTCACTCCTGCACCACATCACTGCTACACCTGCTCCCCTTCACCAGCCACTCTGCCACAATACTATAGAAAGTCTACACCCCCTTTCAAAATTTTAACCTTTTGTTGCCTTATAGCCTGGAATTAAATTGCATTAAAATATATATATTTTTTTTCATTTATCAACACATCCTACCCCACAACTTCCAAGTGAAAGGACTGATGCTGTAAATCTCCCTCCTGATCAGAAAGGGTGTTGTGTAAAGATAATGGTACGCTGGCCCCTGGAAGAACTGACTTGATGGTAGGTGGAAACCAGAAGATGGAAAGCTCCTTGTAGAATGTTCACTTGTTTTGCTTGTTTCCTGAGGATCTGAAAATATATAAAAGTTACTCTGCTTGACACAGGTACCTCTCAGGGTGATAGGAATAGCCCGATCGTACAGCTGAAAGGAGAATAGTAAAGGGTTCCTTGACTGGTCTGGTGCTGCCCTTACATGAGGTGAGGTGAGGCCTCCGAAGCCGGGAGAAAAAGCTCCCACAAGGAATCTGCAACAGAAAGATAGGTTAGTCTGGGACTGGACACTGAGACTGTAAAGTGGGCCAAATCCCTAGCGAAGGAAGGACAGTGCCTCACACGGTCAGGTAGAAAAGTGCACAAGCTGCGAAAGGGGGTGGCCGGGGGTTCCCTCTGACTCACGCGGTGAGAACCCCCTTAGAGCGAGGACAAGGTATCATGGCGACCTGTGGTTGGGGGTGTGAAACCACACTTACCCCCAAAGGATGGACCCCCAGCTCCCCGCAGAGACCCTCACTGTGAGACAGACAATAGAGTCGCGCCAATGCATTACATGAAGGAGAAGCTTAGAAAAGAACAGGAAAAGAAAGGAAATATGAGGGAAACTGGAGAAGGGGAAAACCTCTGATGGCAGTCAGGTAGCCCCCTCTCCGGGCAAGCTAGCTAATCTTTGATGACTATTGCTATGTCGGTAGGGGATGAACAGATGTATGAATAGACTGCTGCAGAGGACCAGCACCCATGCTCCTTGACCGGACAGAAAACGTTGATAATAGTAGGACATGGTTTCCATATCAGACATGTGTCTCATATCAAATGAAATATTTCGGAAGTAAAATTGATCCTGATTTGAAAATAAGAACATAAGAACATAAGACAGTTTACAAACGAGAGGAGGCCATTTGGCCCATCTTGCTTATTTGGTTGTTAGTAGCTTATTGATCCCAGAATCTCATCAAGCAACTTCTTGAAGGATCCCAGAGTGTCAGCTTCACACAACATTACTGGGAAGTTGGTTCCAGACCCTCATGATTCTTTGTGTAAAAAAGTGCCTCCTATGTTCTTTTCTGAATGCCCCTTTGTCTGATCTCCATTTGTGACCCCTGGTCCTTGTTTCTTTTTTCAGGTTGAAAAAAAGTCCCTTGGGTCGACATTGTCAATACCTTTTAGTGTTTTGAATGCTTTAATTCGGTTGCCGAGTAGTCTTCTTTGTTCAAGACTGAACAGATTCAATTCTTTTAGCCTGTCTGCATATGACATGCCTTTTAAGCCTGGAATAATTCTGGTTGCTCTTCTTTGCACTCTTTCTAGAGCAGCAATATCCTTTTTGTAGCAAGGTGACCAGAACTGAACACAATATTCAAGATGAGATCTTACTAATGCATTGTACAGTTTTAACATGACTTCCCTTGATTTAAATTCAACACTTTTCACAATATATCCAAGCATCTTGTTGGCCTTTTTATAGTTTCCCCACATTGTCTAGATGAAGACATTTCTGAGTCAACAAAAACTCCTAGGTCTTTTTCATAGATTCCTTCTTAAATTTCAGTATCTCCCATATGATATTTATAATGCTTATTTTTATTTCCGGCGTGCAGTACCTTACGCTTTTCTCCATTAGATGTCATTTGCCATGTGTCTGCCCAGTTCTGAATCTTGTCTAGATCATTTTGAATAACCTTTGCTGCTGCAACAGTGTTTGCCACTCCTCCTATTTTTGTGTCATCTGCAAATTTAACAAGTTTGCTTACTATACCAGAATCTAAATCATTAATGTAGATTAGGAATAGCAGAGGATATACATTTTTCAAATGGTAGACTGGGTATATTCCCAGGAGCTTTCGATAATGTATATATATATATATATATATATATATATATATATATATATATATATATATATATATATATATATATATATATGGCATCTTCTTTCTTCCTGGTGAAGAATCCTATAGTCAGTGTTTTCCTCAGTCCTGTGTAATGTACTAATTGTTCAAGTATCATGAGGCACCACAAGATGTCCTATGTATATAGCTACAATGGGTACCCAAAAGAAAGTACAAAGCAGAAATCACATAGTCCTGTCTTTAGGCATCTTCCTGACTTAGATTACATAGCTGCTTAAATGCACATGACCTGCCCCAAGAACAGAAGGAAACATCCTAATACTGCTGCTTCATGAAACTGAACACCATTGCCTGGGCTCTCCTTTAGATTCACACCTTTCTTGCTAATATTGCCTTTGTCTACAGTTATTTTCTCAACTTTGTTATAATAGCTTCAGTCCTTAAGTAGGGTTTCCAGGGTTACCAACAGCTGGGTTCTGTTTCAACAGATACTTTTATTTTAGGCACATATTTCTGTACTTAATTTTTCAATTTCATAACATGGGAGAATTTTTTTTCTTCTGAGTATGGAAGCCCCAACGGCCTTTGATTTACTCTAGGCCTATTACCGGTAAATGCCACAGTCTGAGTATAATTCTTACCTGTGCCACCGCTTTTTAAAAACACTGAAGCGATGTGAAAAAAATAGGATTGGTGGCTATTTTTGCAGTTGTCTCGCTGCACCTGGTGAACTGACCAATGAAGAACTGCTTCCTTTGTGTGCCTTTTTTCAAGAAACAATGGTAGAAGAAAAGATCATTCTTGCAGTAACAAAATAGCCAGAGCTGTGTAACAAAGGACACAAAAAATATAAAGACACAGGGAAAACATCTTGGAGTCCATTTTTAGAGAACTTGATAAAGCTGGTCTGCATGATCTGTTTGTTTACTGAAATTGATAGGTTGCGGATGCAACCCTGGTTCCCTGAAAGTGAAAATAACCATCAAGGTATGGGGTATTGCCGTTAGGCAGTAAGGATTGGCTGAGCTTTATAGCAAAGCTGCCAATAGGCCTCCGCACGAGCTGCCGTGTAAGCCTGCCGCTCTGGGAGCTTACTATACGCAGCGCGCGGAGACTCTCTTCCTCTTTTACTCTTCAGGTCGCGAAGGCTTCCGGAGCGACCTCGCGGCTTGATGGTTATTTTCTCTTTCAGAGAACCAGGGTTGCATCCGCAACCTATCGTTCCCTTTCAAGTTGAAAATAACCATCAAGGTATGGGAACAATGTACCCAAGCCGTCGTGAGGGAGGATTCTCGACAGTAGGACAGACTTACGTCATAACGCAACTGCATAGGCAATACATCTACGCATATGCGGAGCTGCGTCTCAGCGTCTATGCTCGCAATGACACCTGTCCTAAGATGGAATAGTCAACACCATATTGGTGAGTGTAGTACAGATGCTCCAAATAGTGGAGCAGAGGAATCCAGTACGTTTAACCGGTAAAACCTCATAAAAGTATGCGGTGTAGCCCAACTGGCTGCCGTGCAAATGTCAGACACCGGCACCCCTCTAAAGAAAGCCCAGGATGTCGCCATACCCCTAGTGGAATGCGCCTTCAACTGCCCTGGTGGTGGAAGGCCTGCAGATTCGTAAGCTATTTTAATAGCATCCACAATCCAATGGGAAAGGTGTTGTTTAGACAATGGCTGACCCAAAGTCTTAGAATCATGGCATATGAACAGTTGTTCTGTTTGCCTCACAGTCATTGTACGGTCAATATAACGCCACAGTGCCTGCACGAGGCAGATCCTGTGTAACTGTTCCTCCGCGGGCGAAGAAAAAGGAGGAGGATGGAACGCCATCAACTCGACTGGTTGGTTCATATGAAAAGGGGATATGACCTTGGGTAAAAAGGCTGGATTTGGGCGCATGGAGACCTTAGAACCATCTCCTGCGAAGCGAGTACATGATGAATGCATTGACAGTGCATGTAACTGCAGCAGAAACGCAGTTTTAATAGATGTGAGCTTCATATCCACGATGTGGAGATGCTCGAATGGTACCTTGGTAAGGGCTTCTAGCACCACGTCAAGGCTCCTTGACGGTAAACTGGTCGTTCTTGGAGGTCGCAAACATCTTGCGCCCTTGAGGAACTGCAATGCCAGAAAATGGCAACCTGGTGATAACCCGTCAATGCGTACATGGCAAGCTGATATGGTGGCTAAATACACTTTAAGTGTAGAGGGAGATTTCCCTTCATCTAACAGTTTCTGTAGAAACTGTAATAACACTGCCATAGGGCAAGATATTGGGTCATGGCCCCCTGACAGACATCAATCTTGGAACAACTGCCACTTGTATGTGTACTGCGACCTAGTAGAGGGTGCTCTAGCACTCTGAATGGTCGAAATCACCACCGTCGAGAGCCCTAAGGCTGACAGGTGCTCCCGTTCAGGGGTCATAGCTGCATGAGCTTGGGGTTCAGGTGCCAAAGCCGTCCTTCGGCCTGGGAAAATAGGTCTACTCACAGGGGAAGCTCCCGCGTTTGACCATGCAGCAACTGCCCCAAGCTTGGAAACCATATCCCCCGAGGCCACTGAGGAGCAACCAGGATCACTGTGGCTTGCTCTACCCTTACCTAATCTAAGAAGGCGGGGAGCATCGGAATCGGTGGAAACGTATATAGGAGCCCTGACGGCCATTCATGAGCCAGTGCATCAACTCCTAGGGGGCTGTCGGGGTCCCTCACCGAGAACCATAGGGGGCATTGCGTGGTCTCTCACGAAGTGAAGGATCTACTTGCGCTATTCCGAACCATTCCCAGACGCCCTCTACCACCTGAGGGTGGAGACGCCATTCCCCTGCAAGAGGGCCTCCTCTGGATAGAAGATCCGCTGCATAATTGACTCTGCATGGTAGGTGAACCACGCGCAGAGAGGTCAAACGTGGCTGTGCAACAGCCAAGCTATCATCCGGTGAAGGCGAGGGGACCGTAGGCCGCCCTGGTGGTTGATATATGCCACAACCGTGATGTTGTCTGACCGCACCAACACATGCTTGTCTAGAAGCACTGGCAAGAAGTGCCGAAGGGCGAGGTCCACTGAGTTCCAGAGCGTTGATGTGGGCTGACCTCCAGGGACCTGACCACACTCTGCGGGTCCCTGCGCTGTTCCAGACTGCTCCCCAACCTTGGTTGTAAGCGTCGGTCATGACAACCTCCCTTTGGAAGATGGAACCCAAGTGCATACCCTGGCGAACGTTCGACAGAACTTTCCACCAGCGCAGTGCTTTCCAGCAGGTTCGGCATACCGTCAACCTGCGGTGTTTGTCTCTCCACGGATGTAACGCGAAGGCATCGAACCAGGCCTGTAGAGGTTTCTGGTGTAAAAAGCCCAAGGGAAGGGCTTGCAAGGCGGCAGCCATCAACCCCAGCATGACCTGACACAGCTCCATGCTGACTGTTTCTGTCAGTCTGAATAGGGAGTGACACCGCTCCAAGGAGGCAACTCTTTGTGTCGACCCTAGAATAGCGTTCATACATTTGGAAAAGGATCGAGGAGCTAGTGACAGACCGAATGGGAGGACACAAAACTTGTACACCCTGCTCTGGAATGCGAAACGCAGATACTTCCTGTGACCCGGGCAGATGGGAACGTGAAAGTACGCACCTGTCAGGTCCACGGTGGTGAACCAGTCGCAGTGTTGGACAGACTGGATGATGTGCCTGTGTGTAAACATCCTGAACGATTACACCCGCAGGTATTTGTTCAGTACTCGCAGATCTAAAATAGGGCGGAGCCCGTCGTCCTTCTTGGGCACCAGGAAGTATGTGGAATAGAACCCCTTGTTGAACAGAGCAGGGTCTACTTGTTGAATGGCATGCTTCCTGAGCAATGCCTGTATTTCCACATTCAGGGCTGAGGACTGAACCGAGTCCTTCACTGCAGTTACGACCAGCCCCCTGAAAGGGGAGGCTTTAACCGGAACTGAAGGGTGTACCCGGTGGATATAGTTTTGCGCACCCAGATGTCGTCAGTGTATTGTTGCCAGAACTGGATCTGTGGGACTGTGTAGGGGTGGGTTAACAGCTGCCTAGAGATTTCAGGGCTGTTTCGGCTGCACTCGTTCGCGAAGGGACTGGCCAGAGCCACGAGGGCATGGCCTGCCACCTCCCTTAGGGTGCCACCCTCAACACTGTGGTCCTGCAAATGGAGACTGACTGCGTGCTGCTGTAGCTGGAGGAGGTGTCTTAGCACCCTGTGGCTGCGACAGGTGTTGCGGTGGTGTTCTACGCCACTGGTGCTCCTGTTGGCACTTAGGCTGGAAGGGCTTATGCGGCCACATCTTCGCCATCTGCTGAGATGCCTCCCAGGCTTTAGCAGAGCGCTGTAGAATCTCCTCCACTGCTGGGTCAAACGTGTGCCCCGGAGTAACGGGGCCTTGTCAGGCTCTTGAACTCTCGCCTGCGAGAGCCAGAGCTGCCTTCTGGCAACTACCAGGAATGCGATACTCCTGCCCTTGCCCATGCATTTAGCTGGGCTATCTTTACTAGGAACTGAGCGACCAATGCCAATTCCGCCCTCAGAGACACCGAAACGTGCTCCTGGAGATCTTTCACCAGCAACACCTAGTAAACTGTAAGGAGGCTGGCCGTGTTGAACAACCTAACTGCTGCTGTAGCCGCTAAATAGCCCGTCTTTAAATTAATCTCCATGGTCTTTAGTTAGGCCCGAGAGCGTCAGCGTTTTAACTAGGGCCGCAAAGGCAGCATCAACTGGTGGGAAGGACGCCAGGCCCGCCTCACTCTCCCTGCATGGCAAATGTGGAAGCCTTTCGTGAAGTTGCTGGTGAAGAAGTTGGGGCCCCCCAGGTGTACTGTACCTCCTTAATAAAGTCCGGGAAGGCTGGGAGCGTCCTGGGCTGTGGAGACCGTACAGACGGCGACTCAAACAGTGACAGCCGAGGTAATTCTATGGCTGGCCACTCAATCCCTAGGTGGCGAGTTGCTCACTCCATCAGTGACCACAAGGGATCATTGGTGTCCAGTACCTCCAACTCAGTGTCTGGCTCTGAGGTGTGAGAGGTTAGTTCACTTTCCACACTGTCCTACTCAAGGAGAGGCTCCCCTTCTGAAGCATCCCTTGAGATGGCATCTACATCCCAAACCCCTTGGGGTTGTTTGGCAACTGGGGCAGGCAGAGCCGGTTGATTGGCAGTCCGCCCAACCTGTGCATCAGTGGCTTGTGGTACCATTTTAGTCAATGACATGAGCAACGATTGCTGACCCATCATCACGTCCATAAACTGGGACATCTTTGACGTGAGGTCTGCCACACCTGACTTGTCCATATAACGCCTGTTTCGACGAGGGGAACGAGAGCATCTTCTATGGCGGGGTGACAGGGAGCGAGACTGTGACCGACGAGGGCGTTTCCTGTGAGGGGAGGGGCCTCGGGGTCGGATAGATGGGCTGCGAGAGCGTTCCCGAGCTGTTCTATGTTCTGGGGATCTCTGACCAGCTGTAAGCTGAGAAGGGCTCCTGGATAGCCACAGCTTGACAGGCAGAGTCACTGTAGACGACGGTGGAACAGACAGGGTGTAAGACGACCCAGAGGAGGGGGAGTGGCTCCCCACTGCTTTCCTCGCCCTATGTCGAAGAGTGCGCAGTTGAAAATTAGCACACAATGCACAAAACGATCTGTCTGCCAAGGGAGATGCGGCGTGCTTTGGTCCCAGGCATGCCACACAGTCCTCATGCGGGTCGCTTGCCAGAAATTTTGCCTGGCAGGTGATGCAACGGTGGAACCCAGACATCTTTACACACCCTGATCGTCGAAGCATCACGTGTCAATGGGTTGCGTCAAGCGGCGAAGCTATGCGTGTCAATGAGCATCAAGGTGTGTGCACCGATCAATGCGGCAAGTGTCGAGGTGCGTGTACAGAGTGTCGAGGCGTCGATATACCGAGTGTCGAATGCCGAAGCATCGAGCGTCGAGGTACGTGCGCCGAGCATCAAGGAGTCGAAGCGCCGAGCATCGAGTGCCGAAGCGTCGAGTGTCGAGGCGTTGATGCACTGAGCGTCAAGCACCTAAGCACTGAGCGTCGAGGTGCGTGCACCAAGAGTCATGGTGCGTGCATCGAGCATCGAGGTGTTGATGCACCAATCATCAAGCGCGGACGCGTCGAGCATCGAGGTGGGTGTGCCGAGCGTCGAGGTGCAGAAGCGTCGAGGTGCAGAAGCGTCGAGGTGCGTGCACTGAGCATCGATATGTCAATGCACCGAGCATCAAGCACCGAAGCATCGAGCATCAAGGTGTCGAGCGTTGAGGTGTGTGCACCAAGCGTCGAGCGCCGCCGCATGGAGGTGCGTGCATTGAGTGTCGAGCACCGAAGCGCCGAGCACCAAGCCCCAAGTGCCGAGGCACTAAACACAAGGTGCCGAAGCACTACACCAATTTGCCAAGGCGCTGACACTGAAAATGCCGAATCGCTGTGCGCCGGAGCGTGTGTACTGAGCATGAAGATGCTATGCACGAGACTCCGAAACATCAGCTGACCCGCAAAGTGGAGACACTAAGTGCTAGTAGAGTGTCTTACTGTAAAAGACAATGGTGTTGTGCTATACTTACCTGTTTGATAAAGGGGCAACTGAAAGTGCAGTTGGTGGGAGTCTTCCTAGTATGTTGTATGTCCTCTAAACTCTATTCTATACCTAGGGGAAGAATAGACAATGCAAAAAAAATTGTAGATATATATATATATATATATATATATGAATAAATATATATATATATATATATAAATATAATATTCTAATATGAAGGAAGACAGAGAGCCAATGTGGAAAGCACGCAAAGCGTGAAAGTAAAAAAGATTATATAATATATATATATATATATATATATATATATATATATATATATATATATATATATATATATATATAATGCTCACTAGAGCGAACACTGAAATAAACTCAGAGAAGGGACGGTAGCCATCTTCTCAAGCTCAAGGCTGATGAGCACGTTCACTGATGTAAATCTCTGAGAGAAAACTTACCAGCTCAATGTCCTACAAAGGCTGAAGGCAAAAGAGAGCTGCGTATAGTAAGCTCCCAGGGGGGCGGGCTTTCACAGCAGCTTTGCTATAAAGCTCAGCCAATCCCTACTGCCTGACGGCAATATCCCATACCTTGATGGTTATTTTCGACTTGAAAGGGAATCGCATTTTGCAGAATATTTTATGTATTATACATGTGTATTAGTGGTGTGCCAGAGAAAGTATAATTTTATTGCAGGACAAATCGCATTGCATTCAGTGTGAAAGAAAGACAAAATCTGAAAGAAGTAAAATCATTCCATTTAAATACAGTAATTTGCCAGGTTGCCCTTTTCTGTGCAATATTAACAGCATTTCTTTTTTTATATATGTCAACCACATGTTATCAGTAAAACAAGCACAACAAATTACCTTTCAAGTTGCAGAACAGTAAGCAATTTGTCTTGTCAAAATATTAATAATTGGATAGGGAGCCAAACAGACATTTAGTTGAGCCATGGAACATGACAATTAATCCTCACAGTAAGGATGTGCATCTAATTATGTCTAGTCTTCATATTTTTATTAGAAATGTGAGCTTCCATAAACCACATTAGTCAAGTGGAAGATAGTGACATCTGCAAATGTCACAGATTTGTTTCACTTATGAGCTATTGAAAGTTTTTTAACATTAATAGCCTACTGTTATATATGCTGTACCTCCAACTTTGGCCAGACTGGAAGTTACCAGGGTAATGCAGAAGTGCTGTAGAGGTAGAGCAGCTACTCATTTGACAGTCAGATTGCTGAGGTAAAATTGTGACTGATTGATGGTCACTTTTCCATTTGACTACTTGACTGTTTGGTGCTACAGCTAAGTAGAAGTGCGTGTGGTCACATAACGTTTCAAATAAAAAGTAGCATACAGTATGTACGCCTCTCAATGCTTTATTTACAGTCATTTTTTATTTTTATTTTTTGCTCAACATCCTGCATCCCAGGAATATAATCTGACAAATGTTTTTTATACAATCTGAAATATTAAATATATGTGTTGCTTCTTTTCTTTCCGACTCAAGTTCTTTATTGAAATATCATTGAAACTCTTAATTGTGCAATGGGTTGCAAGAGATTTGCTACTTAATATGATAATATTCAATGCATTATTTTCTCCTGACCAGCATTCTAACCAAAGGCATCCAAGGGGTAGATATCCAAGTTAAGGAAAATTAGAGAAAATAAAACCAAGGTCAATCATACCTGACACTTTCCCATTGTTGACTTTTGATACTAGCACAGTATCACTGCCCCACGGTACCATATGTTGTCAGCTTAACTGAAAAAGGAGAAACCTGTTATATTTTAAACAGGTGTCGGGGTATTCCAATGAAAAACTCCAGCTAAACCTTTAACTTTACAAAGGTAAGTGATTTATTAAGGTATTTTAAGCTCATGAAAAGGAACCAGCCTAATTAGTGGAAACAACTATTAAAACATGTGTTTTTTCATTTATTGTTTTAGGTAAAGGGAAGAACAAACGCACTGGCAAAAATCCATGGAATTTTTTGGGTCAATTTTTGGAGAGAGGACGACAGACTGTTTAGGGATACCAATCAAGTGAGTGAGTCATAGATAGATAGTGACAGAACATAACAGCATGCAGGCATCTCTATTGTTATGTTCCTTTGGTTTCAGATCCAAATGGGGCTGTAACGGTCGTCAAGCTCCAGTTTGATATAGGGAGGGAGGTGCACCAATTCAGACAGAATACCAGATCTACATGTGCCAGCAGCATAACAAATACTGCTGTTTAAAATGCACACCTGTTAATTGATTTAACTAAATTTATTAGAGAGCCATGACTGCAGTCATTTTTAATCTGCCAAAGCAAGGTCAAAATATCACAGCTGACAATGCAGTATTCACAGTTGTGAATAAAACAAAATAGTTCCAAAAAAGTCTCCACGTCAATCTATTTTATATAGCTCAAATGTGCAGGTTTGAAAAACACACATGTTTTAGCAGACTTGTATTGAATAAGATTAAATAAATCATTGTTTTGTATGTCATGCTTCTTGCCTGTCTTGCATTTACTGCAAGACAGTCTTTGTGCTGTGAAGTGATTTTGGTACAGTCTAACTCGCTTAAGTGTATAACCTATTTTTCAGGAATGTTTATACAGGGATCCCAATTCGTATAAGAATATTATTGTACCGGTAACAAAATACATTATGCTACAAGTATTTACGAGTATTTACAGTTTATTTGAGGCTTCACTTAATTCAGGCCAACAACTATTTTGCTTGTATAAGAAAACACAGGACCATTCATTTTATAGCCTATTTTATTTAAAGGTACAGTAAATGGTAAACCGTGACACACGTTCATAAAATACCCCTTTTTCAAGAATTAAATATTAATAATTGTTTCTTAAATTTTGTATGTACATCACAAACAGTTCAGCACAATCATTCTGAATAGCCTCTCCACACATCTAGATCTAATTTAGCATACCGGAAAATTGAACAGAAATCATTATCAAAGTACCTTTAACAAATTCTGAGTTCATTTTATCACATCATAGTCTTTACAGTCTCTTCATGAAAAGTCTTCTTTTTTGCAGCTATTGCAGTGTGGGGATGTATTGAAAGTAATCTCGTTTCTGACACCGGCCCCATACCTGTTTTCATTGGTTCACAATGCATGTGCTCAGTTAACTATATAATAAGTATGACTGCTATACAGTAAAATAGGAATATACACTTACAATATTACACTTAAATGGGATAAATTTAATAGTGTAGCACTGATAATGGTTTTTGATTTTGAAACACTTAAGTGGGGTAGACTGTACCATGTTTTGCCATGAGTTTTTCACCAAAGGGATTTTGAAGACAGGGCATAGGTTTACCTTTGTGACTCAATTTCGGCACCTAGAACAGATTTTTTTTTTCTTTCTAGAATTTTGATGTTATACTGAAACCATACTACACTTTTATAGATTTTGAAAATGTGCATTGCAAAGAAAAAAAATAAAATAAAATGCTAGAAACAAAATTATCTAGGACAATTTTTTTTTTGCTTTGTTTACAAAAAAAATGTTGAGCACTGGAAAATATGTAAATTATATATTATTGGTTTTATGAATTTCTATTTTTCAAAATATAGTGTTTATTTGTTATATTCACAAGGAAGTTCTGTGGAGTACTGTCCTTTTGAAGAACTAAAAGTAAAATATTTGGGAGAGCTGAGCTGAGAGTTCAGAGCAGCAAAGTGCTAGACATTCCGGAAAGGAGATGCAAAACACTAAATTAAGCGTTATAAAACACTGGAAGATATCTATTTTGCTGAAACAATCTGAATGATGGATAAAGGTCAAAGTGGTACCTGTGTTACAAGAAAACTTGCAAAAGAGAAAAAGGGGACACTGCTCTGCAGACAGCTTTCTCCAAGTAAATAAATCTGCTATTTAAATGCAGATGAAATTATAAAGCTGCAGCTTGAAGATTTTTTTTTTTTTAAACATAGCACAGCTAGTGCATTGAAATAGTGTCCATGTGTACTTCAATGGTTTAATTTTCTGTTCATCAAATTAGAACATGTAGCCGTTTGATTTAGAACACATTCTAAATATATTTCACTGGATAAGCTTAAAGTCTGTTGCTTTCAATTTGGTCTTCTTCCAAGCTTGCTGTGGCTGCTTACTGTGTATGAGGTTTCCGTGTCAACAGTAGAGAGACTGAAAGCCTTGATTAGTTCACATGTTAGGAAATGGCTGGGAGTTCCAAGACGTATTAGCAGGGTAGCACTCTACAGTAAAGGGAAATTGCATCTGCCAGTCTCAGCTCTAACTCTAAATTCAAGTGCGCCAAGGTTCGGCTGGAAATGACACTGATGGAATTGTGTGTGAGGGAGCTAGCAGTAGTGAGAACTGGGAGAAAGGTGGCAGCAATGGATGCAGTGGAAGATGCAAAGGCTGCCCTATGTATCATGGGGCAGTACAACAGGAAAGAGGAGGCCTTGGTCACAGTTCAGCTCTCCCGAGATCGCACGAAGCAGCTCCAGCTGAAGGAAGATGTTGGAAGTTACTAAAGTGCTCCTGGTAGAGCTAATAGTGCCATGGGAGGATTCCATGGATGAGGCGTATGAGAGGAAGAAACTCCAGTATGCTGAGCTAGCTGCAGAGGCAGAAGAGCGGGGATGGAGACTCTGGGTTTATCCAGTAGGTGGATTGTTGGGGATTTGTCGCACGCTACATGACCCAGCTTCTCAGAAATACTGGATTCAGTGGACAGGAGATACAGATTCTAATGAAGGCTCTCAGGAGCCGGGAAAGTAACAACTGCTATGGTTGATGAGGAAAGAGGCAATTTGGGAACCTCAAAGAGGTCATAAAGTTTCAATGTAAGGAATGGATGGCTAAAGTAAGTAATGGAGGCCTTTTCCAATAATGAAAAGGAATGGATGGCTAAGGTAGATAACCTGCACTGGGTTGGGTGGAAGATGGAGTGGACTGGTGGTGCTGGGATGCCAACAACACTGTAGAGCAGTGGTTCCCAACCTTTTCAAGAGATTTTTCCCGCGGACCACTTGGCACACATTTTTTCGCAATAGCATTTTTAAACTAATTTGTATGTGTATCAGTACACATAGAAAGTAAAGTAGTTATATAACGTACCAAACTTAATGAGATTCCTGGGTCAGCAAGGAATGTTTAAATTTTGTACATTGAAAGTTGCTGATGGCAAAGTTCCTGTTTGAAAAAAAAAAAAAAAAAAAAAAAAGAAAATTCTGAACGTAGATAAATAGCATCTCAATTTAGCAGGTTTAAGAGTTTTGTTTGACAACATCTCCTGACAAATAATGCACCATGTCTTCGTTCGTCTTCTGATCCAGTAAATGTAAATACGTGCTGGTTACCGCAACCGTTGCCTCACGTAGCAAATGAATCCTTCCATTTCTAACGCAATTTATTGCACTTACTGATTGCCAACTTTGCTTGATGTACATCTAAAAACACTGGAATACAAAGACGAGGTGGGTGGGAAGCAATGTGAAAAAAAAAATATATATATATATATATATATATATATATATTGGAGTGTGTACAGGATGTTACTTACCACTTCTGGTGAGCTGTGATGTGTAAATGAAATGAAAAAAAGGATTTATAGCACAACAGTGTCAAGAACAGACTGTGCACATTATTTCCAGAAGTAGTGTTAATTGAATTTACTTCTGGCATATGGTCTTGAGATGTTAAGCCTGGCTGAATAAGCCCATATAATAATATGGAGATGAAATCAATCAGTCACACTACGGTAGTTCAAGTCAAGCTACAAATATAGCTTATTACTATTTCACATTAACTTCTCTTACTATGTGCAGATAACATTTCCATAAATGTATTGAAATGGTAGGTATATTCCTATAACCCTCGTATAGCAATATAAAATGAAAAGTACTAAAACTGTCATTTTAATGTGCTTTTTTCTTTTCTTTCTTGTTATTCCAACTGAGTGAGGAATATTCAATGCAGTGCATTACTTTTATGTGGCGCAAAAAGCCTGGGACAGCCAGATTATGTTTTTTTTTTTTGTTTTTTTTCCTTTAAATTCAGTGAACACAAGCGGTAGAATGAGCACAGATTAGAAAGCAGTGCATTTACGTGAATAGTAGATGTAGATTTGTTTTGTTAAATAATGCTGGCTAAAAAAAGGCTATAATTTTGACAAGACAAATGTGCCTTATAATGTGTAAGTTATTTAGTTAGTAATTGTTTCACATTGAGCTGTTTCAGTTAATGGCGGCTTGAAGGCAATGCTTGTTATTACATCAAAGAGAGCTATAATATACAATTCATAGCTGTGTATTAATTTATAAATGCTCCCGTAATAAAAGAAAACAGATAAAGAGGAAAAATGCAGATTAAAATCTTTGAATTAAATATAAAACAGTTAAAGCTGTTTGTTGTGTTGCTTAGTAATACATATTATAGTAGCACAATGTGTGACTGTGTAGAAATGGGGAACCAAATTTTGGGAGTTGTTTGCAGACCACCTGGAGTTTACACAGATTAAGAAACACTGCTGTAGAGCATTCCTGAGGTGTTGGGTGCTAGACGACAAAACACAGAAGATGAGAGGTGCACACTTGATGACCTCTATGAAGTACCCTACCCACCCATCCCATTTAAGACGATTACCATGCTGAGGCTCTAGAGAGGCCACACTTTAGTTGGTCCCTGGAGCCAGCATCGTCAGCATTTTGTGTTCTGACATGCGAGGGAGGCTACAGGCTGATCTGTGTAACCAGCATTACACTACAACCATCGACACCGGGCCAATGGGAAATCACTTCTGCTATTTAAAGGGGCACATAACATGATAACAATTGATATAACACCTTACACTCTCCACTTCTAACCTTTAACAAACAAGCAAACAAATGAAGGTTCACACAATTTTAGAGTAGCAGCGTGACGGTTGTCAGGTGTTTAACCCGTCATGGGATCATCCATCACCAACACTTTGCTCAGTCTGCCAAAAATAATTTAACTTTTTAGATAGCCGATATCCTTACCCTTCTGTTTGATCTGACACTTTCAGTAACAGACCATAAAGAGAGTGACCATCAGTGTGAGTACTGACTGACATACTCCTACCCTGAATACCTAATACCAATAGGTGTTGGCATTACCTATCTTCATGTCAGATTCACCCAGGTAGTTTTCTACTTTATGAATAATTAAAAATAAATTACCTGGAAGACAGTCCTGTTAATTACATTACCAGTTAAATTATGCAGATCATCTTTTAAAAACTGGAAATATAACTACAAAAATTATCACTATATGTTGAACAGGTGCTAAAATAATTCATGCATGCTCAATCATTACCATTAATTTCCCTACATTCATTTTAGACATATTCAACACTATAGCAAATCATTCAAATTTCACATTGTTTACAAAAAATGTCCACAGCAAGAGACAATCTTTCTGAAGAATCACTTCTTCAGCAGAACATCAGTTCTCAATGGTCCTGTTGTCTGAGAGTGAAAAGTTCAGTAGGGTCAGCTCTTCAGTTCCGTGGTTGTCTCTGCCTAGGTCCTGGTTCTTAGATTGCAGTCAGAATCAGCCTGCAAGAAATCAAGTGCAGCATTCATTCTTTTGCTAACATTTGATTTCACTAACACCACAAAGGGGTCCTTCTCCTTGACTTTTTCTTTTTTCACCTGGGAATGCATCCCCTTGATGCAGTTTGTACAGTGAACAAAATACTTGCTGCTTTGACCTAATTATCTGTTTTACAATAAAGGCTATCCGTTCTCAAGATTTCAATTGAGTCATAAAAGTGTGATTTCTCCTTTTGTTCTTATCACAAACAGTTATCTCTGAGCACATCACCCAGACTTGAAAAATACATTTCAAATTGCTAAAACTATTCATTATTATTTATTTTTTTAAAACTTTCCAAAAAAAACTTGTGATCCGCTGTATAGACTGTATAGGATTGGTGAGGTATTTCACAGAGGTTATCAGTGGGCACCTCATGTCTTCTGTGTTTTGTCGTCTAGCACCCAACACCTCAGGAGTGCTCTACAGCAGTGGTTCCCAACTGGTGGTCCGAGTGTAAACTCCAGTTGGTCCGCAAACAACTCCCACAATTTGGTTCCCCATTTCTACACAGTGACACGTTGTGCTACTAAAATATATATTACTAAGCAACACAATAAACAGCTTTAACTGCATTATATATAATTATAAGATATGTATGTATTCTGCATTTTCCCTCTGTTTTCTTTTATTACGGGTGTATGTATAAATTAATATACAGCTATAAATTATATATTATAGCTCCCTTTGATGTAATTCCAAGCATTGCCTTCATCACCGAGCTAAACCAAACTGTTAACTGAAACAAAGGCTGTCTTTGTTACAGCTGCCCCTAACACTGACAAATCTTTATCCTGCCTTTCAACTTTCTTTCTCAATTGATCTACCTTTATTTACCTTTCCTAGTTTTTCTCAGCACAAAAATGTGCTCTATAGGCAACAACTTTCTCTCACATTAATTTTCTTTTCTTTAATTCTCTTTTCGACAAGCTTTTGACAATCAAATGTCTCAGCCTTAAAAAAAAATGGTTTCCTTCCCTATTATAGTATAAAAAGGGTTTACTTTTGAGTAGTTAGCTCAAGAAATTTGTACATGTTTTTACTAGTTTGTTTTTAAAGTTAAGTTGTAAGGTTTGTTTTCTTCTTAACAACAATAAGTCAGTCTTTTCAGGTAATCTTCAATCAAATGAGTTTTATTCAGGAACAAAGTAAATCAAAAGATAGTACAGGACACAATCACAACAATACTGTAAGCAAAGTTACAGGTCTCAGCAGGTCAAATCATGAACATGTGGTCTTCGAGCCCCGAAACAATAGTTACAAACATTAATATACTGGGCAGGTTACTGCCCACTAGGAGAGGAACTCCACCTTCACCAATGAACTTTACTGGAGGCACGCCAGCAGGCACCCTGTGATGCAGCACCAAAAGCACTGTGTGTCACCCTTAGCAGAAGTTTATGATTTTGAAACAGTTTTATGTGGGTTGATTGTTGTTCACACCTATTGATTAAAATCAGACAGAGAAGCACCTCGAGCTGCAACAGAGCCAGAAGGACAGGACAACTCTAAGTAGTATATTGGAAAACCCTTATATTAAACACAGGGAAAATCAAAATGTTCAGAGACTTCTTTACCCTTTAAAGGGGCACATATAATTCTTACAATTTAGATAAAACCTTTACATAGAATATTGCAAACCGGGGAAAACAAGATGATGCCGTATCATTTCAGTAACCTTTTTTATGATCTAATCAGCTTCAAATAGGTTTTTTACTACTACATTACATCTTTTAAATGTTTGTAGTGATATTAAAAAGGTACAGGTGAAGCTGTTGAGAGCTGAAGGTATAATGGATTGTTCAAGATATGTATGTTTTTATGGCTTTTTATTTATTTATTTCTTGCAGCTGAGACATATTTAATACTGTCAATTGATGGATTAACTGATATGATCTCTGAATGACATCCAGAATAGTTGCATGCAGAATCCAATTTCTGAAATAACAATAAAACTGCTACAAATATGCCTAGAGTATGTTCAGAAAATGGTCTGCAAGATACAGTGCCAAGAAAAAGTTTGTGAACCCCTTAGGATTTTCACATATTTCAAACCTAAAATGTTATTAGATCTTAATCTAAGTCCTAATAATAGATACAGATAACCTGATTAAACAAATGACACAAAAACATGATACTTTTTCAACTTTTATTTATCCACAAATGATTCAACATTCAATTTCCATGTGTGAAAAAGTATGTGAACCTTTTGATTCAGTAACTGGTGGCACCCCCTTGAGCAGTAATGACTTCAACTAAGCATTTCATGTAACTGTTGATAAGTTTCTCACATCTGTTTTGTGTAATTTTGGCCCAATCTCTCCTTACAGAACTGCTTCAACTCAATGACATTTGAGGGTTTCCTTCCATGGACAGCTCACTTCAAGTCGTGCCACAACATTTTGATGGGGTTTAGGTCCGGACTTTGTCTAGACCATTCTAAAATGCTGAATTTCTTCTTCTGCAGCCATTCTTTTGTAGAGCTGCTTGTATGTTTAGGATCATTGTTTTGCTGCATGACCGACTTTCGGTTCAGCTTCAGCTCACGGACGGATGGCCTGACATTCTCCTCTAGAATCTTCTGATACAATACAGAATTCATGGTTGTGTCAATGATGGCAAGCCATCCAGAAGCAGCAAAGCAGCCCCAAACCATCACACTCCCACCACCATGCTTGAAGGTTGGGATGAGGTTCTTCTGTTAGAACACAGTTTTTGGTTTTCGCCAACCATACCATTTCTCATTGAGTCCAGAAAGTTCTACCTTTGACTCGTCTGCCCAGAGAACATTGTTCCAGAAGTGTTGTGGATCATCTGTGTACTCTATGGTGAACTTCACACAGGCAGCAATGTTCTTTTTAGAGAGCAGTAGTTTCCTCCTGGCTATCCTTCCATGAACACATTTCTTGTTCAGTCTTTTTCTGATAGTTGAGTCATGAACACTCCAAGGCGAGAGTGGCCTGCATATACTTGGATGTTGCTCTGGGGTTTGTTGTGGCTTCCTTGATGATTTTCCGATTTGTTCTTGGAGACATTTTGGTAGGACGACCTCTCCTGGGTAGAGTGACTGTGGTCTTGAACTTTCTCCATTTGTATACTATCTGTCTGACAGTGAACAGATTTATTTTAATCGTGGCATGACATGTTTCCCCACACCTGGATGGTGAAGACCAAACTCACGTTTCTGATCTTTATATAAGATGGGGCCTCCCAAACTCACCCCTGAAGATCTACCTATTTTATTTCAACTACTTACCATTTTGTTTCAGAAGACGTGGAATTGGTTAATATAAACCCTATTGGATATTTAAGAAAAGACTGGTTTTAATAATAATAATAATGATAACAATAATTAGTATTTTATATTTTCACATTTTTATAGATGTTTGCAAATCCAAAATTAAGACTATAGTCCTCCCTTCCAAACTTCTGCAGTAATTAAATACCCCCTTCACACACAGATCATCCAATCAAGGTTGACTTTTACATTCTAAAACCCAATGTAAAAGCAGTTCAGAAACAAATGTGAGTTGGTTCAAAGTTAACTGAGTTGCTTTCTCACTATGATGTATTAATTCAAAAGCAACCAAGTTCCAATCTTTACCAAACTAACTGAAGTGGTTAACTAACCATATGTTAAAAGGCTTTCATTCTTTAACATTTTATGAATTGCAGATCATATTTCTTCTATAAGTATTACCACTAATACATATATGTGAGTGACTTTCTGGCAAGTCTTGCTAAAATCAGTACTGTACTCATACTCTGTGTCAGGAATTTTACATGAAGACATAAAGACAACTTGGCAATAAACTGATTTCAAAATTATACATTTTTAACAATATATTTCTCAACAGTAGGACCTGTCTTCATTTCATTGATTTAGAGGGTTTAATAGAAGGGAAGAACACTGTCAGTGGTTTACTGAAGATGGATGGTGTCTGTCTGGTGTCTGTCCTTTTAAAAGGTTTCATGATTGGAAAGTTATACAAACAATGTCACAGTTGTAATTCAAATATCTGAACAATTGTATTAGGCACCCTATTATAGTCTTAATTGGTTTGGGCAATAATGTTTTTACAGTAAATTCTTTAAATTTATGCCCAGTTGTTTCTTGAAACATGTTTCTTGTTTTCTTGTGTATGCCGGGCTTCATTTATGAAAGAACAGTGGTTCAAGTCATGTGAGCTATACAAAAGTGAAAAAAAAAGTGCCGTTAACGTATGCAAACAACATTATTAATTTTAGTAGATTTTTGTTAGCAGTACAATGACATATCAGGATTTATTGCACATGAGTAATGAGTCATGCCAACACCACATGGACCAGTGGACTGTGGCTGTATAAGATTATTTGCATAATAAGTTAATGAATATGTCACATAGAACAAATCTGTCAATACTGAATGTTGCATTTGTAACGTGGAGCAGTGAACACAGCGTCGTACAGAGACTGCAAGGTCAGAAATGATGAGGTTAATTTACATATTGGTAAGGCTAGGCCTGTGCTTCAGTTATTCTCATGGTTTAGTGGTGGCAGCTCATGCTGAATCTCTGTCATGAAGTAAAATGAATGATTTAATCTACAGGTACATCCATTAGGGTAAATGTAAGACCTAAATCCTTCACATCCTTCTCATTGCTCCAAGAAGATAGGCCCTAGTCATTCATGTTTAATATGTTTTCTTAATTTCTTCTGTTTAAATATATTGTCTTTCATTATATTACACAAGCTGGGCTTTTTAAATAAGACAAAGCCTCATAATGCTAGAATGTATCTACTAGCTGTATATGTAGTGTTGCTACATTTGAAACAGCTGTGATCAGTTGAAGGCATTCATAGAATTCAAGTCAGAGGCAGAGACATCCTTCCAAGATAGTCAGGCATTAAGGGTTCTATTTTTCAACAAGTGGAAATCTGTTATAATTTATATAATTTACACTTTCCAGTTCAGGTGCAGTGTACAGTAAATATCCATATATTTTCAAAATTCTCCTTGGCAGTAAAGCTGCACATTGCATTAATCACAAATGACACTGTTAAATTTAAAATCCTTACAGATCCTTATATATATATATATATTATATAATATATATATATATATATATATATATATATATATATATATATATATATATATATATATAGTAAGATAGCAGGGAGGGGGTTAAAATTCCTCCCTGCTAAAAATATGTGAGAATGCACGTTTTGGGTGAATGGGCTAAGGGTGTTAATTGTTTTATTGTTTAGATAATCCCCTGCACCTGGTGGTAATTGTAAATTGGAGCCAGGTGTAGGGTATTTAAGAGAGGCAGCCAGTCTGTTCGTAGGCTGCTGAGTGAAGAGCCCGACTGTGCTGTGCGTGCGTGCGTGCGTGCGTGCGTGCGTGCGTGCGTGCGTGCGTGCGTGCGTGCGTGTGTGCTTGTGTGTGTGCACGTATTGTGTGTACGTTTTTGAGTGTAACAGGTAAAAGGCTTAGCCGTCCTGTGGGTTAGATAGAGATCTAATAGTGTAAAGTCAGAGCTCCAAAACAGAGTTAGGTTTTTGTTTCTGTTTGTTTATTTTGATTTTGTGTTTATTAAACACGTGTTCGCGACTTTTTTTTAGTAAAGGTACAGGACCCAGATGAAAATTTCCCCATGTTACTTGACACAGTTGTCACACACGTTAGATATATAATATATATATATATATATATATATATATATATATATATATATATATATATATATATTTAAAGATAAGGAAGATCTAGAACAGCTATAGATATGGCCTAATATAACAGGGGGGGAGTAAGGCAGGACTAAGTCTCTCTACAGGGACAATATTTATCTCAGTATATACACAGTGATCAACTTACACATTTATTTGCAATATATTAAATACTGGAGGTTTTAATTGTATGGCTTTTAAAACTGATCAATGCTGTGAGTGCAGGTTGAAGGAGGCTGCACCAGCAGAGGTCATGTAACTGAGATGTGCTGAATCATGCCACATTAGCAATAAAACTGCATGGCTGAGGGCATGTTTACATGGTTTGTATTGGATTTGTGCTGTTTCACTAAACAATGAATGGATATCTGTGCTCTCAATGGCTAAAAAAATCAAGCGATTGTATAACATGGAAAATAAAGTAACAGCGCCTAGTACTGAGGAAATATTTATGCTTGTCATATTGTTATAATATATTCCATAATTGGCCAGGACTTCTGAAACCGCCTGTATATCACACATGGGAAAAGTTATACCTAAAAAAAAAAAAAAAAAAAAAAAAATTTCGATTATATGGCAGGTGCGCATTCCTCCTTTAAGACAGAAAAGCAAGCTTGTCACTGGTAGCATTGTCATTTTTTTATTGGTATATAATTGGCTCAGTATTATCACATAAACCCATGGGATTTGAACCTGCAGTCTCTGGTGTGTGTAAGCATGCTTCATCTGAAGCCGCTCGAAATCTAAATGAACAGTCTCATCACTGGGGATCCTAGGAATCAGTGCTGTGGAAAAACACAGATTTTCTATGTTAGTGGAGAACTTTTAGTTTTACACTTGAGGCTTTTTGGTTTATTTGATAACCAAATCAATACACTTATCATATATAATCATCAACACAGGCAATTTTGTTTTAAATGTACATAAGCATACTTTTACTCCATGCTTCTGGAGTACAGAGGTCAAGGTTGAACGAGGCGCACAGCCACATTCATGCTGAAACGTAGCTGCAGTTCAATTCAGTATCCAGTGCGCTGTTCCTACTCATTCTTGTTTTTCTTGTAGCGCTCCAAAATTATGGGATGCTCTGCCTTCGTTTCTCGGGGAAGCTGGGACCGTTACAGTTTTCAAGTCAAGATTAAAAGCACACTTTTATAAAATGGTTTTCTTATCTTAGTGGGTTTTAAAGTAACTTGTTGATTTTGTATTATTATGTGTATACTGTTATTTAAATCTGTTATTTAAATGCTCTGACTGTGGCAGTTCTATGTGTGACATGAATTTGGCAATAGCCACCCAGATGACAAAGACTAACTCGGAGATAAACTAATATGAATACTATTTTTGGGTTTGTCTTATTACAACATGGAACTATTTACAATCTATAAAGTAAAATGGTAAGTTTGTTCATATTGTTGATTGATAACAGTGGTGAGCATGTAACTTCCTCAGAATATAAAAGTGTACCAATAAATACTTCCTGTGTTAACTGTTATTCAAGAGTACTGTTTGCGTACCTTATACCACATATTTTTTATGATTTTTTTTTTATCAGATTTGATAAAAATTTAATCCTCTTCATCATCCTGCTCATCACTGTGTATCACAACAGTCAGGTACAGGAGTCTGAGCACTGCCTGAAGCAATGTAAACTTGAGCATGTATAGTAAGACTTTGGGTAAAACCAATGTGAAACTAACTGAATTTAACACACAAATATAAAATAGAAATGCTTCAATGAGATTGTAAACTGAAGTAGACATTTAGTGATCTCATGAAAGCTGAACATCTGCTTCTGGTGGCTTACAAACTTAGAAGCTTGCAATTTAATACAGGTTTATAAAGTATAAATACAAAATGATGTGCTTTGCACAATTCATATGGTTAATCATAAAAATAAATAAATAAATAAATAAAGATATAATGGTGGTGCAATTTTAATGGTAAAAGCTCTGCACTAAAATGAATACGGATTTACTAGACAAGGACATCTCATTTGGCCAGCACCAGTATCCCCTACACAGTCATGGTCTCCTACATGCAAAGGATATAGGCAAACTGGTGCAAAGCCTGGGTGGGGAAGGGACATCTCTAATGTATGATGTCTATTCCTTGAAGGGCTGCCAATAAAATATTTTTATTGATTGACAAATGTAAAGATCTGAGTACCAATTGATTAGTGACTAGAAGTGAATAGTTGGGCCACTGCATTTTGGACTAGCTAGTTTCCTAAGCCACCTACTATGAACTACATTAAACAGAAGACAATAAACACACAAATAGTTAAAGCATGTTTAACATAAATCATATAATTAGTTGAACTGTTATGTACCCTAAACATAACGTGAATGTTTTGCACAGATCCTGTGGCTGTAATTAATCATCATGGAGATGCTATTATTTCACTCAATTGCTATTAGACAAAAGCTTTTTTAAATTTTGACAACTAGTGTGTGTGTGTTTTCTGTTTACAGCAAAAAAAAACAAAACAAAACAAACGTTCTTTATTATTTGTAGAATTACTTTAATTCTATCTTTGCAATAATAGAGTTTATTTACTTGCTAACGATGCAATATTGCATGAAGGATTAGCCAACAGAAATGGAATCTGTTTATAAACAGAAATGTTTATACTTTAAATGTACATTTTTGAACCAGGAAATTCCTTTGAGATGAAACGTTATGTACTATAATGAGTAACAGTAGCACAACCGTTCTGCTCGCTAGTATTAGAAATGGCATATAATGCTTATGTCAGATTTCTTTATGAACACAGACCTTTGCTATTCTATTTATTGTTTTATAAATCATCTCATACAGCAAGTGACTGTTGAAATGTAACAGCCGTGTTTGCATAAGATTTGGTGTATGCTACACTAAATAAGAAATATCTTGCCTATGTTTTAGGGTCATTTCTCACTATTTCTTCATGTTTCTCTCATCTGTAAGCAGCAGTGATACAGACATGAACCAAGTCACCAATGAGTTTAACATGGTACATTAGGTATTCCTGGTTTTGTTTTGGGGTTTTCCCTGGTATATCTTCATAGCTATTTTGTTTTTATTTTTTAAATAAAGATTGATATTGATAAGCTGTTTGAAACTGTTGCTGGCTTCTTTAACAGCAGTCTAGAAAGGCTTGATAATACAATAATATCTAAAGCAATGGTTGCTGCTTTTAGTCAATGATTATTATATACAGCTTTAAGTTTTGAATGGCCATAGTGTTTTGTAGGCCACCTTGTATTTTTTTTTTGTAGAATTCTCTGTTACCTTTAATGTACAATTTTGTTTTAAAAGTCAGATGGAATGTCATTCCACACATAGGAAACTCATGTATTATGTATTCATTTTCTCTTCCATGTACTCTCGAAGATGTTCAGTTAGATTTAAGTTAGGGCTTTGGGCAGGTCTTATTGAAGTACATTGATTTTCTTTCTTAAGTAATTCTATTTCCTGCAAGTGTCTGCACTCTTTCCAAAGAGATGAATCATTACTAGTTAGCACAAAAACCAATCGAAATATCAACACAAAATCACCTTTAAAAAAAGTATATGCTAGTCAATTTTTGTAACATGAAAAAAGAATAACATGAACCCTCTGGATTGGCCAACTATATCTAGATCTGTGATTCACAGTCATTGCTGCCATATTGGAACCAGGAGCTGATGAATGCATTGTTTTACATAGGAAAAAAAAGCACTGAAGAGAAATGAGAACCAAATGACTTGTGTAATACTTTGTCATACTCCTTACGAAAATTCATGCATTGGGCCTATTAATCATTATCTAATCTAGTCGCATTGTGATTTTTCCTCTTTCCCAATGCTTGTCACTTTCTCACCAATAATATATCAGTGAAGCACTTTAATTAACCCAATTTGACTTAGATTAGCACTAGGAATCTTCATTTTATTCAGACTGCTTTAAGACACACCTGGCCTTATGCAATTGGTCAGTCACCAATTGAACTTTTGTGTTATACAAATTGTAAAAACTGACTTGTGCCACTAAGACTATATAACAAGTTTTAGATATTTTTCATATTGTGACTTCATGGAAACAAAACAACTATTAGCGTTGCATTAAAAATAAAATGCAAAATAACTTATCTAAAATAACCCTTTGGGGTCTAAGTAATTGCAATAAACTGTGATGGATCCAATACTGCCAATTATTTATGTAAATATAACAGTGCCCGACTCGCACCAACTATATCAAAACCAAACACTATGCTTGTGAGTCTCTCTGGTGTATTTCTCTTCTCCAAAATATATTAACCACATGAGCAGGCCTATTTGAATTATTTTAACTTTGACAGTATTTTTTATTTATTCAAAGAAGACAGTATGAATAACGTGTCAACCTTGGTAGAGAGAGGAGATCAATTGGATATAACATTGTTCCAAATGTTGACATTTCAAAGAAATTAGCTAGGACACAATTAAGCAGAAATAAAAGCATTGCACAACTAAAGAGCAACTAACTTGTGACTTGGAAATCAGTGAAACCGTGCTAAGTTGGCTATGGATATGGATATACTGTGCTTTAATTTTTTGTAATATGGCAAAATTAATAAATGGTGTGACAAGTAATAAAAACGTCAAAATTCAAAGAAGTGTTTTATTTCCCAGTTCATAAAATGTTTCTTGTACAAGCATATTTACATTATATAACTACACTAAGGACTGACAGCACAGGACAAACAATATTTATGTATGTTGTTACAAACACCATAACTTTAACCAAATCCAAGCAATATATATATATATATATATATATATATATATATATATATATATATATATATATATATATATATATATATATATATATACAGTGCCTATAGAAAGTTTACATCCCCTTTCAAAATTTTCACCTTTTGTTGCCTATAGCCTGGAACTAAAATTCATTAAAATGTTTTTTTTTTTAATTTATCTACACATCCTACCCCACAATTTCCAAGTGAAAAAATATTCTAGAAATTTGTAGAAAATTAATTAAAAATAAAAACTGAAATAGCTTGGTTGGATAAGTGTCCACCCCCCTTGTACAGCAATCCTAAATTTGCTCAGATGTATCCAATCACCTTCAAAATCACACACCAAGCTAGTGGCCTCCACCTGTGTTAAATTGTAGTGATTCACATGATTTCAGGGTAAATTCAACAGTTCCTATAAGTTCCCTCTGCTGGGCAGTGCATTTCAAAACAAAGACTCAACCATTGGCACCAAGGCACTTTTAAAAAAACTCTGGGACAAAGTTGTTGAAAGGCACAGATTTGGGGATGGGTATAAAAAATATCAAGGGCCTTCAACATCCCTTGGATCATGATCAAGATGATTATTAAGAAGTGGAAGGTGTATGGCACCACCAAGACCCTGCCTAGATCGGGCCGCCCCTCCAAACTGCTTGACCGAGCAAGGAGACTGATCAAAGAGGCTACCAAGAGGCCAATGACAACTTTACAAGAGCTACGGGCTTTTATGGCCAAGACTGGTCAAAGTCTGCATGTGACAACAATATTCCAAGCACTCCACAAATCTGGCCTGTATGGTAATTTTTGGCCTAAATGTGAAGTGTTTGGCGCAAACCCAACACAGTGCATCACCCAAAGAACACCATTCCTACTGTGAAGCATGGTGGTGGCAGCATCATGTTATGTGGATGTTTCTCATTGGCAGGGACTGGGGCACTTGTCAAGATAGAAGGGAAAATGAATGGAGCAAAGTACAGAGAAGTCCTTGAGGAAAACCTGCTGCCCTCTGCAAGAAAGCTGAAACTGGGATGGAAGTTCACCTTTCAGCATGACAACCAACCAAAGCACACAACCAAAGCTACACTGGAGTGGCTAAGGAATAAAAAGATAAATGTCCTTGAGTTGCCCAGTCAGACCCCTGACCTAAATCCAATCGAAAATGTGTTGCATGACTTGAAGACTGCTGTCCATCAATGCTCCCCAAGGAACTTGACAGAGCTTGAACAGTTTTGTACAGAAGAATGGTCAAATATTGCCAAATCTAGGTGTGCAAAGTTGGTAGAGACCTATCCCAACAGACTCACAGCTGTAATTGCTGCCAAAGGTGCTCCACCAAGTATTAACTCAGGGGGGGGTGGAGATTATGATCTTTCAGTTTTGTATTTTTAATTTATAATTTTTTTCTCAATAAAACCTTTTTTTCCTCTTAACAGTGTAGAATATGATGTGTAGATAAGTGGAAAAATATCTTCATTTAAATGTATGAAACTGAGGCACTGACACAACAAAATGTAAAAATGTGTGTGTATATATATATATATATATATATATATATATATATATATATATATATATATATATATATATATATAGTGAGCAGGGAGAGGGTTAATTTCCTCCCTGCTAAACAAAAAACAAAACAAAAAAACAACAACATGTGAGAATGGAGATTCCTGTGTTAATTGTTTTATTGTTTAATTACTTAGTTATCCCCTGCACCTGGTGTTTATTGTAAATTAGAGCCAGATGCAGGGTATTTAAAGAAAGCAGCCAGTCTGTTGAGGGCTGCTGGTATGTGAGGAGCCCGGTTGATGGCAATTTCAACTGAAACAAAAGATATAGTGTGAAAAGGCCTTTTTGTGTGTTCTGTTTTGTTAATGTATGTTACAGGTAAACAGCTTAGCTGTCCTGTTGTAGTTAGGTTCCTGTGTGTGGTAGTTAGTGCTCGTGACTTCAGGCATTATAGCCCCCCTATAGGTAACAATGGTCACATTTAATTTTCTACTATGAGCTGAGTCTGCAGTACATATTTTATATCACCAGATGAAAATAGAAATTGTAAGTTGCATGTTTTTTTTTTTTTATACTACAGAACTGTGCTACCATATTTGCAAAGACAGTCAATTGGTTTACTTTCTTATTGCCATTGTATCAAATAATAAAATATACACAAAATGTATACACATTTACATGTGCAGGGCCCTCAGCTCTGCCACAACTGTTTTTTAGCCAATCACAGTGCATGTTTTGCCAGCTATATTCTATGACACGTCATAAAAAAAAAAATCATACCCAAGGCACCTCTAGGAATTCAACTGCAAAGTCAGTTCAAGACGGTGAGATCACAAATGACCATCTACCTCAGCCACTTAACTGCATTCTCAGAATCCACTTACACAGAGACCACCATCCTATAAGCCTATAATATAGTAGGTAATAGTCTGGAACTAGCTATCCTGTACTTATAACATATTTATAGATTTGTGGTTATTTATAATGAGTTCCTAAACTAAAGTGTTACCAAGATAACTCTCCTTGCCCTTATAAAAGTGTCCCATAGTAAAAGCATAGCAAAGTGTGATACAGCATATTTAATGCACAGTAAAGTACAGAGAAGCATTGTAAAGCGCTGGGAGCTATGGACACAGGACACAGAGTATAGCTTAATTATAGTGTTCATGGGAATGGACATTACAAATTGATATAGACAGGAAGTGATACATCTTCCAAAAGATTTAAATACAAAACAATAAAAAAGTAACCCAGGATGTTTTATTTCTATTTGCCTAAGGCAATATCTAATTGTATTCTAATTTTGGAGGGGCAAGGAAACCTGAAACTTCTGGGCACAGGGAAGCTAATTAAAGAGCTACTGTGTATTGTGGAGCCTAGGGGATTTTATTCTATAAAGGGCAAAAATATGAATTGTAATCTATGCAGCGGTGTCATGGATATGATATAAACGTTCCTTTTCAGCCATTCATTGCAGTTTTCTATCTTCCAACTGTGGTTGAACCTTTTAATTATATTTTTTCTGTATTGGTTATTAAGTGTATTTTGCATATTTTGAAAAACAAATAGAGATAAGTATATATTTGTTACAATTAAATACTGTTGTTTTAGAAGTTTAATATGTCACTGGTTGTCTGAGCAGGTCTTAGTACCTTGGCATGGAGGCAAGATGGGCTGATATGTTTTTAATTCTTACTATCATATCTGGTCTGTGAATAGTAGTCCTAATTATTGCTCAGGCAATTTACAAGGCACATGACAATTTTACACATGCATACAAGATGCATTGTGTAAAATCTCCTTGCATAAACTGCTCCACCAGTTTGAACACTCAACAATCCTGGATTACAAACCATATTTTTCTTCAGCAACTGGAAGAATCCTCCTTTCTTTCTATGCCAGCTTTGATAACATTTGGATTTTTGCCTATACCACATTCATTGTATTATTTTATACAAAGTGAATTATACAAAGTGTGTCCAGAAGAGAACCATTAACTTTAAATGTCACCTTTCCTATGAAAGCTACTCTGTACCTCCAACCACAGATTCAATAAAATATTTAGAGACATTTTTGTGAACAATGGCCTATTTTTGACTCAGTGGATTTAATTTCCATTTTTGTGAACAATTACTATTTTTGACTCAGTGGATTTTATTTCCACTTGCTTTATTTTCTGCTGCTACATTTCTAAACAGCTTTACCCTCTTTAGTCTCTGCTCCTTGTAAATCACAAATGTATGGAGAACAACCACTATGGTGAGGGATGTGCAATGTTCAGATGTCCACTCTTTGCAGATCTCAATAATATTTCCCATTTACAAAACCAACAAGAACAAACCCACCATCTCCTATTTACATACACAATTTAGTAATATATCACACACACATATTATGTGTTGACTACTTTCTGTTGATTTTCCCTGATTGGAATCTAACAAACAAAAAACAAAATGGGACTGTGATGTAATGTGTTGCTATTTTATATAAAAGTCAAATACAATGTCTAAATGTACCATTGCCAAATTTCAACTTTTCCAGTGTCTAGAACAACCCCCTTAGTGTTTCCATTTGAAAACAGTCTGGTTAATGGGACCTAACCATTGTCCTATCCTCTTCCCCAGCATAATTTGGCAGATACTACAAATAGTCTCATCTCAAAAGCATGAACCTATCTTTTTAAAGCATAAATCACAGATAGCACCCATTACAGGTGTTAAATGTACATGCAAATCAATGTTCTACTTTATCTGTTCTTACTGTTGGTTGTCTGATGCAACCCTTTAATATATGTGATGCTTTCCTACAAGACTAAATTAATAAACAAAAACTGTTAGACTGCAAAATCCATTTAGGTAAATGTTTTGTACTAAACACTAGGTTTTAGTTGAATTTATAGGTAATAATAAGGTCAATTTAACAAACTGAAATCACACACACACAAAATTGTAATATTTAAATGTACATTTAGTTTTCCTTCCACACTGTGGCACCACCAAGTGGTAGTATATCTATGTCATACTAAACCACAGTTACAAACACTGTTGAGGAAAGGTTGCAGTATCATTAAATGCAGAGCTGTCACAGTGTAATAATAATAATAATAATAATAATAATAATAATAATAATAATAATAATAAAGCCAGTGGAAAGTCTTTGGAAAGATAAAAGAAAATGATGAGCTGACCCATGTAACTTTTTGACACACAGTTCAGTTCACTATCAGACCAGCAATTCTGAACCCTTATGGTAACTAATGGCTTATTGTATAAAACTAGCCAAAAGTTTGCTGCACACAATATAAATTACATACAAAGTCTGTATACTGCATTCAGAAGACACCATCAGTGGAACTAAAAACTAACAATATCTCACACAGAAGGGATTATCAACGATTATGAACCAGTTTGGTAATTGATGGGCCTGGGGCAAAAAAAATATTTACTGAATATATATTGTATTCCTTGTGTCAATATTTTTAAAAGAAAACAATTTATTGTGTTTTGTCCTTAATAAACAAGTACAGTTAATTAGTAAAAGACATGGGCTATGTTTACAACACTGCCTGACAACCTGAGTGGAATTCTCTTTTTTCTAGATTAATGATGTCATGATACTGTGATCTTCTTGTATTTTTCAAGATTTTAGAGATGTGCATTCCAAGCGTGATACGTCTAGAGGAAGTAGACCAGTTTGGTTCCATTATCTCTCCATGGGTCGAAATGTGTCAAATTCTAGAGACAAATGGAAAAATCATCATCTCACTGAGTCAGAAATATATGTCCTGATCTTCTACAATCGCATCGCAAATCTTGTGTTAGGAAATGTTTATCACAGTTTCTACCTAATTGCCTCCTCCATGCATCAACATTTTCCTTGCACAATGAAGAAACGTGCATAAAGAGTAAGAATGCCTTACTGCTAACCTTCAATTCCATTTCTAAAAAAAAAAAAAAAAAAAAAAAAAAAAAAAAGAGAATACATATTTACAAACCATGCAAATAAAAGAAAAAAAATATTTAGTATTGTAATGTTAAAGAACCCCTTTTAGGACTAAGTGAGCCAACAAATGATCGCTGAGGAAGCACTATTCATGCCAACATATTGGCTTATGGTAATGTTCTCCTGCTGACTTGAATCTGTACAATGCAGCACGACAAATCACTCCAAAACCTACTTATTGCTCCTTCACGTTATTGCTTGAAAAGGGCAGCCAGCTAATTACCAAACTTTTTCAAATAAAACCGGTCTTGTTCCCAATCCAGCTGGTATATTGATTCATTGTTAGCAGAAATGTGTCTGCACTCTTAAAAACAGAAAGGGCTTGATCATTCCTCAGTATAATTAAACTGCACATGCTGGATTAAGAGCCAAAGAGCCAGTGCCTTTAGGGTAAGAATTTCAAAAGGAATTGTGGCTTCAGCTTCACAATTAGCTATTCTAGATCAGAATATTTTGTAGCATGCATGGAGGTGCTTTTAGGGTGTTTCCATCTGGTGATACACATGTCAGTGCACCGGCAATATGCTGTCATGTAATGACTGGCTGGGCTCCCTAGCTCTTTGGCATTGTCATATTACAAATAAGTATTTCACAGTATAGTTCTGCAAAAGGGTTTACTTTGAACTGCGTTTCACATTTTAATAAAGAAAGTGTTTTTTAGCTTACATGGATTTGGAAAGCCCCCATAACGACCATGAATATCTGCTGTAAATGCAAACCAGTCACCATCTATCAAGGTGCACTTTTGGTTAATTTTATTTATAAACTGCTTTCACTGTAAATGGTAGGTGGCAATTGCATTACTCATAGGACCTGTTTCAGTAAACATTTAAGGACTGAATGAGTCTATGACAAAATAATATTGCTTTAAACAAATAACCTCAATTTCTGAACTTCTGTTATCATTTTTAAGTCATTTAATAATGTATGGAATTACATTTCAAGTGTAAGTTTTGCATTTTTAAAAGGTGAGATCAGGAGAAACTGGAACTTCAGTATAACCTTGGAATTATCAAGACAGAATGTAAAAAAATAAATAAATAAACATGGGCCTCAATAAACTTTTCACAATAATCTTAAGATGAAACATTGCTGTCACTGGTGCCGTGAGTGAAACCGTAAGTAGATTGTGGGCAGATACTAGCATGCCTGAAGGTTAAGTACTCCATATGCTGCTACAGCAACATATTATATTGATGGTGTTCCTTAACGGCAGTACCCTTATGACTGTGCTGTTAATCACAGTGTCCCAGCAGAGGAGAGTGCAGCAGTCTCAAAGTGTTTAAACGAGTGCAACTCAAGCATTGTGACCTTCACAATCCATCTGACACTGTGCAGCAGGGCTTGATACAGTTTTTTTTTTTTTTTACCTAGCCATTTTTCATAGGGAGATATAAAGAACTAGATTCCTAGAGGCAATGCTGAATAATAGGTTTACTAGATCATTACGCTTTAACATCCTAGTCATCTCATCACATTAGCAATAAACCAGTAAAGGTCAGTTAGAAAACAGTTTTTCAAGAATAGGAACCAAGAGCTGTAAGGTTCTTAATAAAACAAAAAACACAAGACACTTTTGAACTTATTTTATTTTTAAGAGGTTTTCCTGGGTCATTTTTATGTTACCTGCTTATCTGTACCTTAAAAAAAAAAAAAAAGATACCATCAAGTAAGAAGAAATCCAAAACTACTGTAAAATATTTTTACAGGTGATGTACAGAACAGCTTTACAATAGTTTTTAAAGCCACAAACTAAACTGTAACTTAACAAAACAGGAATGTTCTACTTTTTACATTATTAACCCATTTATATATATATATATATATATATATATATATATATATATATATATATATATATATATATATATATATAATTGTTGCACAATGCAAATCAACAACTTCTCAACTTTAATAAAAAACGTATTTCCAACATAAAAAAATACTTTTTTTAATCTGCAGTATGTATGCTTCAAAGTTAAACACAATGCACACTTAATCTTATTACTGTTAGAAACGTACATCCGCAGTCTATCACTTTCATTTCTTGAAAATTCTTCATTGAAAGTCCTCTATTTGTATTCTAATACTCTTTAGTTTCATGAATATATTTATCCTCAAAACAAAACAAAAACAAGACTCAGTATTCAGTATTTTGTTCTAAAGTGCTTATTCACTTTTTCTGTGGTAATATACAGCACAAGATTGGTAAGAAAGAACTGCTCATGCTCCTCTAACCACACAAGTTCCATGAAAACACGGCCTTCCGAATCATTATATTTGATATAGTAATTCTCCCCCATGTAGTCATAAGATGTGGATGCTTCGGTAGACAACTGCAAGCTTACAGGTGTGCTGACACACCAGAATGGATTCTGGACCTCATCCAAAACTGTCAAACTCATCATACAACAGCTCTATGGAAGAAAAAAAAAACAACACACACACACACAATACAGATGGTTATAATTATGATCATGTATTATGGCATTTTAAGCCATTACCATACACAGACATTATCATAGAATCTGGAATGTGCATTGTAAAAGATGGCAGGCATGACGTTTTTCAGTATCGGTGTGTAATTGTACAGAATTGTGCCCAAAGTCACCGGTTCAGATTCACAGTAAATACTGCATGGCCTTAATAGAGATGAATACGTATATGACTGGTTTTATACAGTCTCATTAGCACTTGTCTTGAGCTACCTAATGTTACCATATAGTTCTGTAAAACCACTTGCTTATGCATTTGATTCAGTCTACAAATCGTATCCTCTGTAGTAATAAGAAATTAAACTATTTATAGGGGAAGGATTTGTTTGGCATATGATAATTTTGGATCAAATTTATTTAAAGACTTTTTAATTAATTTATATTAATTTAACTCAACAAAAATATGAAGTGGTCCCCAGACTGTTACATTTACAAGGCTTTACAATTAATCAATACACAGTATTTTAATATTTGTATATAATTAAATATGTGTATAATTATTATCCCAAATGGCACTGAAGTACTTTATATGTTAAATTAACTGATTGGTTATGTACAAATGTTAAAAGTGTTAAAATGGTTCTCTACAATGATATTAAAAGGACAATAATACATTAAAGCTTTGTCAAAAATATTTAAAAAATGCACACAATACAACTTTTTATACTACAGTACTGTAGCTACCTCTACAACTCCTCCTAAAACGTCAGTATTCCAGGCTGTGCCAATTTTGCCAGAGATAGGTATGTGCTGCGACATGTCATGCCTGCTGATTACCATCAGTCGTACTGACTCATTGCGGATATACTCTGCAAACAAAAGGATAAAAGTAAAACAGGGTCCTGATTTCTCTAGTGTAATACGTACAGTGCGATGTTTTCACTTTTTATAAAACACTTTCATAAAATGACTTAACTTAACTGTTATCAGTGCCATTGTAGCTTGTAATCAAATATAACATTTTTAAGTCAAACACTTTTTCATTGTTGTTTTCATCTTTTTACTAGACATACAAGACAATAATTACTTTGGATGAAAGTTTATTACTTTTGAAAATAGTAAACTGAAAATGTACATTACTGTGACATCTTGATTATACTAACTTCGGTTTTACAGTACACTCTGTTATCCAAACAACCTTCCTGTAATCTGGTCTGTTACTTAAAATGCAGTTGTCAGAAAAGGTGCAATCAAGCCCTTAACATCTGGTATTTGCAACACAGTTTTCTATATTTCAAAGTAAAGGGTTTTTAGGAGGTTTCATGATTGGACAAGTCATAGGAACAATTTTACAGTAATATAATTATCCAAAGAACTTTAAATTTATGAGCGCATGGTTCCGATTTAAGGTTTTACTGTTTGTTTTTCACATTCTTTGTGAATGAAAACTGCGTTTCTTTCAGCTCACTGCAGAATTACAATAGCACCCTCTATTGACAGTTTGTAACACATAATACTACACTAAAGGAAACACATCTTCACATCCCTTATTCATAAACTGAGAAAATAAATAATAATATTGAAACACAGCAAAACCTTTCAGAAACATATCTTATTTCCTTTACAACAAATTCATTTGTAAGTATTATAAGGAACACAACATTTTCAAAAAAGATGAATGACAGGAGTAAATTAGATATCTATCTTACTTACTGTGCTACCTGATAGCATGTTTGAAAATGAAAATAAACGTTTGCAAAAACAACCATTTATTTCTACGCATGAGACCTATGTAATCATTTTAACAAGATATTTAGTGTATCAGAATGTGGGTGTATACAAAGTAATCTGTCTGTAATATATACTGTGAAGGTAAATCATAGTGGTTCTTATTATTCATGTTACTGTTAGCTCTAAATGTGTATTTACAGTCATAGCAGTGCAATATATTGCCCTTTTAAAAATACACGTGCTCATACCTTTCTTGCAAAACAACTGAGCAAATTGTCCAGACATGAAGATATTCCCTGCATTATGAAGGGAAAAGTGAAGTTTGTATCCATGGAGACCACACTCAGGGTCAATGTCATCCATCAGAGGTTTGTCAGTTGGTACAGCATAGGGGCTTTAAAAACAAAACAAAAACTGCATTATTTGTATACACTTATTCAGACAAATGCTTCATTCAACAAGTTATTTTGAAAACAAAATTGCCATAATTTTATCCTGTAACATATTTTGTGTGTTAATACTAAATATGGCAAACCATGCAGCAATAGCAACAGGCTACAATGGACCCACATGAATTATAGTCATAATAATAATAATAATAATAATAATAAATAATAAATAATAATAATAATAATAATCTTTGTGGAAGGTTGTTAGTGGTTGTTATTTTATCTAGGACAGATAAATCATACCAGATTGATGATCCAAGGATACTTCTTTCAACCAGCTGGTGAAAATGAAGGCTTGCTATAAAGAAAGCTACTGACCATTGCCCCTGAAAGGGAAAGTTTACTTTAATATTGTAATGATAAAAAACAACTTTATATCAGATTAAAAGCACTCTTCAGAGGAAGCACTCTTATTGGCAAATGATAGCCTAGACAAGAACGATTCATCTCTGATGGACCACTGGTTATCCATTTACTACCAAGGCAGAATAACTGGGTGGGACATGTGTTCTTTTTACTTTAAACAATCATTTCTGCAATGGTAACGACCAAGACAGGTTTCACACTCAGTGCTGTACATGTCTCGGTAGTTATCATTGCTACAATTTATTTCTGCAGGGAAAAATTCTATGAACTTATTCAAAAATTAACTCAATTTCAAACGATGCTTCTACTGTACCACTATTGATGTCCTAAGTATGCATATAAGTTAACATTTTGGCACTGCATACCATCATGTCCTGGTTTTTAAAATGTTTACAGATCAAATTAAATTAACATTCATCATCAGTCAGGCCAAATTGAAGACAGCAGCACTGGGGAGACTAACCCAGAACAGGAGTGTTTGCCACTTGGCAGACTATGTGTGTGGCAGCAAGTCAGTTCACCACTCAGACTACTGAATTATAATATAAACATTTCTATATCTTGGGGGGCTCCTGTATATGAAAGGTAATGGGACTTTGTTTAAAATGATCAATCCCTCATCAATCGATTCTATCAGACTGCATCGCTTTGCAATGCCAGTACTACAAATTGGTCTACAACTGCTACAGTAACTAGTATTTAGTTCTAGAAATAACAGTAATGGCTACAGCTAGTTATGCTAGATTTAGAATTCTCTCTGCTAACAGTTGTATTTATTGTTTTAGTAGAACAACATTAATAATTTTATGCACCAATATTATTTTTACTTGAGCAATTATGAAAATTGTCTGAAATTGTTTACTAGCTCCTTAAATAACCTTTATTTTACACACTCATTTTATTTTCCAGTTTTTAGACTTTATATGACTTTTTTTCTCAATTACATAATTGAAAGCATAGTTTTAAATAATTATTGATGCAGATATTGAAAACTGAAAAAAAAACATACTCTCCAAATCCCAACAATAAGTCCTGGATGTAAGCGCAGCAACTTTACAAGCTTGTCAGAGCCAATGATTGTAGGGGGTTCACAGCCACTTAAATCATACTTTGCAAGTAGTGATCGCCAACCAGGCCTTCCCAAAAAAAAAAAAAAAAAAAAAAAAGAATATCATCACAGGGTACATAACTATGGTGCAACAGTCAACAGGATTCTGTTTTTATTGAACTGAAATGCTTGTGATTTACTGTTCTTTTTATTTCTCATTCTTTGTGTGCACTGCACTACCCAAACCAGCACATAAGCACCACTTTACAGAGACATGTTATAAGAAAAAGTAAAATAAAAGATAAATATAATTGGGAAAATAGGGGAGCCCCCTTTCCTTTCTTTATCCTTATATATATATATATATATATATATATATATATATATATATATATATATATATATATATATATATATATATTTGTTTCCCCTGATCTACAGTGGAGCTTGTAGATTACGTTCAAATGTTGCAAGTCATAGCAGAAGCATTTCTTGGTTTATTGTGTGACAAAGTAACAAAAAGGCCTTGTCACAATAACAGCTGTAGTGGGTGACGTGTGCTCAGCATTTAATAAATTAACAAACAGAAAATAAAAGGTTGAACAAACAGCACACGGCACTTGAGGACAAAATAAACAGACAAACAAAAGGAATTAACACTAAACGAAACAGACACTAACAAACAGCAGACAAACAGACAAACACAGTGAGTGAAATCAATTATTTACTTTTACTTCGCTTTTTGTTTTCTCCTTCTCCCCACCCGTTCTCACTCACCGAACACACAACCCCAAGTGAGTGAAACATGCATACTTTTATGCAGCTGTACCGAGACTTGATTGCTAATTAATCATACAATTGGAATCTCTGTACAAATGCACATGAATTAAATTAGTGCACTCCCGTGTCCACACACTATATACTTTTTAATCAGCACATGGAGTCATGTGTAATCCTTGTGCCTAAATACAAATATATTTTAAATCCCTCGTGTTACACAGACCAATTTTAATCCTGTGTACCAACGACTAAACACCAACATTAACACACCACACGCAACATATAACACACAAATACACACAGGGGCAGGGCACACTGCCACAGGCCTCAAGGAATGTAGCAACTTTAGTCTACTTTAATTTCTTGTAGGGTATACAGAAGTTCTGAATGCATGATAGAATGTGTCAGCAGATGAATGTAAACATACGGAACATTTATCAACGTATGGTTTTCTGATGAAGTATGCAAAAGAGTAAGTTATTATATATTTAACCCAGGAATAAATGGCATAAAATCTAACTTGTCTGTGGGACAAGCTGCTTTAATATAAATTCCAAACCCTCTTACAGTACCTATAGTTTTGTGCATATGGCCCATAGACAAATAGAACATTTTATATATAATATATAACACACACACTGTGTATTCTTGATAAAAAGGCATGTTTCTAATAAATGAGGACACATACCTGTTTGGTGTAGGACAATCAACTGGTGCTTGTACTACTCCATGTAGCTGCAGCATTTTTATCTTATTGAAATATGGCCAATTTGTACTGTTCCAATATACAGTTACAGTGGTGTCGGAAAAACAGGCGTTAGACTGTTGAATTGTAGTGTTGATACCTTTTCGATCAGTTACAGTGATCTCCCATGCTACCTGGAGTCCCCTGGAAGTATGAAATGAATATATCAACAAAGAAATCTATTTTTATATGATGCATACACTTATTAAACATATTAAATGTATAATATATAGTAAGTAAACCCAGATATTTATCTGGTAAAGCTATCAAAGTGTATTTGGATCAGATGGAAATTACATCATATTATGTGTTGTACTGTTTAATTATTCTTATTTAACTATACATTGTAAATAATATAGGGTACTGTGTAAAACAAAAGTGAATTTCCACCTACTCACTTGAGTGGAGTGGATATCAGCTCGCACTGAATAGATAATTGACACATTAGCACTTAAATCAGATGTTTTTGGATTATCTAAAGTATTCATTGGCACTAATATATATATATATATAAAAAAAAATCTAGCCTATTGAGAGAAAATAATCAGCTTTAGGTTTAGAGGCTATAAAGTATTGTTTTATTTTACAGCTGTGCAGTATTTATTAAAGCTAGTCATCTTCAATTGATGCTCTGCAAGTGCTTCCCATTAACCACAAATATAAACCCTGTTTCTCACCTTATCACTTTCTCAGTGTTGCTTGGTAAGCCTGTAAAAGGGCTGATGGTCTTCAGTTGGTCCTTCCATCTCTTCTTGCCTTTCCATACTATTTTCCTGAAGTATTCTTTTCTCCAGTACCCATCTGGCTTTTCTTGTATTGATGTAGCACTCATGACCTCAGCACTATCATCAACTGTTTTGGGTTTCCATATTTTGCCCACATCGGTTTCAGTTATGTACACATTGTACCACAGAGCACTGCAAAATATTGAGATAATTTTTACTGTATTAATATTTAAAGGCATTCTATGACAAATCATGATGCCCCCAGTGTCTAGGATGTAATTGTTACTTGTTACCTGTGGTGCATTTTTGTTGATAATTTTTTAAACAAAACAGATTTGGGACAGCTGGCTATAAAATGACCCTATAAGTCAGATGCATGGTGACATCTTTTAGAATAGTCCTTCAGCCTCAGCCCAAACAAGGGTACTGGTGATTGATTGGCAGAGACTGTACTGATTTACCTTGGCTATGAAACCTTCTGAAAAGCGAGTATACACCTGGCATAGCAGTTAGTTCTAACACAGCTACAATTTGGATAACAGTACAATTTGGATAACAGTTTCCGTATTGCGATATTGTGGAAGAAAAGAAAATAATAATAATTACGCTCACAGAGACATAGTTTTTATTGCTAATACTGCTAAAAATACAAACTCAGTATAATCAAGTGTATTTTATATTGCTATACAACAAACCCTATGATTACCAATCACAGTCAGTCTTGTAAGCAATCACCACACACTTAAGTATTATTGAACCACTGTATTCCATTGATTGGCGTTTAGGTACCAAACACTATTTGCATGCTTCATAAGCACCATTAGCCATCCGTTTTGCATTATTTTGAGATATGCACACGTGTCAGCGGTTCATTATTTACGCTATTATAAATGCATTTTTATGTGAACTTCGGTATTATAAACGAGAAATTAAAACTTCAAAACACATCTCAAAATAATGCAAAATTCGGCGTGACATCGTACTTAATACTTTTAGAGGTGTCGTGAGTCAGCATGTACAAGCAGAGCTGCTGAAGATTAAATTATTTCCGGAGTGGCTAGAAAGTCTGTGTGCAGTGAAAAATAGAAATATTTCAGTTTTGAGGTGGCTGATGATGGAATAGTAAAACAATATATCAAGACCTTGTTTTTCTCTATTGATATTGTGATGCAAAGCACCAATAAGTTAAAGTTACTGTTTTTCATATGTAAATATCTATCTATATATATATATATATATATATATATATATATATATATATATATATATATACACACACACACACACACACACACACACACACACAGCTCTGGAAAAAATTAAGAGACCACTGCAAAATTATGAGTTTCTTTGGTTTTACTATTTATAGGTATGTGTTTGGGTAAAATTAACATTTTTGTTTTATTCTATAAACTACTGACAACATTTCTCCCAAATTCCAAATAAAAATATTGTCATTTAGAGCATTTATTTGCAGAAAATGACAACTGGTCAAAATAACAAAAAAGTTGCAGTGTTGTCAGACCTCGAATAATGCAAAGAAAATAAGTTCATATTCATTTTTAAACAACACAATACTAATGTTTTAACTTAGGAAGAGTTCAGAAATCAATATGTGGTGGAATAACCCTGATTTTCAAGCACAGCTTTCATGTGTCTTGGCATGCTCTCCACCAGTCTTTCACACTGATGTTGGGTGACTTTATGCCACTCCTGGCGCAAAAATTCAAGCAGCTTGGCTTTGTTTGATGGCTTGTGACCACCCATCTTCCTCTTGATCACATTCCAGAGATTTTCAATGGGGTTCAGGTGTGGAGATTGAGCTGGCCATGACAGGGTCTTGATCTGGCGGTCCTCCATCCACACCTTGATTGACCTGGCTGTGTGGTATGGAGCATTGTCCTACTGGAAAAACCAGTCCTCAGAGTTGGGGAACATTGTCAGAGCAGAAGGAAGCAAGTTTGTTCATGCCAAAGCTGCCCGATTCCAGCCTTGCTGAAGCACCCTCAGATCATCACAGATCCTCCACCACATTTCACAGTAGGCCTCTCCAGGTCTCCGTCTAACCATTAGATGACCAGGTGTTGGGCAAAGCTGAAAATTGGACTCATCTGGGGGTTTCAGCAAGGCTGGAATCGGGCAGATTTGTCTTTGTGAAGGGTGCATGAATCAAGCCAAGTACAAGGTTGTCCTGGAAGAAAACTTGCTTCCTTCTGCTTTGACAATGTTCCCCAACTCTGAGAATTGTTTTTTCCAGCAGGACAATGCTCCATGCCACACAGCCAGGTCAATCAAGGTGTGGATGGAGGACCACCAGATCAAGACCCTGTCATGGCCAGCCCAATCTCCAGACCTGAGAAATGTTGTCAGTAGTTTATAGAATAAAACAAAAATGCTAATTTTACCCAAACACATACCTATAAATAGTAAAACCAGAGAAACTGATAATTTTGCAGTGGTCTCTTAATTATTTCCAGAGCTGTATATGTATATATATATATATATATATATATATATATAATATATATATATATATATATATATATATATATATATATATATATATATATTACCGTTCAAAAGTTTGGGGTCACTTAGAAATTTCCTTGTTTTCGAAAGAAAAGCAAATTTTTTGTCCATTAAAATAACATCAAATTGATCAGAAATACAGTGAAGACATTGTTAATGTTGTAAATGACTATTGTAGCTAGAAACGACTGATTTGTAATGGAATATCTACATAGGCGTACAGAGGCCCATTATCAGCAACCATCAGTCCTGTGTTCCAATGGCACGTTGTGTTTGCTAATCCAAGTTTATCATTTTAAAAGGCTTATTGATCATTAGAAAACCCTTTTGCAATTATGTTAGCACAGCTGAAAACTGTTGTGCTGATTAATGCAGCAATAAAACTGACCTTCTTTACACTAGTTGAGTATCTGGAGCATCAGCAATTGTGGGTTCGATTACAGGCTCAAAATGGCCAGAAACAAAGAACTTCTGAAACTCGTCATTCTATTCTTGTTCTTTGAAATGAAAGCTATTCCATGCGAGAAATTGCCAAGAAACTGAAGATCTCGTACAACGCTGTGTACTACTCCCTTCACAGAACAGTGCAAACTGGCTCTAACCAGAATAGAAAGAGAAGTGGGAGGCCCCAGTGCACAACTGTGCAAGAGAACAAATACATTAGTGTGTCTAGTTTGAGAAACAGACACCTCACAGGTCCTCAACTGGCAGCTTCATTAAATAGTACCTGCAAAACACCAGACTCTATGTCAACAGTGAAGAGGCAACTCAGGGATGCTGGCCTTCTAGGCAGAGTTGCAAAGAAAAAGCCATATCTCAGACTGGCCAATAAAAAGAAAAGATTAAGATGGGCAAAAGAACACAGACACTAGACAAAGGAAGATTGAAAAAAATGTTATGGACAGACAAATCTAAGTTTGAGGTTTTCGGTCACAAAGACGAACATTCGTGAGACGCAGACCAAATGAAAAGATGCTGAAGGAGTGCTTGACGCCATCTGTCAAGCATGGAGGAGGCATTGTGATGGTCAGGGGGTGCTTTGGTGGTGGTAAAGTGGGAGATTTGTACAGGGTAAAAGGGATCTTGAAGAAGGAAGGTGATCACTCCATTTTGCAACGCCATGCCATACCCTGTGGACGGTGCTTGATTGGAGCCAATTTCCTCCTATTACAGGACAATGACCCAAAGCACAGCTCCAAACTATGCAAGAACTATTTAGGGAAGAAGCAGGCAGTTGGTATTCTGTCTATAATGGAGTGGCCAGCACAGTCACCGGATCTCAAACCTATTGAGTTGTTGATGGAGCAGCTTGACCGTATGGTACGTAAGAAGTGCCCATCAAGCCAATCCAACTTGTGGGAGGTGCTTCAGGAAGCATGGGGTGAAATCTTTTCAGATTACCTCAACAAATTGACAACTAGAATGCCAAAGGTCTGCAAGGCTGTAATTGCTGCAAATGGAGGATTATTTGACGAAAGCAAAGTCTGAAGGACACAATTATTATTTCAATTAAAAATCATTATTTCTAACCTTGTCAATGAATATATTTCCTATTCATTTTGCTATATTTCCTATTCAAACTCATTTCATGTATGTTTTCATGGAAAACAAGGACATTTCGAAGTGACCCCTAACTTTTGAACGGTAGTGTGTGTGTGTATATATGGTATTATATTTTTATGTATATATCCAACTATTAAAATACACAAAAGCCTTCACTCAGATATCATTGAACTATATAACTATGCACGATGAACTATATATATACAATATAATAGTCATATAATTATATATATATATATATATATATATATATATATATATATATATATATATATATATATATATATATATATATATATATATATATATATATATATATATATATATATATATATATATATATATATATATATATATATATATATATATATATATATATATATATGACAGTATATATAATAAATCCTAACTGCGCATATAATATATATATATATATCTAAATCTTTCCTATATCAGCATAGTGTAGACATCAATCCTTACTTGCTATTAGCCAGTTCATGAAACCGATTGTTAACACAGGCAACACACAGCAGGGATGAAGCATCTAAATAGGATAAAATCTTGAACAGGAGCTCAGTTGGCAGGCTGGTGAGACAGACAAGAAAAAAGCTCAAAAAGAGGTTAGCAGCAATGCACAGGCTTTACAATCTGTGTGCAAAGTCCTCTCAGAGCCGCAGTGCCCCAAGTCCTGCTCAATTATATTATTCCTGGGTGAATGTTACCCCATTCTTCTATAATTCCTCTCATAATAATAGTATTTTTTTTATGGAGCCAACAATGGAGTACGGTATATTTCAACATGTAGGATTAAAACATTTACCAGTGCCACCCAGGTAAAATCATATGGTACATTAACAATGGAAAGGGTAAACAGGATTTGGCTAACAGAGAAAGCTTCCAAGGTAAACCTACAAGAGAAGGGATTTCCTGTGTGGCTCAACTCATTTTCACGAAGTTTGCCACAGTGGTGAAGGCATCAGTACATATCCTGGACTATAATTGGATCAACAGGTTTTCCTTGAAAACATGCATACTGAATCAGTACTACAGACTGCATTGTTTTAATTCTGCCCAGAAAACATTGCTAAAAAAGAGCACAGTCCTCTGAAGTAATGTCATTACCTAGTCACCTTTCTTTTTTCTTAAAAAAAACAAGCATTGGTAAGTCCTGTTATCCCCATATCACTGAAGCATTTTTTTTTTAGTTTGCATTTTGTTAATTTATATCATACCAATCTCAGCAAATACACGCTCTAATGTCCAACAACGCTGCAGCCTTTGTCAATAAAGTTAGGATTGCTGTTTTTGTGGCAGAGGGGTTGAGGGGTTTTAAGGTTTGCTTAGTGTTTAGCACAGAAGAATTATTACTCTACCAGGTGAGATTTATTTTGTAACAATGCACAATTATTTCTTGTACCAATGCTTTTCCAGTAAAGCGAAAGTGTATTTGTGGACCTGAAATAATAAAACGCTGCTTGGTATATTTTCTCTGTTCTGTGTAAGAATGTGAATTGTGTAGCTACTTGAAAGCAATGACATTCCAACAATATTTTTAGGAATCCTGTGGTTATTTTTGTAGGAATAGGGTTTATTTTTTGTACAGTAAGTACATGTATGCTTAATAACATTAACTACTGGCATGTACTAGTTGATTCTTCAGTGCTTACAGTGCTTACTTTGGCTCTTTTTTTTGTTAAAATTGCACCAAGGCGAAAAGGAAAAGTGGCTTCTGGTTTTGTTCCAAAGTGTACATTTTTTTTATATATATATTTTTTATATGCACTTTCTTTTATTTCAACTGCAAGCAGAAATATAGTTAGCTCACTGTTTTTTTGTAACGTTTGTCTGCTTAACTTAGTTTATTGTAAGTTTTACCTTACATTAAGAAACCCTTAGCATAAAATAAATGAGCATTTAAATCCTTAATTTTGTGGTATAAAAAAATAATAACCGGCTAAACTGAGTTTTAACACGTTTTAATTTTACAGCTGTGCATTGATTATTAAAAGCTGGTAGCCTTCACTGGATGGTTGGAATGTAACTTTTTCAGACTTTTTTTTTTCCGTGTTCTATGGTGTTCTTGTCTGGGATCTTTGGATGACAATGTACTCTGTCTATTCCTTTATCCTTTTCAATGCATGGGTCATTCTAGCCTTGTGACAGGTATGCCATGCCAAGGTTGGTTCTACCACTCAAATATCTAATGCACAGAAGCCACATTACAATCTTACATGCTCTTTACTTACAGTACTTGAGAAACTGATAATACATGATTAGTATCACTTGCCTCCCAATTAGATTTTCGGACTTCCTCAATGTTCGTTCATTAGATATCCTATACTGAACTGATGTAGATTTTTGCCGTGAATGTGGCATTTTGGCCATTAGATGCCTGAAAAAAAAGTACAAAATGTATATGTGATTTTTAATAAACAATATGCTAAATTCTTAGACATATTAATGCCGACAGAGGATAGACGTAATAAGATCAAGTTATGTTTAGGTTCAGTATTATGCCGTCATCTGGAACTACTGATATGCTAAACAATGAACCAACTAACTTCAGCATCAAATTAAAAAGATCATCTAATCTTGAAAGATGTTTGTGTTAGTCTTTATATATATATATATATATATATATATATATATATATATATATATATATATATATATATATATATATATATATATATATAAAGGCAGCTCAGAACAGCCTCAATTCGTCGGGGCAAGGACTCTACAACGTGTTGAAAGTGTTCCACAGCGATGCTGGCCCATGTTGACTCCAATGCTTCCCACAGTTGTGTCCAGTTGGCTGGTAGTGGATCTCTACTCCGAATAGCTCGTTCCATCTCATTCCACAGATGCTCAATTGGATTGAGATCTGGTGACTGGGCAGGCCACTGCAGTACGCTGAATTCACTGTCATGTTCGTGGAACCATTCCTGGACAATCCTAGCCTTGTGGCATGGGGCATTATCCTGCTGAAAAAATCCATTAGCAGATGGATACACTGCTGCCATGAAGGGATGCACCTGATTGGCAATGATGTTCAGATATCCCGTGGCATTCAAACGTTGCTCCACTTTTATCAAGGGGCCCAATGTGTACCATGAAAACACACCCCACACCAAACACCACCACCACCAGCCTGCAATGTTGACACGCGGCATGATGGATGCATGTACTCATGTGGTTTTCTCCATACCCTAGTCCTCCCATCAGTGTGAAACAGCAGGAACCGGGATTCATCAGACCAGGCAACAGTGTCCAGTGTTTTCGTTCCTTAGCCCACTGCAACCGCAGTTTCTTGTGTTTTGCTGAAAGAAGTGGAACTCTGTTAGGTCGTCTGCTGCCATCTGTGTCAAGGTACGACGAGTTGTGCATTCTTTTACAGGTCTTTCAGCACCACTGTTGTACTGGACTGTCAGCTGATTAACTGTAGCCCGTCTGTTGCTCTGCACAATTCATGTCAGCCTCCCTTGGCCTCTTTCATCAATGAGCCGTTGGCTAGATGTCCTTTGGGTGGTGGACCATCCCTGATACACACGAGAAACTGCTGAGCGTGAAAATCCCAGCAGTGTTGTAGTTCTTGACACATTCAAACCGGCACATCTGGCACCTACTACCACACCCTGTTCAAAGGCACTTAAATCTTTTGTCTTGCCCATCTATCCTCTGAATGGCACACACACACAATCCATGTCTCAATTGTGTCAAGGCTTAAAAATCCTTCTTTAACCTGTCTCCCCTTCATCTAAACTAACTGAAGTGGATTTAACAGGTTACATCAAAAAGGGATCATAGCTTTCACCTGGATTCACCTTGTCAGTCTATTTCATGGAAAAAGCAGTTGTTCCTAATGGTTTGTACACTCAGTGTGTGTGTGTGTGTGTGTGCGCATATATATATATATATATATATATATATATATATATATATATATATATATATATATATATATATATGTGTGTGTGTGTGTGAAATGAATCAAAGTTTTTATGGGAATCTGGCTAGTGATTTACACACATATACCAGATATTGGTACGTAAGGCACCAGTGAATAGATGTGGTTAAGCAGACGTCTACACTTAACAACCCTAACAGAAAGATACCTTTTAGTTGTTTCTGACCCCTTAGTTGAGCTTTGTAAAGGCACGTCATCCTTGTTGAAAGCCCGGCTGCATGTATCAACACATTGCTTTCTACAGCTCTGCGTCTTTTCCAAGCCAATCCTGTAATTCCGGAAGAGCTTTCCGCGACCTGTAGCCATGGTAACCAGTACACGTGCTGTCTCTGCTTCCACAATCTAAGTAATAATATAAACACCGACTTGCAACACTCAATAATATGCTTTTGGGCACAATTAAATCAGAGTTAGTTTTGGTAAAGGTGTTTACATAATTACAAATAACGAAATACAATCAACGATGTCTATATAAATGCATCCATAAACCGCGTGAAGTGAATCCACCGTAATTGACGTGGGGTGTTTGTTTTGTTTAAAACTGTAAGGAAATTCATTACCGCTGCTACAAAGTTGTCTAAAAGGCTGAACAGACTACATACCTAATCAGCGCTGCGAAATTCCAAGTGTTTTGTACGCAGTTAATTTAAACTACAGGCTGTTGTGCTGTACGCTGTCTGCACCCTTTATCCTCCGAGTAACACAAACTCCCTCAACAGTTGAACCTGCCGTGGGCATGCGCATTGTGAACATAGTTTGAACTAAACATTTTTGTTGTTGCTAGCGCTCTCAAAGGTGTTTTATTTTATTTTATCAGGTTCAGTCCGGTTATGAATTTATCTCAAAATGAGTGCCGATTTTTTACATAAAATCCAATCATTACCTAGTGAATACTTCGGTCGGCACCTATGGTGTTTTGTACTACAATACATTTTGGTGTACTGAAAAGCACTGTATACTTTTTGTTCATGTGATGGTATTGTCTTGGAGACTGCAAGTTTTTAGTACTTTTTATTTAAACATTCGTGAATAAACAGAACAAAAAACAAAACAGAATTACCAGGACATCCATACACCAAAGATGGCATGTATGATTCAAATGATACATAAATTATTTGATTTTTATTTTTCTTTCTGTATTTGTATCCCAGCACAGCTGTTCTTGTTTTGGCTTTTAGTTTCAAGTCTCTGGAGATCAGGTATTTTATTGGATTGTATACCAGGATTTTGAAATAATAATAATAATAATAATAATAATAATAATAATAATAATAATAATAATAATAATGAATCTAAAGGCTACATTAAGGCTCCCTTGTTGTAAGTTAGTTTCAGTCACAGTGTGAAAGACAGCTGCCGCAGTTGCTTCCGAGAGGCAACTCCCAATTTACCTGAAGGAATATGAGGAACGGTCACAAATCCCTCCAGAACAATTCAGTGCAGCTAACAAAGTTCTATTAATCACATAAATCTCACATTCTGTGACCTTGCAGTCTCTACAGATTACAGATGTAGATTCCCTACAGATTGTTTGAAATGTATTTGAATATTGTTAACTTAAAACAGGATATTTAGTACTACACTAGGGGACAAATTAAATGTAAATTTTACGCTCTGCCTTAGCTAAATAACTGTTGGTTTATAAAAAAAGAACAACTATACTAAAACTATAATAAAATGGTATTGGCATTGTAATGTGGTATGAAAGACTTGTAGAACCTGCATCAGGTACTGGTTACTTTTTTTTAAAAGACAGCTTTCAAGTTGCTTTTACACAGCATGCTTGCAGATTCATATTTTAGAAAGCAATAACACAACATTTTGAATGAAATATAAAATAGGCATTATATCATATCAAAGTACAACAAACGATAAACATAAGAAAATACACAGATTTGTGTACTTTTTATTGTATATTTATTATTTAAAATAAATTGACATACCGGTGTAAAGTATGGGCAACATCCCTATTGAAAATAATGGTGTGGAACCCCTACAACCAGAGACCTGTCGATTATGTAGTCTGGCATGATTATTAAGTCTTGTCTTAAACCAATGTAAACCTGAGTCTGTATTCAGGCATCAGCTCAATGATTTAGATTTTCTAAGTTCCAAAAGAACTATAAAAAAAAAAATAATAATAATATTGCCATTTGTTAATTGTCATTTTTTTAAGGTTCTTGAAGTACCCATTATTATTATTCTAAAAGGTAAAATGAATCTATTCTATAGACTGCCCACAACAACTAAAAGGGCTTGTATACGTCTATATGCATCTACATAAATACATATTTGGGCACGGTGCAGACATTATAAAATACTGTACATGTTCTCTTAAATTTAAGGAATTTTTGATTTGATACTGCTGGAAAGCCATACCATTTGTGCAGCTTCTCAGAATGCATATTTACTTTAGTTTTAAATATAATCTACTGCTAGGTTAACTAAATCTCTGTTTGCAAGCCTTTCTTTCAAGGACTTGTAAGGCATTTTCATAAAGACATTTGTCTTGAGTACATTATTTAATTTAATAATACATAATTTATACCCCTGTCACGTCTCTAGCTGCTTTCGGCAGGATGAATAAATACATTTAAAAAAAGCAAAAACAAAAACAAAAAAAATCTCCATGCCAGGATTTCTAGAAAGGTATCTTCTTCACATTATGTTTTCAGCATAACGGTATGTAATGTGGGGCTATTCTTTAGGGATTCAGTCACCAGATTTTAAAGGAGATGATTAACCTAATGATAAGCCAGTGCTTCTTGCCTAGAGCCAGTGGTAAATGTCAAAAAAGTATTTTATGAAAATGTCAGAAAGTTTAGCAAATGGAAATGTCAGAAAGGCTATTGTACTGCACAGGTGTCAGACTTCAAAAAAGTAGCTGAACTGTGAATGGCAACAAAGCTTACTGGCTAGACAACAAAAAAAAAAATTATGACACCACCATTGGGATAACTGCTTTTCACCAGGGATTCTAATATAAATATCATTAATGGCTACAAATGTCTATGACGCTGCTGATTAACTGATGGTCTCATGGATTAATAGAAAAACACATTTAAGCAAACTTACTTGGGAGCCACACAATATTCCTATTCAGTTTAAAACTGTGACTGACTAAACATAGTGTAGCGTGCATGCAGGTAGGGGACAGGGCTGGTAGGTGATGCAATCTAAAACAGCAGCATTGGCGCTATGCTTCAAAGCGGGAGGCTCCAGGATCGCGTCCCACCTCCGTCTGTGAGAAGCTCCTGCCTGCGGGAATGGAGGTTCACCACACTGGTGTCAGAAGTGGATGCAGGTACCCCGTCATGCACTTGGAAGCCTGTAGCCTGTGAGCTGAGGCTGGCAGGGAAGAGTTTAGCGTGCACCGTGGTTGGGATCAGGGCTGGTAGGTGACACAACCTAAAACATGAAGACATAAGCCTGATATATACTCCTGTACAACGGTATCAGTGCTTTGCTTCAGAGCGGGAGGTCCCGCATTTACATCCAACCTCCACCTGTGAGAAGCTTGTCTTATAAACCATTGTAGATGACAATTTTCAGTGTTATGGGGAAAATTTAACAGCTCCCTTCACTTTGACTTGTACCCTAAGATGGCTGTGATATTGAGGTATTATGACTTTTTTGTTTTCCGGATGATAAAGACTTAGAGGTGGTGTCCTGTTATATTCTATAATCTTTTGTTTATGAGGTGGGTGTCCGGTAGAAATGAACCTTTTCCTCAGACACAATGTTTTTAAGTTCTGAACATATCAGTAATACAGATCTTTTTTTTTTTTTTTCTTCACATTTCCACATTATCTTATTTGACATGCCCCTTACACTATGTGACCGATGGAATCCTTACGAAACATACTATAATATATATATATATATATAGATATTATATATATATATTATCATATTATATATATATATAAATATATATACCAGAATACCAGAACCTTTAATTAAATGTTGTAACTAATGGATTTAAATCTTTTTTTTTTTTTTTTCCTTCTTGTATTCAAGCAGGCTACATTAATTCCTTATGAATACCAGCATTGGAAATAAACTGTTTTTCCAGTCACTGAAAATAAACACATCTTTTGTGGGCAAGAAGGTTCTTTAAGTGACAGTGTGATATCTTTAAAGGACACTTTCTTTCCCCAATTACTGCATTTACTCCCCTTTGATTTTTTTTTTGTTTGTTTGTCATCATAATCACACATACTGCTTGTGAGGAAAAGTAGTCTAAATTCTTACATGTGAATGTGTGACTTTGTGATTAGTGAGCTTGACATTATTCACAGCAATCTGCAGCACAGGAACACAGCTGAGTGACTTTGGCAGTTACACAGTAATCAATTCCTAAATTGATTGCCATTTGGAAATATACATTCTCCCCTTGTTAAAGAGTAAGTAGCAGTGTTCCAAAAAATATAATGTTACAAATCCTCACTGTTTAAATTATGTATCTGTAATTTTTCTTTTCAACTTTTTATACATAACTTTAAAGTCTGTTTCAAAGCTATTTTCAAAATATCTGCTCCAGTGCACTCGGGTTTGAGATCTGTCCTCTAAATCACTGCAGAAAGAGCAATTAAAAAAGCAAAAAAAAAAAAAAAAAAAAAAAAAACCATAACAATAAGTGCTCTGGCTTTTCTGTTCCGTACCACATCATGGATCTCTATTGTCGTTTTACCTGTTTGACAATGTGGGCAATAATCCTGACACTATCAGTGCACTAGAGCAGACATTGTGAAAAGAGTTTTCAAACAGACTTTAAGTGTAAAAAGTTGTCAGGATGTTAACAATGAAAAGAGAAATTACAGGTATTTTATTTAAACAGTTTTAGCAAGACATGGGGACGTTTAACGTTATACTTTTTGGATCCCTGCTACTTGCTATTTACAGTTTATGGTGGTATATTAAGTAATGTCATAGAAAAGTGAAATAATACAGAGCCAGCACAGGATTGGTTAAAAACAAGAAATACCAAAACTTGTCACAGTAGATTGTATACACATGGGGAAATTACTGAGCAAATTCCCTATTGTCAAACACATTTTGGGACATATGTGCATTTGTGTGGAAGCATGCAGGGGCTCATGGTAGCAAATGTTCAAGTGAAGCCAAACTAGAGACCAGGTCTGGGCTGTTTGAACAATGAGCACAGCAAGGAAGCTGTACTTTTTCAGCATCCATAGTTTCAACTTGGTAAGTAAGCTCGCTAAATTTGTCTACAATAAAACCGTTAAACATGCTGTGCCTAAAGCATGACGACACTGTTTAGTGGATGGCATTCTCAGCAGCTAATTTGTTTTGCTTGCTGTCAAAGTAAATAGCCATGACGTCCTCAATATTGCCAGTCTTAACACTTGATTGAAGAACAGACTCTTCTTAGGGCAGAAAGGGCCTCAGGTCTAGTAATCTTGGCCCTACTACACTCCCAATTCGATATTTGATGTGTGAGTTGTTACATGGCCTCCTATAAGCCTTGGGTCAGTCTCTGCTCTGGGGAATCTTCTGCCTCACTGGTCAGTCACCAGCAACTGCGCAACATTTGTCAATTGAAGTGAGAAGTGCAGTTTAGGTTGTTGTGATTAAGATACTTTAAAATATATTTTTTTGAAATTGTCAAAATTGGTGATTCAGTTTTCTTTTTTCTATTTTATTGATGTGACAACCTTGTGCTTTATGCTGTAAAAATGATGCACTTTTTCTGTTTACCCCTTAAAGGATGAACGGGTTGTTGTTAGTCTATTTCGTTTATGCTTTATTTTGGATGCAATATCTCTTGACATTGTTAGATAAAAAAAAAAAAAAAAAAATGTTATGGAGAAAAAATGTTTTGTAATTGCTAGTTTGTTCATAAAAAATAATGACAATAATTTACATCTCCGCTGAATTAAAATTGATTTCATTTTCAGTTTATTGAAGACACAAGACATACACAAGGGCTATACTGTCACTACATGTTATGACCACCATGATAAGCTGCCATGGTCAGATCTGCATCAGCAATATAAAACTGATAACCCAACAAACTACAACCTAAAAAAGTATATGTAAAACCAGTAAGGAAAATGTTTGAACTAGCAAATGATTTTCCTTTTAATTAATATGGAGTAAAAATGGTATTAGTAACATAGAATTATTTAGAGTATTCTATAGTTCATGGATATTTGTGAACATAAATATGTGCCTCAAAAGAGTGTATACATTAAATGTTGCTATTAAAGTCATTTTAATTCTGAGACAGAGTCATCTCAAAAAGGATTAATTACACTGTGCTATAATTCTAATTCTAACATCCTTCTGACCTTGACAGTAAAACATATACTGATGTACAGTACTGTATTCTGTTTTTCAGACCTATTTGATATTATATTTGTATTAAGGTTGTATTAGTCATTGTAATAACATTTATTTTGCTTAAATAGGCTATGATACCAGACCATAAACCCATATAACTATTATCTGGCTATTAAGAAATCTACTGTTGAATGACCAGTTTGATCTCTGGTTCTTGGTTCTCATATTTTGAAATAGTAGATTATATTGCAATATGTAGGCAAAACTTGCATTTTCTCAGTATTCCCAGTTGTTATAATTACAAAAAACCTTTTTTATAGTGAATTTACTGTACATTGTAACATCATTAAATATGTCTCTACTGTATCTATACATTACATTCATATAGACAGTAGTTACTATTCCATGGGATGTGATGGGACTTGCAAAGGACATTTTTCAGCACAAGTTACTGAGGGCATATGGACACTGGCATATTGTCTGTTTCTCATATGTCATGCTGTGTTTTCACACATGTCTAAATAAGTGCTTATTCAATAATGATAATGGAACTTGGTCCAGACATACTTTAGCCCAAGCTAATTAAAGTTTCAGAATCTGAGGGTATGTGAAGGCATCTGTTGAACTTAGAGCAGCAATAAAAAAATGTAAGCACAAGATGCTTTCAGGAAAATACACATGCACCAGTCTCAAATGACACGCCTCCAAGTAACATTTCAAAATATGAAAATACATGGCAACATCTGGTTCATTTTTATTTTTGGAACATAAAACTGAATTTTAGGTAACTGCTGTACCAGATATTACAGTTCCAATACTGCTTTACAGTTCCAATACTGCTTTGACAAAAAAAAAAAAAAAAAAAACGCTTCTCTAGAGTCAATCATTCAGTATTTTTGTATATTAAACATCTGCTGCAAACCTATATTATCCAGTTTAACAAAATAAACATGTACTCACTAGATGATGCTGTTGTGCCGAAAACCTATTTTGGTGACTCGGAAATACTCAGGCTGCAGGGGACAGATCAGAGATTACAAATATAATTTCAATGATATCTCTCCAGTAAAACACAGGCCATTGTAATTGTTCTGTACCTCCAAACAGTATCATTCTAGATGCATTTCCATGTAGTATTGATTAGATTTTAGTCAGCTCCAATTGTAAATGGAAACATGCATTTCATCAACGCATACTGTACTATATCTGGTCTTGTAATGTGCTATACAAGGTTTGTTTATAAGCTTTTAATAAAGACATAGAACAATGGGAGACAGTCAGTTAAATATTGTATTGAAAAAGCCTCAGGGAAAGGTACAGATACTTACTTCACATTACATAGTTTAAAACACTTGCTCTTTCGAAGCACCTTTTTTTGACAGCAGTCAGGAAACAAGAAGAAATACTGTGAAGGAAACCATTTTATACAGCTAACATCACCTTAGCAAGCCCCTTTCTTTTCCCAATTAACAGCTTAGCTTTCTCAGCTCAGAATTCAATGCGACACGGAACAGCTGCTTCCCATCTCCTACAACTACTAATTCAAACCTCAGGTAGTGTACTAGTGATCTTGGACTTATGTGGTTTTATAAAGTCTTTGTCCACAATACATGGAAATTTTGCTGAATACAAGATGTCTCAGAAAGCTTGCTCTTGTGCCTGCGGACCCTCATGGTAATCTTTATGTTCTAGCGCTCTTGTAACAGTTTGTATAGCACTGTTTCCAGATGGAAATAAGACTATGTCTAAAAAGTGCTAAATTGTGAAATTAAGTATGAGTAGTAGGTATGTTAATAGACACCTTCTGTTCCAATGGGATGGTAATTCTTGATCATGTTCCCTTGATTCTCTCTCTGATTTTCTCTTTTAATACAGCCCAAATCTACATATTAGATTACATTATTAAATTGCCATTCCCTTACAAAAATTTACCATGGCATGGATTACCATAACAAAATCCCCAAATCCTATGGTAAATTGGAAAGTAAATTGGATTTATTACCATCATGGTACCAACAACTAACAGAGAATCTTAATAAAGATAAAAGCTACGTCTTAAATGTTGGTAGAGAGCTTGCAGCTTTAACATTATCAGGCAAAGTATTCCATAAATTGGAGCAAGATATATAAATAAGACACACAAAATCTATTTTAAAATGAATGTCTCCACAGAGCCAACCTCCAGCCTAACATTCAGAGGAAGCCAAAGTAAATACAGATCATAATATGTATGAAGCAATCACAAGGGAGCTTACATATACATGTTCTATCGTATTAATGTCAAGCTTTTTCAAAACAGAAGTGGGGGCTGGTTGGTAAACAATAACAAAGTAATATGCCGATGCTGTTTATCATTTTTATAGTTGATTGATTTTATTTTGTATTCATTTCTCTTTATTCAATCTAAAAATCAAATCCTTTAAAACCATTGTATATTGTCAGAGAATGGGGTCCAGCACTGCTGTGTAATGTGCAGAAAAGAATAACAAAAAGAAGGAGGCAAAGAACGGTGCTTTTTGGAAAACCCACCATAGTGTGCCTCCCCCCGACCAAGGACCCTTTAATTGAGTCACCAGCCGGACTGTTTAAAACACGAAGCGCACGGGCCATAATGCAGGAAACTCAGTGATGATACACTTCAGCACACTCTACATTCATTCACAACCCCCTTAGCTCCCCACCTGGTTCCAGAATCTCTCCTCTACAGAGTTCACCCCCCGCTTTGATGGCTATCACGGTAAATCACCAATGGCGTTTGATACCAAATCCTCCTGTATTCTAGTATGAAATCCAAAGCAGCCCAATAACACAAAAACAAACCACATGGATTCATTTAGCAAGGGCCTCTTCATAAATACTGATCCAACAAACACCCTCAGCTGCCTGCGGATACCTCTGCTATCAAGCTGGAAATGAGTGACCGAACTGCATGGCTCTGTGAGGGCTAAACTGCCCCCAGGATCGCTAGAAAATATAAAACAAAAATACATTCACACTTGCATATTTTGGTACATCAGTGATCTTATTTGTTTGTACACGCACAATCTAGAAATTGCATTCCTTTTTGAGAAAATATTTATGGTGCAGGTCTCTCTAATGCAATTGTTTCCATAGGGAATGACTCAAACAAAAGACTAATAAATTGACTTATAGGTCCAAGACTGCAGGACATACATTCATGAATACTCAATGCTTTATTCCATAAAACTTTTTGACAGACAAAGATAAAATCTTCTACAACAGTATATTTGTATTTTAGATTAGATTATTATTCCTATTATGAATTGTGTTATATATATATATATATATATATATATATATATATATATATATATATATATATATATATATATATATATATAAGGGAAGGGGGTTAAAATCCTCCCTGCCAAAAACAAGTATAAATGTATTTAATTGTTAATTATCACCTGCACCGGGCAGTCATTGTAAATTAAATCCAGATGCACAGTTTAAAATGAAGACAGCCAGTCTGTTTTGGGCTGCTGAGTATAATGGAGTAGAAGGAAGCAGAAGGGTGCGCTTTGTTTCCAAGTAGTCAAGAATGTAAGTACTGTGTGTATGGTTCTGTGTGTAGTACCAAACTGTGTGTTTATGTCTACCGGTAAACAGCTTAGTTGTCCGGTGTATAGTCAAGGTGATCCTGAATGTTTAGTTATTGCTCGAAAAGAGCTAGGCATTTATTTTGTTTTTGTTTATTTGAAACGTGCGCAAGATCAATTGTGAAACGCACTTAGTGCTGAACCTCAATTTTGTGTCAGGTCTGTGTTTGTAAAGGAGCAAAACGAACAAAAGTGAGTGGCACTCCGTTTACTTATTTTCACTCACCGTGAGGCATATATATATATATATATATATATATATATATATATATATATATATTATATATATATATATATATATATATATATATGTGCGTGTGTGTGATTTAATATGGAATCAAAAAGTGGCTAGTTAAACTGTAATGCTTTCATACAATTAGACCTAACTTACATTTTGACTGTCTTAAATCTAAAGATAAGTATCAGCCGTTAGTGTCTACCGCCTAACAACTTTTTTATAATATTCTGTAGCCATTTAGCGTTTTCTTCTTAAAAAACTTCCTAATTCTAGCCTATTCCGATAAGAATGGTCTCTACCAGAAGTCATTGTGACGACGAAGGAGGGGGGGGGGGGGGGGGGGGGGGGGTGGGGGGGAACACACCCAATCCATCAGTACCACTCACAATAAATAGTCAAAAGACAAAAGAATGACCATGCATGAAACACTGGCAATCGAATTTCATCAGTACAAACTGAAATATCTTAAAGAAGAGCACGAAATGCTGAACTTTCCATCAAGGAGGAGGAAAAAAACATGAAAACATGTGAAGGGAATGTACCCATCAAGGCTTCTCACATGAAAGATCCTGTGTAAGCATTGTTGACACATCTCAGCACAGTATGTGGACTTGTGAATAAATTAATGGCTGGGTGAAAAACATGTATCTTGCTCTTATACTAACACATTTTTTAACCTAACTGGAAAAGTGTTGAAGCACAAAAGCATCGCAATAAGCCAATCCAACCAAGTTGCTGCTGTCTGCCACAATAGATTAAAAAACATTTTTTGCTGTTTCTCTATTCTTTATAATCTGGCACTGCTGAGCGCCTAATTGGAATATGACACCCAACATGAAACCATGCAGCCAACAACACCAGGGAAGTTACCATATTCATAAAACTGTGTTTTGTACAGTTCTTGTTCAATGGCATCAGGAAAATTAATGTATTGCGATATCAGCAGGCATATTGCATGGCAGACTTTATGCACAATTCTACATACTGTTGGTTCCCTGGCACCCAAGAAATCCCCATTCTCCCGATGAAAATTTCCAGTCACCATGAATCTTAAAGTGACCAAAACTTGTAAAATAGGAGGAAGAGGCTTCCCCTGCTGAGATGCATGTGACAAGTTTGGCTCAAGCAACATTACTAGCTGTGCTAAAGTACCAATAAGGAACAAGTCTTCCAGTTGAATCGCTTGTTTATGATTATTTTTAAAAATACACAAAACACAATAAAACATTCTTACGCACAAAAAAAATCTGAAATGTAGTTGAGGAGCATAGCAGTGAGAGAGACACAATATGTACTCTGTAGCTTAATACATCTCCGCCTAGCTGCTGATAAGTTAATAATACTGACATCAGCATAAGACACCTACAAGCCTACATAACACACCTACTAAATGTGAGTTAATCAGTTCACATCCAGTCCTTGCCTTTCCATTCAACTGAATGGGCTGACACCAAACTGTTACAAGCTACAGTTTTTGTACAACAAGATATTCTTCTGTATTCTTTTTTTTTTTTTTTTAATGTCAATTATGTGTGAATGAATCTGATCATTTGGCTCTGCAAACAGCTTCTGCTGCTGTAAACCCTTTAGACATGTGTTTATTTGCCATGGTTCAGGAGGCAGAGGAATTTTCATCCATTCTGAGCATTCGATTTTGTCTGTTGCTACCTCCCCTCAGCCACGTTCACAAAGCTGTCTCCGAGGGCCATCAAAGCTGGCCAGTTCTTGAAGGACACTTCACACTGGACAGAAAGGGGACTTCCCCAGCCCAAACCCTACTACACTCCAGACCTCTGACATAGCTATTGCTCAAGCCTGGTGAACCAAACTGCTTTATTGCAGGATAACAGGATTCAAAATCCCAATGAAAATGAATATCAGGGATATATTTATTGCAAAAAACCTAAATAAAGATCCTTGTTATTTAATGGATGCGATAATATTCTGCGCTGCACTGTAAAAACAGAATTCTTCTTATTTATTTTTTTCTATAAACACGTCTGGCTTTAGTTCTGCCTCTTCAAATGTATACAAAATATAGTTTTAAGCAGTTCATAAGTACAAATTCTTACACAGCTCTGTGCAGTACAAAACAACCAACAAAAAAACTGGGTTACATGTCAGCATGCATACATGTAAAAGGTACTGCTGTCTTAATGCATATGCCAGTCTGGCCAGATTTCACAATTGCAAGGTTAAACTGAGTACAACAAGAAAACAGAATATTTGTGTTGGGATTTACATGTTCATATACATAAAAATGTAAAGAGAAATACTTGTGATTACATTTGCTAAAACAAATTATTTAGCGCAGGTTATTGTTATTATCAGAATATAGAGACAATAAATACTCTCTATCTGTCTGACTGTCTGTCTATCTGTATGTAACATCTTTTTTTACATGTATCAACTTCTGATGAAAATTGCTAAGGACTTTCTTTAGAACAAGTTATTGGGTGTATTCTGTGGATGTATGTCATGGTGATCTGGTTTTTATGTTTCTGCTAGGGGAGGGTGAATATCACTTATTTACTATTTGTTTTCCTTCTTGTAGCAAGCATTACAGTGGCAAATGGCTGGCCATACTGCTGTATCAAGGGTAGTGTTGTGTAGCGGGTCACCTTATAACAAGGTAGCTCTATATTTGTATTCCTATTATTGTAACTATGCTTCCTTTATTTCCAATTAGAAAATGATTCAGTATCATCAGCCCAGCTACTGCAGGCATTAATACACAGTAGATGCCTGCTGGAATGTCACCACCTATGAACCAAATTTAAAATCAGTGCAGTGCTTTTTCATTTTGACTTGTTGTATTTTTCAATGTAGTTCACATCTATTGGACAATAAATACTAAACAAAGACATTTGGCCCACATTAATTTTATTATCTACCAATACAAGCCAATCAATACTTTGCAGCGATGAAAGCAATATTATAGTTGCATATACTGCTCAAGTGTTGCCTGGGATCTAGATTTTCAGCAAACAGGGATTTCATAGTGAATAGCTGATTGTGTTTACAGTTTAATCTGTGGAAAATGATGCATAACAGAAAGGTTACTAAATTAGATTCCACTACAGTAAAGCATACCTACAGTATATGTTGATGGCACGTCTGCAGAAAAATCTATTTTCATTTTTTTTTTTTTTTATAAGACAACAATGCCTCATGGCTTGTCCAGCTGTTTTAACAAAGTGGTTTCCAATCTTTAAATTATGCAATAGAGAGACAGAGGGATCTCAACTGAACAGTGGAAAGCAGAGTAAAAACACTTTACAATCGTGGTGAATCAGAGGTAAGCCATGTAAATGTAGGTACAATACTATGAACAAGCATTGTAAAAACGTATTAGTTTGGGAAAAGCTTGGCAAATTTGTCGTGGTAACTTTTATAAGGGGATTTAATTTGACACATTTTAGCCACTGGGTGGTGCACAAGTATTCCCTTTCGAGGATCAGTTAACTTCAATTATGTTTAAGTTATATTTGTTTTTAAAGATTCCAATTAAATTTCCTTTAAATAAATCCTATAACATACTTAGCATTCCTATTGCATTATTTGCAAATGTACCGGAGGTAGGCTACTGCAATAAATAATGAAAAGGTTCTCACTTTGACATTTTCCAAAACAGTGACAACAGATGAACGACCTAGTTAATTGATTCCTGGAATACTGTGGACTTGGTCGCCCCTGGTTCAGTAAACAATGCCGTTTGTACAGCGGGGAGCTGACTGTGTTCTTGGTGTTGTCTGGTGATTCCTGCTTGGCACTTAAATTAGAGCTGCACTTGGATATAAAGAATGGGCGGGAGAGGCAAGAGGCGATTCCTTTCTGTCAGCAGTCTCATCTCTGAATATTCCTGCTATTCAAAAGCAAGCATGCAGCGGTCCCATATTTGAAGCTATGGATCAGCAAGGTAAACTCAGATTTGATTATATCTTTTTATTTTTTTATTTTTTATGTATTTATTATTTATTTATTTTTTCATGTATGAAACTTACCAATTATTAAACATGTCAATAACTTTATACTGTTAGTTACATTAATGTTTGAAAGTGATATCAACAGGAGAGTGTACAGATACTGGCAGTGCCTCGATTAGATTGGTGGTGCCTCTAAGGCTTTCTTTTAGCCTAGGTATCGGTTTTACTGTAAATTATTATTATTATTATTATTATTATTATTATTATTATTATTATTATTATTATTCATGTTATTATTTCATTTATTTGTGTACTTACCTGGATAGAAACATTATAGTAGACTTGGATTGATAATATAAAGTTGATTTAATACATTTTTAAAAGCTTAGGCTATATTACAGTTTGTGTTACAATTGTTATTATTGATATAACTACGACTAAAACATGCTTGCATTTATTCAATAAGGTACTTTGTCAATAGCAGTATCATTTCTCACCAAATCTCAAGAAACAATCACCGCAACAAATACCTCTTTTATAGATGCATTTTGACTTGTGCTCTTCTGAATCTCAACAATAAACCCAATTAACACGCCTTAATGAACACAAGCAACACCTAATGCGCCTATCTGTAGCATGGCTTTTGAAGCAGGTCTGGTGTGTTGAGTGATATGTGGGACACGGACGTGAATAATAATATAATGTTTTGTCTAATTAGCAGGTTTTGTCACGCGAGTAATCTGCAAACCATCTTTTTTTACCCACTGAGCGATAGAGAGAGAGAGAGTGAGAGAGAGAGAGCGAGAGAGGGGGTTAGGCTGAAGCAGGTGATCGAGACAGAACAAACCTCCAAGGGGCTCCTTGAGATCAGTGTGCACAGGATTCTCGTCCTGATCATGGTGCCAGTAAGTTGCCCTGGACATTGTACCATGCTGGCTGTGGCCATTCTCCTGGGATATGGCGTTACTTTTTCCCTGGGACAGAATGAAACGGAGCCGATCGTTTTGGAAGGAAAATGCTTAGTGGTGTGTGACTCGAGCCCGTCCTCAGACGGCGGGGTCACCTCCTCGCTTGGGATTTCAGTGCGGTCTGGCAGCGCCAAAGTGGCTTTTTCTGCGGTTAGGAACACCAACCACGAACCGTCTGAAATGAGCAACAAAACCATGACCATCTACTTCGACCAGGTCAGATTTTACTTAACAATCCTTTAATAACTTTATAAAGAAAATAAACGGCATAGACAGACTGGGTAGAGCCTATTATAGATAGAACACACTGTAATTAAGCCAAATAACACTGAGAAACGAAAGTACAATTAACATATAGCCTAGCTCACGAGCCACTTTCTTTGTTTTTTTTAGCTAAGGCACATTTCCAATGAAGAGGTTTTTATTTATATTTGTATTTTATTTTACTGGAAGTTTCGTGCTGTAGAAAAAAGCAAACCAAATTTATTCTGAATGACTACCTCTGATCTGGACACAAGTTAATGTAATAGTTTACTCTAGATTTAAAAATGTAATTGGAAAAGCTAGATATGTTATTTATATTCTTAAAATCTACCATTATCACGGACTAAAATGGTTTCATCAGTATCTCGTGCTAATGTCTGTATACAGCTTGTTATACAGTGAAAGTTGTTTTTTCAGTATTAGGTGTGAACTAAGTGTAATGTTACATCCTACGCATTTCTTAGGAGCCAATAGCTGGAGAGTGTAAGATTTTTATTTTATTTAACTAAAAAAATATATAGTTTTATCACAAGTGGTAAAATATCGTTCAACATCTCTTTCGTTTTCTACATGCATACTGTTTTGTAGTTTGCTTCTCAATCTGATATAAAATACATTGGTTTAAAAAAAAAAAAAAGTGTTAATGTCAATATTAGCTTGTGTCCTTCTAATTTGATTGGCAAACAAAATATCCCATGTAATATTCGATTTTACAGTATATGACAGTTTGTTTCTCTTTTATTATTTCTCACAATTGTATAGTCATTATTATTGGCTATTACAACTGACTTTTTAAAGCTGAAATACATATTTATAATTAGAATGTTTGCATCTGGAAGACTTTATGCAAAAAAGTAATACATATTAATAAACAAAACATATACATTCAGTTTCATCTTTTATATATTATATATATATATATATATATATATATATATATATATATATATATATATATATATATATATGATAATATATATATATATATTTTTTTTAGAATCTAAAAAATTTTAAACTTTGAAGAGCTTTTGCCTGAAACCTCCAGAAATTTTGAAATACTTTTTAAAATCTTTTAAACTTACATTTTGTGTACATTTTTAAAAAACCTTTTATTTATGTGCCTTCAATTTATATACACTGCAGTTTATATATATATATATATATATATATATATATATATATATATATATATATATATATATATATATATTTGTGTGTGTGTATATATGTATATATATATATATATATAATATATATATATACTATAATATATATATATATATATATATATATACTATTACTATTTATAATTTCTTATTACCATGTACACATGCGTTTTGTGTGAGAAATGCTTTCAATGATGAGGATATCATTTTAAATACAATATTTCTATTTTTCAGGTATTAGTTAATGTTGGAAATCGTTTCGATCTTTCTTCGAGTGCATTTGTAGCTCCAAGAAGAGGAATATACAGTTTTAGCTTTCATGTGGTTAAGGTCTACAACAGGCAGACAATACAGGTGAGCACTATTTAACATCATATCACTGTAATACGGTATTATTGAGAAAGTATGATATGAGAATATTGAGTCATAAACCATAAGCTAATAGTACACGTTTTGTTATATGAAACATATGTAAGCCTATTAGCATTATTATTTTGATCACATGTAATTGCTTGATCGTCACTGTATATCTATTACAACTGTTTCCCGGGGGAACCTTGAAAATACCTGGGAATGCAAACTTAATAGGGTTTTTCCGTTGTGTTTAATTGTTTTACAAAATTAAATACATACATTGTGCATAACAATATTTACCACACTTATAATTACAAAAATCGACTTCTCTTTGTGCATCCAGGTCAGTCTGATCCAAAATGAACACGCAGTGATATCTGCGTTTGCCGGTGACCAGGATGTTACCAGAGAAGCGGCTAGCAATGGTGTTCTCCTCCACATGGAAGGAGGAGACAAGGTGTATCTCAAGCTGGAAAGGGGTAACCTAATGGGAGGATGGAAATATTCAACCTTTTCGGGATTCTTAGTTTTTCCTGTCTAAAAGTCTCCAATGGATTTGATTCCATATGGCTGCCTTTTATGTTAGAACATAAGAATTTGACCTCAACTAATAAAACTGCCACTGAAGCAGAATGACTTCTTGCTAACTATACATTTACAGTGAATATTGACGTTTCCTTGGAACCCGCATTTCTAATTAGTCTCTGGTTACTGTAATCTCTAGGATAAAGGAATTTGTCGACCTGTGCAATTCATACAAGTGAAGGTAAACTCATGCCTGGATTTTATTCTTGGGGAACCCATTGATCTTTTGTCCAGAGACAATTTGGTGGACTACTAAAGTGATGTGAAGATGTTCCAGCTGAAGAATCAGCCCTGAATTGCGTGTCTCAATGCTTTCTTTTGTGTTTGTATAGCCTTAAAAAAAAAAAGATGGCTTCAGTCCAGTAAAGTGTGTGCATATTTGGACGTTCCTGTGTCAAGAAGTGCTTTATAAACAAAAGCAAATTTTGCACTAATGGAAGATAATTTTGTTTTGTTGTTGTGTTGTTTAAAGTGGTGTTTATGGATGCTGAGTTTGAAATAGGTGTCAATAACAAGAAGCATATTATTTAAAGTTAGTTTAAAAATCGGCATCATATTTCTGACTGTTGCTCGAAAAATCATAATATATTGGAGAACTATATTGCTAAGCATTTAGCTTAATGTATAATTACATGTTCACAATGTTGTCTATCCTCCGTTTTTGGGTGTGCATAGCTTTAATATATTTGTTCAATGACTTTGTCACAGATGTTTGAGTATGTTGTGACAGAACTACATAACAATAATCATATATGCGGGAAAATAATAAAAAATCTGTATTGTTTGTTTATTTTTTTTTTAATTATTCAGAAATTGAGTCCAACAAATAACCATAAACAGTTCCTTATTTTTTATTTGTTTGTTTGTTTCTATTTTTTTTCAATTATTACAAAAAAAAATCAAATAAACCAGGAACACACTCAGTGGAACACATTTTAAACAATAGCCTTTCAGTTAGTATTCAACATCATAGAAAATGCAGTATAAGCCACATGTCAACCTAATGGAGCTTATTTGTTAGCTCATCCTCTGTCCTTGGTACTGAAGTGCACAGGCCAAAACAAAGAACAAAACATGCCTCTATTGATATATATCCAGAGTGAAAATACCTACTTCAGTATTTTTAGAAGAAAAATATGAATAATTGAATGATATTATAAGTAATAAAGTGGCAAGAGTAATGGCTCAAAACTTAAGATAAACTGGGTGTTTGGACCTAACTGTTCATTCACTGGTCAAGATCAAGGGCTTTGAAGAGGAAGAGATTTCAGGAATTGATAATAGGAGATGTGCTTTAATGAGGATGAGCAAGGAGATTGCCCTTGTTTCGCGGAGAGCCACCGTCACAGAGGTGAGACTGAATCGATTGGTCTCCAAGGCTGGGAAGCAAGCAATACTTCCCCCAAGAGAGATCTAGAGGTGAGAAAATGGGAAGATCACAGTGTTAGATAGATTTGGCCAGGGTTCCCCCTTTTGGCTGAGAACCTTCCCCTGCGGAGGATGAAATCAGCGGTGGCTGGGCTTCTAAGGTTGGGAAGGGAGCTTCACTTTACTCCCAGAGGTTGCAGAGGTGGAGTGGAAGAATACAGGAGGAAAGCATAGTGGGGGAGGAGGGGAGGATGGTGGAAAACTAAAGACCACAAGATAGAGAACAAGCACATGGCTTAAGGTTTAAATAGGGGTTAGCAGATATTGGTAAGAAGGAAATAAGGGGGAAGGAGCTCATGCCTCCCAAGTCACGCACAAGTTTACAATTTGGGTAATATCTGTTTTCCTTATGTAAGAAGATTATGTTTGGTATATTACTGTTTATATATATATATATATATATATATATATATATATATATATATATATATATATATATATATATATATAACACACACACCAAATAAAAGCATTTTTTTTTAAATTACATAATCTAAAATAAAATTACAAACTTAATCTTAGCGTAAACAAAATATTGAGGTTTTATTTCTTCAACTAGTAACAAAGCCATTCATATTGGAGAAATTGCTTTAGGATTTGTTTAATACCTTTTCAATTGAATTGAATGTTTATGCTGGGCCTAGAGGAGACAAACCCCTAAGTTACACACTAACTTGAATTGGAAAATCTTGATTTAAGTAAATTACAGGAGTAAACTAATGCAATTTTCCATATGAACACCCTATGTTACCTTGGTGCTGAAAACAAGGTAGTTACAAGACTAGTGGAGTGCTACAAGTTATATTTGGCTACAGCTGATGTTTTCAGCTACAAATCCACATCTTAAAGAAAATACATCTTTTTTTGTATTTGGCCATCTCTATTTCGATTATGTACTTGCTTCCCTTTAAACATCAGTATGACAATATGTTTTTGTAAACATAGTCAAATATTTTTATTATTATTATTATTATTATTATTATTATTATTATGTTATATTATTACTAATTATTATATAATAAACATTGTACTCATGAGTTGGCAACACCGAAAGACATAACACTATATATATTAATAGATATAATATATATATAGATATATATATATATATATATATATATATAGGTCGTGTCCAGGTATATTTTATGGAACCTTGGTACATGGGCGGCACCTTTTTATGGGTCTAGATCTTTTTCGGGTAATGATTTAAAAAAAAAAATCACATATATTAATGTTTTAAGTGCATGATACATATTTAAATACTATATAGTACACATACATTTAGTCCCTTCAGATCTGTAGACTTGTGTAGCCTTTTTCAGTACTGGAAAATAATAATAATAATAATAATAATAATAATAATAATAATAATAATAATAATAATAATAATCATCTCAGTTTGAATACAGTTATTAATATTAAAGGCACTGCATGCTGCCTGATTCTTTGTGACATCTATTGGCAATATTCCGCTTTTGTTTTTGCTTTAAAACATGGCATCCAGCAAAGCATCCTTGTGTGGAATTTCTTTATCAAAGCAGGAGAAAACGGAATATGCAAACTCTGCCAAGGAAATATTTCATTGAAAGGAGGACGCACTAGCACACTCACTTAATGTGCTCCACAAATATATTTTTTTTTATTTAACCCAAAACAAAATAGGTAAACATTTCATAAGTGTGTGAATAATGTTATTCTCATACTGATTTAATTGTGTACTTTGCACCTTACGCATTTTGGAATGTGTATGCTTTTTCTTTGCATTTTTCAATAGAGACAACTTATTTTATCTTTTTGGTAAGAAACTATATCTGCGCAATAACTAGATAAAGAATTTGGTATCAGAACCTGAGGTACCTGAGAAGAATAGTCACTGCATTTATTATTGAGGTGAACTTGCTGCACTGTTTTATTGTTTTCTTTAAAACTTTGATATCCTGTCAGTTAAGAAAAAGTTTAGTTAATGCAAAGCTTGTCTTAATGTTGTCTTTATTATGCTGGCCAGAGATCCTTGCTTACAACTGCATATTTTCTACATTTTCTTTAAATTCGCAAATTAATAATCGATATATATATATATATATATATATATATATATATATATATATATATATATATATATATATATATATATATACACACACACACACACACAGAACAGCATGTATTCATAGAACATTGTAATTCAGGAAAGGGTGAAGCATGTTACATTGGTTTGTTTGTCTTTAGAAGTTCATAATTACTCATAGGAACACTTCCCCTAGTATCTGTAAAAAAAAAAAACCTATGGCCATCGCACGTTTCTGTTCAAATAATGGAGTAGCTTCTTTCATCTATACAACCATTGCATCAACATATGAAATGAACAGAATCAGTAAGAGAATTTTAAATTGGAAAAGCTAATAATGGTTCACAATTTACAAATACTTAAACCCCTAATGAAGTAATTAAAATGTGTGCTGACAAGTCATGGTAAAAAAAAAAAAAATGAATCAATTCTGTTATTATAAGGTTATTCTTTCCAGGTGATTTATTTGAGACCTTTTCATCATAAATCACAAACTTCATTTTTCATTAAGTTTAAACATATATCTACCATTGTGTATTTAATCTTCACTAGTTCTACCTCACCTCAGATTTAACCTTAAAGTTGCAAGGTAAAGACTCTTACCTAGCAAAAGAATTGTTTCTTTTCAACTATATTGTGAGTGATAGCCTTTTGCTGAAATTCTGAGAACAGATCATCTTACATTTATACTGTATAAATGGAGATTAGGATTCTTTTGTATTTCAAGTTGGATATCTCATACAGAGGCATCTTAATTTGTTGTGAATTGACACTCTGTTTAGCCCATACTGCTTGGTATATATGATGTGTTACAAGGTGTATGCTAATTAGAGGGTTACTCCACCATATTTTTGCATCTATTAAGTTTAATGAATAAGGTACTTATCACTGGATGAAACCTCACAAAGTGATCTTCCTTTTTCACACAGTACAATGTCCAAAACACAGCCGTTTAGTGAATGAGGCCCATAAGTTGTTAAACAATTTTGTGTATTGCATCATTGCAAGCATTTACCACCAAGGCTGACAGCCACAGTAAGAAACAATGAGGTGCAGGAAGGACATTGAACATTAACATTCTGAGTTATTTATTTAGCCTTTTAACATTTTCTTTAAAAATTGAGTTAGCTTAGCACAACGGTATACAGTATGCTTTGTTTTAAGACAGGTTGCAGCATTAAAATAGTAACCATTGGGGCCCAATTACAAAATAAAGTAGAAGGTACAATTATTATTTATAAAAATTTAAAATATATTACAACTGCAGAGGTTGTAACATTTCAAGATGTGGTAAACATTGCTTTATAATTGAATTTCCTACTTCTTTCAACCTGTATTCAAATGAATACTAAAAATTTGCGTGCCAAAACAATTTGTTAATTCATGATGTTAAACATATTTCAAATGGTCACGTGGCAGTCAAATTATAATAAACTGCCGCATAACCTAGAAACGACAACCAGTACACCAGACTAACGTTGGTCTGATTGCAGCTCCTCACTCAAATATATATATCAAATATATATATATATCATATTATTATATATAATAATATAATATATAATTACAGGTCTACATTTTGGTAACGATGTAAAACCTATTGCCTTGTATTGCTAAAATGCCATTTAAACACAACTTACTTTATTTACTATAAGTATTTTTTTTTTACCCTACCCTATTCCTTTTTTTCTTGAATGAATAGGTATAGCCAAAAACACACAAAAAAATGACCATGGGTTTTTAATGTGTAGTATTCTGCCCACCATGAAAAAACAGCGATACTTACTGAAAACAAAACCATGGGTTTTAACCCCACCAATTCGGTATCTTTATTATTTATGTACTTATTTATTTAAATACAAATTTGAACACAAGCATAGCATGTATTAATGACCTATAATGTTTCATGATCTTTTTATGCATAGATGTTCCAGAGGTTGCAAATTTGTTTTATGCTTTTAAAAACTCAGATGCCATTGAAAAATGTCTAATTTAACGAAACTCCTTTATCATATTCAACATGCAGCAAAACTAATTGATTGTTGAGACGGGCCCACTTCATCCTGCCACAGAGACTTAATCAGGCAGGGTATTCTGCACAAAATTAATTAAGTGTTTTTCTCTTGCGCCCCATTTTCAAGTCAAACTAGTAACTGTCACCATATACCTAAAGCAAATGCTTACATTAACCTGCTAATTTCAAAGTTGGCGCTTTGAATGACAGGTGCTGTAGTTGGCAAATGAGAGCATTCTAAAACTGCTTCAGTCAATGAGATCTGTCAGAACAGGGTGAAACTACAGTAGTAACGGACCACTGAGATGACTGACAGCGACCCTCAGCCATTCAGAGCGGAACAGATATGGGACAGACAGCAAGTATTAAAACTATACAAACTAGAGATGATTTCTAAATGATTATTTTTGATAAGAAAATAAAAAAAATAGCTAGTGGTTTTACTGAGGTTCATTTATTTCAGTTGAACTGTAAGATGTAATTATGTGGCATTACTTTCTCTGATTTCTGACTGTGAAAGCATGTTAAGCAATCGCTTGTCAATAGCCACAGTATTCTAGGGGACCGCTAACAAGATTCAGAACGAATAGAAGCAGAAGTACAGGAAGCGAAGTACGTACAGTGCTGTGAAAAAGTATTTGCCCCTGTCTGATTTTCTGCATTTTTGCACATTTTCACATTGAATTTGGTCAGATCTTTTTGTGGGTTGTAGTAGTATATAGAGGGAGTCTGAGAGAAAAAATGACACCAAAGTTTGGTGCTTCTTTCATTTGTTTGGTGTGCAAGGTAATCAAACATGCAATCTTCAGGTGTGAACTCAACCCAATTAAAGGGGTAATTAGGGTCAGCTGTTTGAATACTTTGGTTAATAATCAGGCCTGATTTGGGTCAGCCCTGCCCAATTTAAATCTGACTAACTTTGGCCCTTACCATCAGAGTGAAGTTGTCAGCACACAGGTTCTAGAGGCACATCATGCCATGATTAAAAGAAATTCCTGAAGACCTCTGGAGAAAAAGTTGTTGACGCCTATCAGTCTGGAAAGGGTTACAAAGCCATTTCTAAAGCTCCGGGGCTCCACCAAACCACAGTCAGAGCCATATTGTCCAAATGGAGAAAGATTGTGACAGTAGTGAATCTTCCAAGGAGTGGCCGTCCTGCCAAAATCTCTCCAAGAGCAAGGTGTAAAATCATCTAGGAAGTCACAAAGAACCCTAGAACAGGAGTCTTTCACCTTGGCTAAGGTCAGTGTTCATGACTCCACCATCAGAAAGACACTGGGCAAAAATGGGATTCGTGGCAGAGTAGCAAGACGGAAACCACTGCTCACTAAAAACATGAATGCTTGTCTGAAGTTTGCCAAAAAGCACCTGGATGATCCTCAGGAGTTCTGGAACAATGTTCTATGGACAGATGAGTCAAAAGTGGAACTTTTTGGCCAACATGGGCCCTGTTATTTCTGGCGAAAACCAAACACTGCATGCCACAGTAAGAACCTCATACAAACGGTCAAACATTGTGGTGGTAGTGTCATGATTTGGGGATGCTTTGTTGCATCAGGACCTGGACAACTTGCCATCATTGAAGTAACCACGAATTCTGCTCTGTATCAGAGAATTCTAGAGGAGAATGTCAGGCCATCCGTCCGTGAGCTGAAGCTGAAGCACAGCTGGGTCATGCAACAAGACAATAATCCAAAACAAACAAGCCTACATCAGAATGGTTGAAGAACAAGAAACGTAAAGTTTTGGAATGGCCTAGTCAAAGTCCAGACCTAAACCCCATTGAGATGTTGTGGCAGGACCTGAAACGAGCAGTTTATGCTCGAAAACACACAAACGTCACAGAGTTGAAGTAGTTCTGCATGAAGGAGTGGGCCAGAATTCCTCCACGGCGCTGTGAGAGACTGATCAATAACTACAGGAAGCGTTTAGTTGTAGTTGTTGCTGCTAAAGGTGACCAGTTATTGAGTCTAAGGGGGAAATTACTTTTTCACACAAGGGCATTGGGTGTTGCATAACTTTCTTTAATGAATAAATAAAATAAGTGTCACAATTTTGTGTTATTTGTTTACTTAGGGTCCCTTTTATCTAATATTAGATTTTGATTGAAGATCTGATAACATTCAGTGTCAGAAATATGCAAAAATGCAGAAAATCAGACAGGGGGGGAAAATACTTTTTCATGGCACTGTAACTGTAATGGCAGACTAAATTTACGAAGATGGAAACTCAGCTCAGCTGTCTTGTGTTTTCAGGTATGTGACTGACAGTGGCCCGAAAGAACGGTTGTTCTGTGAAAATATGTTCCATTTACTAAAATATAAAAATAATAAAAATATTTTTAAAAAGACCAAATTAAAATAATTTTGCCTCTTACAAGTGACCTGGTACTCAAAAAAGGGTGTTTTAGTACTTCTTATGACTAAATGTTAATTACTGTTTAAGTATCAAGTGGTTTAGTCATGCAATTTATTTATTTATTTTTTTTATAAAGGTGTTCATAATATGTTTTTAAGGCTTATTTTTGATTTCTTGAATACTATGAGATTCCTCCAAAGGAACATGTCCTCCCAATCAAGCATTGCCCCTGAAAGATTGCCATTTCTATTTCAACAACAGAAAAAGTTGTTTTTGTAAAATGTGGAACAATGATAATGTCAGTTACAGTATTTCTGAGCTGGAAAAATCCATACCCGCTGCAATTGATTTATTGTTAATGACACGACATCTGTGTAAGGAATACTTTGAATCTTCTGAGCATGGGGACAGCCATCTGAGCTTCATCCATAACTATAAAACACTGATACATGTTGGGGGTCCTCAAGCGGCTCACCTGGTAAAAGCACAGTAGGGTCTCATACAGTCAGGGGAGAGCAGGTTCGTGTCCTGGCTTTGCGAAGTTGTCGGTCATCTCTGGGGATTCCAGAGGGAGTGTCATATTGGCTCTGGTGCTCCCATGCGTTAGGGAGGCAAAACCAGCAGGGACTGTTTCTCCTCATCACGCTAAACTCCTGGTAGCAGGGTGCTTCATGAGCTCAGGCGGACACCTGAAGGGCTGGCCTTTGTCCTCCAAAGGCCGGTAGCTTGCTGACATTCACTCTGAATTTCCTGGGTGTAAAAGAGGAAGCTGGCTTGGTCGTGGGATCTGAGGAAACTGACTGAGCCCTCAGTTATCCTGAGCTGTGTGGGGAATCACTACGGTGAGGGAAAAAAATGTTGGACATTTAAATTGGGGAAAAAATTGAGGATAAAATAATTGGGCACACTACATTTAAAAAAAAAGAACAAAAAAGATACATTTGCTGCACTAGTAGTAAAATTATTTGAATTATGTGAATTGATATTGGCTTCTCCTATTTTTTATTTTTTTTTTCAGTATTGCTACATATCTTCATACACTTAAAGCTGATCAGCTAGTGGACACTCCTCCATTATGGCAATGAGATGTTAAAACTTCTACTGTTAAAATATCTGTTTAGTCCAGCTCAGCACTATAAAACTGGAGACTGAATACTGACCCCCAGCTGAAATTATTGCACTGGTATAAAATTCCCTTTTATGTTGTTGAGACATTTTAAACTTATTTTCATAAAAAGAATGTCCATATTTTTTCTTTAAGTACATTAACCAGCCCATGCTGTAATTGTTTTAGTGTTTTTTTTTTCTATCTATTATTTCTTGTATTTTTTTTTCAATTGGACTGATGTTTTCACTCAGAATGTTGGTGTTGTAAAAGTTATGTGGAGTTTGTCCCCAAATAGTTGAAATATCACTCATTTTTGGCTGTAGCTTTGTAACTAATACAAACTAAAACAACAGTTGTCATGGAATTTAGAATGCAGTGGTGATTTATTCAGTGTGAAGCAGCTCATTAGCATGCAAGCCATGGTATACGCTATGTATACACATGGTCATGTGATGCTGTTTAACCAATAAGAGGTTGTTATTTTTTATAAATATGTATATACCCCAATAAGTACAGTACTGTGTTTAACATACTGTATTCTTTTGAATTTAAAACACAGCCCAACTTTACCACCCTCAATTTGAGGAAAGAATAAAGCTTCAAATAAATGTGCATTTACAAAGTATTGCTTGTTTATTGTGCTGCACACTGTATAATAATTAAGATGGCACCTCTGTTGTACACATTGTGGCAGTCCTAAGGGCTTTTAAAAATGCAGGGTGTGGGCATAGTTGGCCATCATCTGTTGTATAACACAGAGGAAACTGCTGAATTTAAAACAAGAACCAAGAACAAACTCAAAAAGTTACCTGTCTGGAGTGTGAACAACTAAAAGAAAGAGGAGCAGCACATTAATGTAAACAAAACGACCCTCACATAAGTGATGCTGTCAATTGTTTTGTTTCATGTAGCAGCTGCTGCAAATTTATATTTTGTTTTATTTGGTTAAGAACTCTGTGGAGCTAGCTTGTTTGTATCTGGTGATTTTTGAGAATTATATTGTTTGGATATTATAGATATTATTTGCCGTAAATGAAAATTTAAAGAAACAAGGTGCTATGACGACCTATGTTTAACTATCAACAAAGGAAGTTATCATATAGAGGTTCTCGTCACCACCCGTTTTCGTTAAACTGGAATAGATACATTTAGCTTTTTTTCTGTTTTTTTTTTTTTGTGTGTGTGGGGGGCTGGTGCGGTCATTATTCAGTGTTGGGATTAGGATACTGTTCTGTAGGAACCGCCGACCTTCACAACATACCCCTACTCACTGGCACTCCAGTAACCCAGCAACCATGGCAGCATTGAAGTACTGTGGTATTGCTTGGCATGTCAAAAAATACTGGTGTCTGAGCATTTCTGATCTGTCTAAGCTGGTTCTGTTTGTTAGAAATCCTGAAATTGTAAACGTTTCCCTTGGAATTTCTCAGGAAGCTTGGTTTGTTTATCAGCAGTAAAAGTCATTTTGTTGCTTGTGTATTCGGACAGATGCCTTTGTTGTGTTTTGTCGGCAGTCAGTCGCGTTGCTGTTTATGTACTCGGACAGTCACGTATTTCGGTGATTTTATATAATCCTCACTATACTGTACTAGAATTTAAGACACAGGGTATGTTTGAGAAGCAAAAAATTGTTAACAAGCACGTCTTAATTTCGAAGGAATAAGGTATTCAGACAGTATTCCAATAATTGTTCTTTGTCACGTTACAGAAGCCTATGCTAACATGTATACATATTGCATTCCACCACAGTCTCTGCGTGTATGTATGCTTGTATTATATTTACAGTAGATTGGCATATTTGATCTAGAATGATAACATATGTTGTGCAATCGTATTGTCCAATTTCATTTCTGATCACAATTCAGGTTTAGAATATCAACATACACAAAATGTAATATTGTATGGTACTGATATGGTAGACTTCATCTTATGCATTGCAAATGACAGCTGGTTATGTTAATACAAGGGTAAGTGTTATTCTGTAATGCTATTTAGGAGGATGTAGTCATACAACAGTATGGTACAGGATAAACTAGTCAATGATCCATCAGTGATTGATACTAAGTGTACATTTGTGAAATTCAGAGACTCATTATCTTTGAATAAGATAATGAAATTAGCTTTCGTTAGTGGTAGATTTTTGAACAGTAGGCTAATATTGTGCTGTTAATGTCATAGACAACATCTTATGATTAAACAAGGTTACAGTATTACATATTTCTTAATCACTTCACTACTTTACATCAATTAAGGTATCATTCCAGTTTATGATGAGAACAAAAATGATTCATATTCAACATTTTATTGTGTGAGATATAATATAATATATATATATATATATATATATATATATATATATATATATATATATATATATATATATATATAATATGTATTTTATTTATTTTTTCATGAAAAATCACATATTAAATGTGAATGTTAAATTATACTGTTGAGTACTGTAACTCATTCTGTAGACATCACTGAGTAGTCGTACTCCTGGAAGTGTTTCATTGTTTCATATGTCGCCTGAACAAAATGTGAATTCCTAAACGGGTGTGTTTCTGCTAGGTTTTGCTAATAAAAACAGCTTTGTTATTTAAAAAAAAAAAAGTGTACTATCTATAAACAGAACTGCTTTACACATATATTTCCTCTGGGATGTAATTAATTTAAGGTTCAAATACTGCATTTATATTCATTTTTATTTTTAAACTGCATGATTAATTTTGTGACAACACTTGACCTTTAATTATTGCCTTCAGCAGTAGAAAACAGCCAACAATCACTACCTTCAGACCTCCATAGCTAATTAAACTTAAATCTATACTTGGGATTTATCAACCTTTCAATGAAAGGTCTTAGGCTAGGAATACCGTTTTGACGAGGGGGTGTAATAAAGTATTTAATAAAGTACACAATTATTTGTCTGTATTAGCATGTGTGGCAGAGAGATTGCCCTGCACAAGTGCCAATTAGTGTAGGTGTAATTTATATGTGGAAATGGGTTTATTGTGTATCATTTTGGAGTTGATTTGTGTGATTACATTTTTGTTTACAGACGGGCGCTCGATTGAGACTTGCTGCCTGCTAGGCTTGGTTGAGGGGAAGGGCAGCAGGTGATTAGCTGTGCTGATCCTCAATCAACTGGGTCTTGACCGAGTGTCCGTCAGTTTAAAAGCATCCGCAGGAGATAGCTTGAGGAGATTGCAATGCCATGCCAGAGGGGAGCTGCGTGTACTCTACGGATAGGAGAGGGTCTATGGGGTGTGTGACAGGGTGCATCTGTCTTTGTGTGTTTTTGTGGTGTTTAGAGTGGATGTGAGTCTGCTGTGTGGATCTGAGTGAATGAGTTTGTCTGAGGAATGTGTTAAAGGTGCTGCAGCTGAGGAGGTGCGAATTGCCCAATTACCTGCAACACCTGAATTAAAGGGAGTGGTTGGGAGCGTTAGAGGGTGAGTGTTTGTGAGAGTGAGAAGACCTGTGCCTGTGCCTGTGCGCAGGAGAGTGTGTGTGTGAGACTGACTGTGTGAGTGAGTGAGTGTCAGTGGTTTATTGGTGTGTATTTTGTGTTTAGAATTTGTTAATAGTCCTTTGTGTTTGTTCTTTTCATTTGGCCCTTGTGCCTTTTGTTTTGTGTATTTTGCTTAATTATAGTCCTTTATTTTCCCTGCACTTCCTGACTCTGAGTTTCCTTTCCCTGACCGTCTGTTTTCCAGATTTAGTTAAATCTTCTGTTTTTTTTTTTTTTGCCCAGATTTATAAATGTTGTGAATACACACACACACACACACACACACACACACCAATAATACAACAAAGGGTAACTATTAATATGGTAACAGCCTACTGGTGCTAAATTGTCAACCCCCGCCCTAATCAAGCTCCCTCACAACTTACCACAAATCTTCTCTCTTGTGTATGTGGATGATGATTGTGGATGGGTCCAGACCCAATGAGAAAGTATCATCATCTGTGGTTGCTAAGGAATAATATATATATATATATATATATATATATATATATATATATGAAAATGAAACATGTCTACTGGCGCCAGAATTTTATGTTGCTAGCGCTATATGGGTACCCTGGTGCTAAAACCTAGCATCACAGCACCAAATTTGCACCTCTGAGTTTGACACCTTAAGATCTGCATTGGGTTGTACCAGTTTAAAAGTGAAAATGTAGAGCCTGTTAAGGTAGCGTGTGAAAGCAAAGTTTGTAAAGTTTGAACTTATACATACTGTAGCTGGTGCAACCAAACCCAGATCTGTGAATCCCGTTAAAGGAGAACTAATTCCTCCTTAAAGATAATATTTTTTTAAGCTTTCCATCAATTGCTGGTGAGGCCATTCATGACCTTTCCACTTTCTAGACCTGAGAATTATTTCTTAAATCTTTTTTTTATCGATTACCTCACTTCTGAGGCTAGGTTTTCTCAAAGGTTGAGTACAAGATTGCACCATCTCTCATGATACGCATGTGGTGTGGTTTTCATCAAATTTCCCATCAGTATTGATAGCTCTGCAAGCCCTAATGAAAGGCTATATAACATATACTGGTCCATATGTTATTTTATATGTTCAATGTTTCTAAAAGCATAAAAAAAGTGAATAAAACAACACATTTCTATATTTATTGTTTATCAGTTTTTCATCTGTTGTAAAATCGTACAAATTAACAAGAAATGTAGAATAAAGTGATTTTTTATTGATCTATTGATTTCATGCATGAACCGCCAAAATAATATGTTTTTGCCACATATGAAAAATGTAACCCCATCTATCCATACCCAATGTATGCACACGCGAAACTGATGGGCTGGTTGCTGGGCAGACTCACCATGCTTAGACCACATGACTTGTCTTATGGGACGTTAGGGATGGTAAAGCAGGATCGTGACCAGGATCAATCAATCAATCAATCTTTATTTTATATAGCTCCTTTCACTGTGGCCCACCATCACAAAATGCTTTACAAGATTTAAATACAGAGACATGCATAATACATCATATACAGGATGACTTGCGGTGATGTCAGACCAGGAATAGAGACACCATACTGTTTAAACAGAAAACAAACACTTTGTAAAAGAAAACGGCATGATGGCCAAAACAGATACTGAACAAACAAGTATCATGCTGGTTTTAAAGCCAGCACAAGTAGCAATAGTTTTATATCCTTTATTCTATATCCTTTAGTTCTCTGTAACTCATGTTCCACCTCTGAACACCCAACCCTGATGAGCGGCTGATCTGCTCTTTTACACAGCTGTGCCTGAGCTTGATTGCTTGGTAATCATTCAATCAGGCTCAGGCACATTCTAAATGTGAAGTGATTTGGCAGGGAAAGTAATTAACACTTCCCTCCTGACCTAAAACAACAGTGCCCAAATACATATAGTACATTTTAAATCATAAAAACACATAACCCAAAATAAACAAAACACACAGGGGCGTGGTCTACTCCAACACAGGATATTAAAACTTTCAGATAAACACTTATCGTGTTCATTTATTTTGATTCTATTGTTTCTCACACTGAATGCAAATGTGGCTTTGTGAGGTTTATATCACGTTTTTTTCCTTGTATTTTCATTTTCTTGCTCTATTAAAAATATCTCTTCAAATTCTTGTGTTATTGACCTGAATCTCTGTTTGGCTGAATGTCCATATGTTTATTTTTAATTTATTATTTCATAATTGCATGGCAGCAATTTGTTTTTAAACAAAGCTGTCGACTAGGGAGCATCATGACTTAATGGAATTACTCAGACTGGACTGCCATATAACAGTGCTTTCTAGAAGTCCATCAAATCAGACAAGATCATGGTATATTATCCCATTTGCACTGGCCAGTAGGGAGCCTCCTACTAGCAGGTCGATATTTAGCTTTTTTTTTTTTTTTATGAATTGGATGACAGACAATGTCCCATTCGATGGGCTAAGAAGAATTAGATCGACCTGAAATAGTCCAAATGTAAAACTATGTTTTCTCAAGGTATGTGGTATCAAAGATACTCTGTTTTAAATAGCTGCCATTCATTTTAAACATACCACACATCTAGTTAGTCTGATTGAATATTGCCATTTAACAGAGATATGCAGGTGCTATGTTTTTTGAACAGTGCTAACTATGTTGTAGTATGTGGTAGAATGGCTGCTGCTTCTTCAATGATGTGTTATTTCATTGAATACTTAAGGGCTACAACGTACCATTTGTACTGGATTATAAAGTAATATAGAGTATACACTTCTGTTGTGTGATACATTGCCATTACAGAATATGACCATCGGTGAGATGAGATGAGGTTAAAAGCTCTAACCCTACAAATAGTTAAGTTGCTCGCTTGTGGTGTGTGGAGTCACCAGTTCATACCCAGCCTCCGTCCTGTTACCCACATATAGTAGGTAGTTCATCAATTCCTTCAGTACCTGCTTGACTTTCTTTAAATCATTTACCCACTGACCACTTCCAACCTCATGTTGATTTACCCAAAACAGCCCACTTTGCTTAAATGGCCCAGTTTCATATTTTGCGAGTCTCAGTTGAAACTAATTCCCCTGAAAGCCAATTTTGACTGTTTGCATGTCCCTGTATACAGTATTACTGATGGGATCCATGAGGGGGATTGTTAGCTGAAATTAAAATAAATGTAATTGGTTATAAATCATCAGGCCCTTGGTGGTATAAATGAAATATGTAAAAAGGTAACCCTACCTAAATATAGAGTAGTGATTTGTAGTTTCCCCTTTAAAACTATATGGGGTATTGCATCTAGGTACACCACCCATTCGATATATCGCGGGTGTCGGGGCCCAATACAAATCCATTATATATTGAGGGTCACGATATAGTGAGAGACCCATAGACAATAACAATAACTAATAACAAATACTGTACAACCACTCCCTCATTTTATCGTGGGTGTCAGGGTCCAATATAAATCCTCTAAGCAACCCACTTTTTCTAATTTTTTGTATAAAAAGCAGCACACAATTTTATATATTTTATTTGTATACACTGTGGAAGGAAATTGCTTATCATCCACTTAAGTCTCCAACTGATTTCATGAATCTTCCTCTCAAATGTCCAAACTGCTGCATTGAAAGAATCCATCCCCAACATAGGAGGAGTGTAGCTAGGGAGCTGACGTCACTGCCCTGTGACTTTTCCTAGTGCATTTCTTAAAGAAAACGCTTCAGCAAGTATATATTTAATTTGGTTTGTGATATTGTCCAAGGTGTGTGTATATGATAACAACAGTACGATATTAATGCTTTGTTTTTAATTGTTCTGTATATTTTAGTTTGTGATGTGCAGTACAAAATAAAACGAACAGTAATTCTAAGGGAAATTTTTTATGTATATTGCAGCTAAGGTTAGACTGTAAAAATGGGGAGCCAACTCCAGCACTGCAATATATCCAAATCCGCAGTATAGCGAGGGGCAATATAAAGAAGAGTGGGTGTATTGTTAGATTATACTGTCGGATCAAAAGCACTTTAATCAACAGCCATGTCTTTGTAATGCTATTGAAGACATTTTAAGGGAAATTAAATAAAATAATAAACATCTGTTGATCTTTATAAAAAAATAAATAAATAAATAAATTATAACAGGCAGTAAAATGTTTAATTTCTCTCAGCACTGAAGTCATTACAACATTTTCACCAAACAACAGTCCTTTATAAAGAAAGTGCTGCTCTGCTGTTAGTTAGTTTTATTACTTAAATTGCATTTTAATATAACACACAGATGTCCCCATTTTTTAAATCTGTAAGGTAGTTAAAACTAAGATGTTATTAGTTTTGCCTTAGGTGAAACAAGACCATAACTCTTAGTTCACACTTTGCTGACAGCTTTTGAACCTCAGAGTCGCATATGAAGACATTGGTATGAAAAACTAAATCTGAACCAGTACAATTAAATCAAATAACACATAATCATGTTTTTTCAGCACCTTGTTCAGCTACATTCCTTGTTGACCTGGATTAATATTATCCATCACAGGTAAGCACTGTGAAATCTGCATTTTAGAAATGCTTCGAGAGTCTTAACCAAGCACCTGGGTTCCAATGCAGTATTCTTAGTCACTCACATAGCATGTAGGTTCACAATTCAGTTCCTGTTGTATCTCTTTTCACTGGTCTGAAGTGTGGGCAACCCACATCTCATCAAGCGTATGGTTTTGTTGCTGGGTTTAACCTCCTAGCGCTTTAAGTGTTTCTAAAATGCAGATTCTACATCCCATAGATGCAGCAGATAATGTGTGCGGACCAAAAACTTCTGCCTGTAGGGGGAAAGGATCTGTAGAGGAGAAGGATCTGTAGAGGGGAAAGGATCTATGTGGAATAGATTGGCTACTGAAGGTCAAAAGGGTCCACGGCTGGCATTTAAATCAAAATGGCACATTCATGATGGTAACAATCAGAGAAGGGAGGTTAGTAAGAGGGACAAAGACTTTACTTTTTGAGGCTATTTTCAGTTGAGCCCAATTTAATATGAGTAGCAAAACAACAACAACTACAAATGTGTTTTCTCTAAAAGCAAAACAGCAGCAACTACAAACATATTGTCTCTCAAAGCAAAACAGCAACAACTACAAACGTGTTGTCTCTCAAAGCAAAATGTCTGCCCTTCAGAGTGGAAGCGACAGCGAGTGGGAGAAGTACAGGAGTGGAAAAGTACAGAGCAGCTTAGAAGCAGAAAGGAGAAATTGCATCTTGAATTGCTTTAATCAGAAAACAGAGGACATTGGGGAAACACAGCAGCAGCTCAAAGTCAAACAGCCACGTGTGTTTTTCTGATAACAAACAAGCTGAAACTCGGAGCAGCTGATTCAAATTCAGCGCCGTTCTGAGACACAGGCGAGGGGAGGAGCCAACAGCACAGGAGAACCATGCAGTTAAACGAGGCAGTCTTCCCAGCGACAGCGAGTGGAAGCGACAGCGAGTGGGAGAAGTACAGGCGTGGAAAAGTACAGAGCTGTTTAGAAGCAGTTTGAAAGCAGGCTGACGGCTGCAGAAGAAACTAAACTTCAAAAAAAAAAACTCAACATGGTCTTCAAGCCAGTAATCTGTGACACCTGCTTGATGTGGGAAATCCGAGAAAACCCAGCGGACCTAAACCAAGTGTACGTAAAGTGCCGCGCGATCCAGGATTTGCATAAACTAGTAAGTATGCTAGAAATGGAGCTGGAAGAAGTGAGACAGCAACAGGATCTTGAGGAGCTGGCACACCCACAATTCATGGAAGTCTGCATCACCCCTAACAGACTGAAAGCCACCAGGGAGATAGAAGGTCAGAACAGCTTGGTTCAGGTAGGCAGAAGCAGGGAAAAAAAGAAACTTCCTCAAACACAACCACCAGAAATCAAAACAACCAACAGATTTGAGTCACTTCAGAATTTTGATGAGCAGAACCAACAACAAGAGAATGAAAGGAACAACATCCAGGATCCCATTGACAGTGGTGACCAGACAGCAAAAAGAAGGGAGGTCATGATTGTTGGGGACTCCATATTGAGAAACAAGAGAATGAAAGGAACAACATCCAGGATCCCATTGACAGTGGTGACCAGACAGCAAAAAGAAGGGAGGTCATGATTGTTGGGGACTCCATATTGAGAAACACAGCAAGTTCAATTTGCAGTTTGGACCCCCTTACTACAACAGTGTGCTGCCTTCCGGGAGCCTCGGTCAAGCACATCACTGAGAACGTGGACAGGCTCCTAGAACGAACAGGAGACGACCTGGTAGTAGTCGTCCACATCGGTACAAACAACATTGGAAGAGACAGACCAAAATCCCTGCAAAACAAATTCAGAGAGCTAGGAAGGAAATTAAAAGAGAAAACCAAAACTGTGGTATTTTCTGGTATACTACCCGCACCTTGCAAAGGACCATATGGACAGCTGGAAATAATTAATCAAAACGCATGGCTGAAGACGTGGTGCACACGGGAAGGCTTCACCTATCTTGATCATTGGACCACATTCTACAACGAGGACTATCTGTATAGATGGGATGGACTGCATTTAAATAACAAGGGAACCAGTCTATTCGGAGAAAAGATCCTCGAGCAGGTTCAGAAGCATTTAAACTAGAAAGGAAGGGGGGAGAAACCAACAAAAAAAACAGAAGGGAGACCACATCAAAACAAGAACAACAACTCAGGTAAGACAACCATTAAATGTATTTATCTAAATGCTAGAAGTATCAGGAACAAAATTCTAGAACTTGAAGCTACTGCACTAACAGGTAACTATGATAGTGATAGGTGTTACAGAAACGTGGTTGTCTGAGAGTGATGGGGACGAATATAATATTTGTGGGTATACACTGTATAGGAAAGACAGGCAGGACAGAAGAGGAGGAGGGGTAGCGCTATACATAAGAAACAGTCTTGAAGCCCAGGTGTTAAACCTGGACAAAGAAAATAAAACCGAATCAATACGGGTCAGAATAACGGACAAAAATTCAAAGGGCATAATAATAGGAGCATGCTATAGACCGCCAGATTCAGACGGTGAGCACAATAATCTGTTATACAATGACATTAGAAATGCGTGTAGCAAAGGAGAAGCCATACTAATGGGGGATTTCAACTTCCCCCACATAAAATGGGAAAACCCGGTGGGTAGCGCGAAGGATGAAATAGAAATGGTGGAAATGACAAATGACTGCTTCCTAACACAATTTGTCAAGGCACCGACTAGAGGGGAGGCATGCCTTGATTTAGTCTTTTCAAATAACGAAGATAGAATAACTAAAACAGAGGTCAGAGAACCACTGGCAAACTCAGACCACAACATGGTCTCATTTGAAGTGTTTTTTAAATCCCCAAAAGTAATGACTAAAGCTAAGGTTTACAATTTTAGAAAAGCAAACTATGAAGGTATGAAACAGAGACTAACAGAAGTAGATTGGAGTAAAATAGAGAAAACATCCACAGAAGAAGGATGGTTGTTCTTCAAAAATGTAGTACTAGAGGCGCAAAACAATTATATCCCTAAAGTAGACAAATCTAAATGTAAAACTAAATTGCCAAAATGGTTTAATAGATCAATTGAAAAAATATATTCAGTAAAAAAAGGCACTTTACAGAGCGTTAAAAAGGGACCAAAAAGAAAGTACACAGAACTGCAAACGCAAGTCAAAAAGGAAGTTAGAAAGGCCAAGAGAGAAATAGAAATGAACATTGCTAAGGGAGCTAAAACCAATTCCAAAATGTTTTTCCAATATTACAACAGCAAGCGAACATTCAAAGAGGATATTAAATGTTTAAGAGATACAAATGGCAAAATCGTAGATGAAGAAAAAAAAATAGCAAATATATTAAATGATTACTTTTCACAAGTTTTTACAAAGGAAGATACTGACAACATGCCCCACATGTCATCCAGTTCCTATCCAGTTTTAAATAACTTTAGCATAACTGAGGCAGAAGTGTTAAAGGGACTAGGAGCTCTTAAAATAAACAAATCCCCTGGGCCGGATGAGATCCTCCCAGTAGTACTCAAAGAAATGAAAGAAGTAATTTACAAACCGCTAACCAAGATCATGCAGCAGTCTCTTGACACAGGGGTGGTACCGACAGACTGGAAAATTGCAAACGTAATACCGATCCACAAAAAGGGAAACAAAACTGAACCAGGTAACTACAGACCAGTAAGCCTGACTTCTATTATATGCAAACTTATGGAAACTATAATAAGATCCAAAATGGAAAATTACCTATATGGTAACAGGGTCCTGGGAGACAGTCAACATGGTTTTAGGAAAGGGAGATCGTGCCTAACTAACTTGCTTGATTTTTTTGAGGATGCAACATAGATAATGGATAATTGCAAAGCATATGACATGGTTTATTTAGATTTCCAGAAAGCTTTTGACAAAGTCCCGCACAAAAGATTAATTCTCAAACTGAACGCAGTTGGGATTCAAGGAAACACATGTACATGGATTAGGGAGTGGTTAACATGTAGAAAACAGAAAGTACTGATTAGAGGAGAAACCTCAGAATGGAGTGTGGTAACCAGCGGTGTACCACAGGGATCAATATTAGGTCCTCTGCTATTCCTAATCTACATTAATGATTTAGATTCTGGTATAGTAAGCAAACTTGTTAAATTTGCAGACGACACAAAAGTAGGAGGAGTGGCAAACACTGTTGTAGCAGCAAAGGTCATTCAAAATGATCTAGACAAGATTCAGAACTGGGCAGACACATGGCAAATTACATTTAATAGAGAAAAGTGTAAGGTACTGCACGCAGGAAATAAAAATGTACATTATAAATGTCATATGGGAGATACTGAAATTGGAGAAGGAATCTATGAAAAAGACCTAGGAGTTTTTGTTGACTCAGAAATGTCTTCACCTAGACAATGTGGGGAAGCTATAAAAAAGGCTAACAAGATGCTCGGATACATTGTGAAAAGTGTTGAATTTAAATCAAGGGAAGTAATGTTAAAACTGTACAATGCACTAGTAAGACCTCATCTTGAATATGATGTGCAGTTCTAGTCAACTCGCTATAAAAAAGATATTGCTGCTCTAGAAAGAGTGCAAAGAAGAGCGACCAGAATTATTCCAGGCTTAAAAGGCATGTCATATGCAGACAGGCTAAAAGAATTGAATCTGTTCAGTCTTGAATAAAGAAGACTACGTGGCGACCTAATTCAAGCATTCAAAATTCTAAAAGGTATTGACAGTGTCGACCCAAGGGACTTTTTCAAGCCTGAAAAAAGAAACAAGGACCAGGGGTCACAAATGGAGTTTAGACAAAGGGGCATTCAGAACAGAAAATAGGAGGCACTTTTTTACACAGAGAATTGTGAGGGTCTGGAATCAACTCCCCAGTAATGTTGTTGAAGCTGACACCCTGGGATCCTTCAAGAAGCTGCTTGATGAGATTTTGGGATCAATAAGCTACTAACAACCAAACGAGCAAGATGGGCCGAATGGCCTCCTCTCGTTTGTAAACTTTCTTATGTTCTTATGTTCTTATTTCTAGACCAACAGGCCTCTATTCTGTTCAGCTTCCAACACTCAGCTTTGCCTTGTTCCCACTCATGTCAGCACCAGACTTTTCCAGCTGGCTCTCGTGTTGTCCTCTGAGGCTTCTCCTTCCAGAGTATTGTGTTAACTACTCTTTCCATAATTTTTTCCCTCCTGAAAAGTCTCCTTCAAAAGATTTACTGTAAAAGTTTTCCAATCTGTTCCACAGAGCCATGCTTTTTGGCCTCTAAAATGTAGATTTGGGTAACTATAAGCATTCATTTTGTAGCATTCATTCCATTTTTAAATTGCCTTAGGTTAACCATCCCTATTGATGAAATATGCCATAGTCATTATGCATACTCGTTTTTTTTTTTTTTTAAATACTGTTTGATTCTAAACCTAGCAATGTAAAATCTCATAAGTGAATTGTGAATAGTGCTGTAAATCTTAAGTGTCATTATATGAGAAATAACTATTAAAGTTAAAATACATACTCTTCCCAAAAATGGTATTATACAGCTTCATTCACATACACACACACACACACACACACACACACACACACACACATGCATAGGTGCTAGGAATAGTGGTGCAATTTTTTGATATCCCTGTAGCTGTTGTGAACTATTCTGATTCAGGGAACACATTCAAAGGGCTGGCAATTGAGGATCATGCTGTTTAAGGTTTTTGTGTACAGGTATCTGTATGCTGCAGCCTAGCAACGGGGAATGCTTGGAAATGGAACGTTCCCTCCTATGGCAATAAATAGGATCAAAATTAATGTTTACTCTCTTTGGGAAAAAAGAAAAAAAAAAACATGCCGGCCAGCTTTGCTGTTTGTCATGCATCTTCATACTTGTAATGAAGAATACATCTATTGATAGGGAAAGTGAAAACTGCAGCAACAAACGGAACAATAGTTCATAATATTTTCTTGTCAAAACTCATATTAAAGCAAGCATGTTTTTTTCAATAGGTGTGTATGAATGAGTATCCGTAACACGTATTATGGATTTTCCAAGTAAGATTAATACACAAATATACAATGTCTATTACTCATATTCACTTTAGGACACTTGTAATTTTAGCCCTGTCCACTTCTGGTGTTAAAAATACACTTCAAATGAATCAAAATTCCTGTCAAATAATGTTAAATTGCTGTATGATCTTTCTGATCTTTAAGACCCTTTCCGTTTTAGCTTTCCACACGTCTGGTCAGTTAGGGTACTCGCATGAGTATGACCAGAAATGCTATAAAAATGCATCTAACACTGTTTAGATCATTTGAATAATGTGTATGTTTGCCAATAGAAGTCTGTATGGCCAGCATTTGTACTGATCAGAACCAAACCATTACCAGTCCTCCAAAATGAACATATTGCTTAAACAGGGTGTTCAAATGAACATTCGGGGTGTGCATAGGAGCTGTTAATCTTTCTCATACTAAGAGTCGTCATACTCATACAGACACACATACTCGCAGGTGGGTTGGGCTAAAACAAGTGCTATTCAAATGCATGTGTGATAATCAGGAAATAACAAGATAGTACTTTATTGTCATTTGATAGTACTTTTTTCAACATTTCTAAGACAAAATGTGTATTTCTTTTTACTGAAAGTGGGTAGGGCTGAAACAAAGTTGATAATGTATCAGTTGTACATGAATCACCATACTCATTATGAATACTAGTTCATACTCGTTACTAGGTTTACTGATATGCTGTACATTTCAATAGTCTGAATAAGAGAGCAAAACTTGTCATTTTTTTCAGAATTAAACACATATGATTCACTTAAAAAAAAAAAAACATTTCTATAAGTCAAAATGTATGGGGTTAGAAAGGTCATAAATTAAATTTGTACTAGTTTTCCAATTAACTGATTCAAGCAGAACTTCATCCCTTTATTGATATCTGGATACCCCCAAACATGCCTGCAGCATGCCTGTATCCTCTTTATTGTGCTGGAGGCATTTAAGATTACACTGAGGTTTCTTCAATACTCAATATTCGGCATGCTTACCTTTGCAGTACTTATAAATAAATAGAAATCTATATTTTGTGGGATAAAATAAGATTACTGTATTCATGCAAAATATAAACTATTGATGTTACAGAAGTCTTTTCAAGTACAACATACTTAATTAAAAGTTGATGGTTTTTCAAATGCCGAAATCAAATTCTGTACGTTAAATCGTTGGGAGTTTTTTACTTCTGCATTGCTATTGTAGTGTTGAATTCTGAACAGTATACCTGGTTCTATGAGAGATTTAAGAAAACAATTGTAATACAGATCATTGATACCCGTGGCTATTTAAGCAGTTTTTATTAAAAACACCCCAATTTCATATAGGCATTACAGTTATTTTCTCAGGGATGTGTATCTTCTGGTATTAATCTGATTTTTATACAGGTTGATCTTGCTATGATACTTTTACAAATATAGGGTTCATGGCTAATTTTTTATTCATATGGCTATATGTACTTAATAAAATTGTCAGAATTTTCACATATACTCTTTTTGTTGATATATACAGTATATGCTCTGAGCACACTCTTTTGTTTGTTTTGTTTTGTTTGTGCACTGGACGGGCTAGTCCAGACAACTTTAATATTCAAGAAAATCACACAGACTCATTTAATTTGAAGTTTTATGAATCAGAGCAGGGTTAGTACTCTTTCGGTTTATTAAATACTTAAAAAAATGGATTGGTTGGTTGTGCAAACCACCATAAATCCCAAGTAAAACAGTCTGGGCGATCCAGTGCTTTACAAGTTTAACAGTATTAGTACTTGAATACAGTAATACGAATATGGTTATTCTATATTTAGCCACCAGGCTATGCATGTATGATGCTAAAAACGACCTTTGCTGAATTCTAGAACATTCAACACACACACACACACACACACACACACACACACACACACACACACACACACATATATATAGATGTAAATACAGTATAATGTAAATACATGAAAATACAGTATAATCGTAAATCTTGAAAAACTACTCACTTCTAAATCTTTTGTAGTCATTTCTGTATTACTTTAGTATAAATACATGTTAATTTGGGTTCATATGTTGTTTTTTTCTGACTTTATGTGAACGAAAAGACACACATTTGCCCGTTTTCCCATTGGAAATAATGATATTTCGAAATATCACTGTCCTGGTCACAAAAGCAAAGTCTCTGCGGAATAATAGCCATTTTCTATACTTTTGAGGAACGCTGAGCGAAACCAATCGCTCAGCTTCACCAAACTCCACCGCTCTGTTGTTTATTTCCTGGTTCCTGGTTTCTGGTCTGACGTCACCCACAAAGATAGATTGAAAAATAAGAACTGGCTTCAAAAGGCAGAGACTTGACATCGACCAAACAGCAAACAGTTTTTCAGAGTTCTTCAGAGCATGGATCACACAACTTGTAGATAGCAAGTTGAGCGATATTTGACTGGGGTTTTACCTTGGTTTTTATGGGATTTTCCCTCCGTTGAATACATCAGGAGTCCCAATTAAATCTGATCATCAATCTGCCTTGACACTTCGTATCTTTGAGTTAATGATATTTTCTAGAAGGGTCCAGTCAACTCTGTTTTCAAAATTAACTGAATGTAAGCTCATGGTTCACCATCTTACACCCCTCCTTTCCCTAAAAATTAGGTGAACTGAAGTTCACAGGGTCCTTGCTACCAAATACAATACAAGTATATGTGTATATATGAGAGATGTCTTTAATATGTAACACCAGATCATTTACTTCCATTAACCTCTTAGCCACATATTATGTTACCTTTTCATTGTGTTGTCAATGGGTCAGTTTAACTTCATATACAAATACGTGTTAACAAAGTGTAGAAGAAAAAGACTGTAGGGGTTTATCACAAGCCTTTGAATAAGCATACCCTGGTCAGTTATTTTATTTCCATTTAAACTTAAGCTATAATGAAACATATTAAATATAATAACCTTATATTAACTTGTACCATGCTTAGACTAAGCTTGACCTCTCTCTTGATTTCTAAAAATTCACCTGCACAAGCAGGTTTCAGACACCCTGTTCAGTTGCCAAGGCTAGTGATTTAATTAATATGAAACTCCACTGTAAACACTTTTCCAAATTCACATTGTCATTTTTTCCCCCGATTCAAGAGACGCCTGGATCAGTATCTTTTCAGATAATACAAAAAAGCATACATCCTAATTTTTATAACTAAGCTCTCATTATTTTCTTATAACATAATGAGATACATGCTCCTGTCTTTTAAAGCACCTTCCTTTGGTTATCATTCAAGGTTGGAAAATCCCACTTTCAAGAGCCAACATTGAATCCTGCTTTGAGGTGCCAAAGACTAAGCCTTATCTTTTAAAGGTCTAATGCCCTTCCAGAATTATACTGTGTGTCTGAGACAAACATTTAATTATTTAACTTTTAAACTCTATAGTACCTCTGTTTATTACTGCAGTAAAATCTTTATATAAACTAAACATGTATATTCTTTGGTTTAATTGATATTGTAATGTCTAAAAGGCACTTTTAGTTGGAGAAATTGAACTAATTCTTAAATTGATTAAATTAAATGAACATTTTTTCAAATGTGTCTTAACAATATATTTACAATATTGTCAACGCCATGCTTCTGTTATAATAAACTTTTGATATGTGCTTTCAACAATTTAACTTTAAATGACATTATAAGATTGTATTTCTGATTACATTACTTCAGTATCCTAGAATTTGTAATATGGAAGGTCCAGTTATTTATTTCTAAATACAGGCTACCGTTAACATATTAGAATGGTATAGTGTTATAGTGACTGAAGTCTGACCTTCTTCACTGTTCATACAAAATCCAGTCAAAGCAGATTTTAAGACAACCTTCGCTTTTTGCCAATTTTAGGGCTGATTAGTATGAAACACTATCGTAAGCATTTTTCAATACTAATTATTTCAAACCAACATCTAACTGAACGTTTTAACACGTCCTACGCGTTCCATTCCCATCTCTTCCTGCCAGGTTCTAATTCATTTCTGTTATATATAGAAAATGATTATTGTAAGATAAACTCCTATCTTCTGTTATCCAAAAGGTATTTCCGTTCATTAATAGTAATGAGATTGCTCATTGTAGAGAAGATATTGGCTGTTGAATCGCTGACCATCAAAAATCCCTGCTTCATCGGCCAAAACCAATGAGTCATTTTCAACACTGCCTGTACCACAAGCAGGTGAAAATCAAGGTTACAACACTAGTTTGTATTCCTTTAGTAATTTACTGTTAGAGTTACAGTTTATACTATTTTATTTTATTGTCTTGCTTCTTTTAAATACAACATTCTAATAGCTGTTTTATTGTAATCTGAATAATTTATTTCTAACCCCGGGGCTCCTTTCAGATCAAGTCTTAATACTTTTTTCAAATAAGATACATGACTGCCCAGTCATTTAAACTATACATTGGTTTAGCTCCCAGAAATATAACAGCAGTTCTAAGACTTTAAATTGTTGATACAATTATTCTGTTTTCATCACTTTAGAATACTTGCTTTTAAATCAGGGACTGACTTTAAATTAGACTCACTCTTTTCTTTAAATAAGGGACTTGATTATAAGTTTGCTCTTTTAACCGGTTACCCTGTACACTCATTTTCGAAGTCTTTTTAGTTTTTTCATTACAGTATTTTTTTTTCTACTTTAAACAGCTACACTAACAGAACACGTATATATTTATTTCACGGTATGTTTTTCCTTTTTTACTCAGCTCAGCAGCTTTCTCCAGAAAGTTAGCTACCAAGGTCTGGAACCTAAATCGAAGAGTTGCCTACTTCTGATAAGGGTCTGCCAAAAGCTGGCCAGCCCGACCTTCAGTGCAATGAATTCCCTTCTCACAGGCCTTACACAGATCTGCTGATAATATTTTCTACCGGTTGTATATTCTTTAAAACACATTACAGTCACTACAATATTTGTTAGAGTTTCACAAATGTCAGTGAGTCCATTTCTGCTTACAGGTGTGGGTGACAGTCTTTAAAAGCCTGATACCTGCAAAAACTTAAATCTTGTTAGCTGGGCCCCCATCTTTACATTCTCATTCCCATCGTCAGTGGGCAAACACATTTTAACTGAATCTGGATCCATCAAAGAACCACACCCTTGCAAACGAGACCTTCCAATCAAAAGGATCTAATGACTTATAGCACAAAAGGAACGTGCCAAAACCATTTATGACAAAACCCAGTGTCAAAGTAGTCAGAATCAGATTATTTGTTCCTGCAGATAAATTAGATTTTTATTTTTTTTCACTTAAATGTACTTGATAAATGCTGTGGAAACAGAACGCTATATTAAAAAAGTGTATTCCTGCAACACACAAGGTGCAACAACATGTCTGGAACTTTGTCTTTGCCCTTGCTTCAAAGGTGTGAATTGAATGTGGTTTCTTAAAAAAAAAAAAAAAAAAAAAAAAAAAAAAGTTATGTCAACATAATAACCATGTTATCGTGTTATTATTATACTATTATAATTAATCAGTAGTTACTTTGGTAATCTACACTCTTAGAAAATATAATTCCTACATTTTTTTAGATTATTTTAATTGTGACCTTATTAGGTTCTATTTGAAACCCGTTATATATATATTTACTCCTTGTTTTCCTTGTCATTGTGTCCTATATACATTCCTGTAAGGTTCCTGTAAGGTTGGTAATACGTATATATATATATATATATATATATATATATATATATATATATATATATATATATATATATATATATATGTATTTGAATGTATCCTCTTTTGATACTGTTTTGAAGGTTTTAAAAACTTGTAAGTTCTCTGTATTGACAAACAGGAATGACAGCCATTGAATGTGGTGTGAGAGAAAAAAGTAGATCAATGGCACATTATATAAAACATTTTTAATGTAGCATATCATTTTTTTTCATGTGTCATATATGCAACTAATACCATAAAAGAACACCAAAAATAACACTTTGTTCACAGATTGTATCTGTATCTCAGAAAATCTCTTCTGATAAGCCTCCAGAAATGTAAATCAGTACTTGAGAAAGACTTTTCTGAGAGACAAAAGTTCACATTTTGTAGGGCCTTATGAAATTTGCTGGAAAATGTTTTTAATTTCCAGAAAGGCTTTATTGAGAAAATAAAAGTAAATCTCAATCTGATCCTTTAGTGTTTTGCTATCTTTCGCTGTGTTCAGTAATTCCTTCTAAGAGCAGGGCTCTGTTTGCTGTTTATTAGCCCTCTGATAAAATTCTTTATGTCACTACTGTTCCATTTTGTTTTGTCTTATTGCCAGTGTTTTCACTAAAAAAGAGCTCTGTGATTCTTTGAAGATAACACGACCTGTAGACAAGCATAACTACATTTACAATCTACTTAAACAACCGTTGGAACAATATAAGTGTAGATGCTATAGTAATTTCTGGAGGTTGACTTTCCATCAATACAAACATATTGACTTTGAATACTACCTAAGGAACAGTGCGATTAAAATGCTTTAATATCTTCATATTGATTTAAAGTATAATTATGTAATGATTTAAAATCATTTTACCAGGATTTACCACCTCTTGAGTTGTGATACCTTTATAGATAAGCAAGTGGTGAAAACAGTGAACTGTATTATGTAGCATGCTAAACTGTGAACAAATGAATGTAAATTTACAATGAAAAATTGACACTCAATCAGGAAAGACATGCTATAGAAGAAATATACAAGGTATACTTAAACATGTTAGGATTCCTTATAATTTTAGGAAGAGAAGCTGCCCTAATGTATTGTAAGTAGACTGTAGAGAGAGGCGGCATAATTGGATACTTTATGATAAGTAAGCAATAAGACATGACAGTGTGAATTGGTCGTATAATATACCATGCCTCAGTCTTTTTCACACTGGGGAGTGAGCTATGCAATGTTCCTCATACAGGAAACTCATTAACTAAAAGGAATTACAAGGGATAATTATTGCCATTAAATTTTGTTAATAATTGTATTTAAAACAAAACAAAAATATATATATATATATATATATATATATATATATATATAATATATATAATATATATATATATATATATCCGTATAGCCCCCTGGCCCCTGTTATTTACAGTGCCTATAGAAAGTCTACACCCCATTAAAAAAAATAAAAATCATTTATCAACACATCCTACCCCACAGCTTCTCAGTGAAAAAAAAAAAAAATGCTATAAGTTTGTAGAAAAATTAATTAAAAAAAACTGAAATAGCTTGGTTGGATAAGTGTCCACCCCCCTTATAATAGCAATCCTAAATTAGCTCCGGTGTAACTAATCACCTTCAAAATCACACACAAAGTTAAGTGGCCTCCACTTGTGTTAAATTGTAGTGATTCACGTGATTTCAGGATAAATTCAGCAGTTCCTGTAGGTTCCGTTTGTTGGGTAGTGCGTTTCAAAGCAAAGACTCAACCATGTGCACCAAGGCGCTTTCAAAAGAACTCTGGGACAAAGTTATTGAAAGGCACAGATCAGGTGAAGGGTATAAAAAAATATCAAATCCCTTGAATATCCCTTGGAGCAGGGTCAAGATGATTATTAAGAAGTGGAAGGTGAATGGCACCACCAAGACCCTGCCTAGATCAGGCTGTCCCTCCAAATTGGATGACCAAGCAAGAAGGATACTGATAAGACCAAGAGGCCAATGCAACTTTGCAAGAGCTACAGGCTTTTTTTAAAGTGTGCATGTGACAACAATATCCCAAGCACTCCACAAGTCTGGCCTGTATGGTAGGGTGGCAAGAAGGAAGCCATTACTCAAGAAAGCCCACCTTGAATCCCATTTGATGTATGTCCTAAATGCAAAGCGTGATGTTTGGCACAAACCCAACACACCGCATCACCCAAAGAACACCATCCCTACTGTGAAGCATGGTGGTGGCAGCATCATGTTATGGGGATGTTTCTCATCGGCAGGGACTGTGGCACTTGTCAGGATAGAAGGGAAAATAAATGGAGCAAAGTACAGAGAAGTCCTTGAGGAAAACCTGCTGCCCTCTGCAAGAAAGCTGAAACTGGGACGGAAGTTCACCTTTCAGCATGACAACGACCCAAAGCACTCAGCCAAAGCTACACTGGAGTGGCTAAGGAACAAAAAGGTAAATGTTCTTGAGTGGCCCAGTCAGAGCCCCGACCTAAATCTAATAAAAAATGTGTGGCATTACTTGAAGATTGCTGTCCATCAATGTCTTGACAGTGCTTGAACAGTTTTGTACAAAAGAATGGTCAAATATTGCCAAATCTAGGTGTGCAAAGTTGGTAGAGACCTATCCCAACAGACTCACAGCTGTAATTGCTGCCCAAGGTGCTTCCATGAAGTATTAACCCAGGGGGGTGGGTGGAGACTTATCCAATTATGATCTTTCAGTTTTGTATTTTTAATATATATATATATATATATATATATATATATATATATATATATATATATATATATATATATATATATATATATATAAGCTCAAAGCCATTTTTTTTCTAAATAAAAACTTTTTTCCCCCTTAACAGTGTGATGTATGGTGTGTAGATAAGTGGAAGAAAATCCTCATTTAAATGCATGAAAAACAATAAAATGTGAAAAAAAGTTCAAGGAGGTGTAGACTTTCTATAGGCACTGTATAGACACCCTGGTAGAGAGAACTCATATTCTCTAAACAACATGTACTGTTATATTAAATCTTCTTTGTTTTTTTTTCAGTGTATCACACTGAAAGCCATCAGTTCTCACATGATGTCAAATATGATTATGTTTATTTATTAGTGCTTGAACAGTACATTAATAAACATAAATAAATAACTACACAAAGCCTAAAATATTTGCTGCAACTAAACGAGATTATAGTAACACGTGGCAAAGAGATTTGTTTAAAAGCAAAGTAGAGGGTTGACAGGGCTTGGGTTGCATTATGCCCTAAGGCACCTGAGTAATGGCACGTTATCATACTGAATGGGATCGGCTCACATTACTGTCACATAACTTTAGCTTAACAGTGATTAATATAAGATAAATGAAAAAAAGTAAAATGCTTTGAAAAGTGTACCTTATTGCACATATTTGTAGTGATTTATAATGAATGATTGGTAAAATTATATTCAGTAGCTTTGCATACATCACAATAAATAATTCCAGATATTTATATGAACATCATAATAAAAAAAGCTTCCAAAAAATATCATTGAAAAAAACTAATTTGAGGTCTACAAAACATCAGGTTTATAAGGTGGCGGTATTAACAACCTCTACTGTTTAGATGACTAAAATCGACCCCAGGTTAGACATTTATGTTGTGTTCGATTTTTGGTTTAACCTGTATAACATGTTTTAAAATATATATATATATATATATATATATATATATATATATATATATATATATATATATATATATATATAGATAGATAGATAGATAGATAGATAGATAGATAATCATGTATATTTTTTAACAGTTATTGTATTGCAGCAAAGTTGATGATTTATTTTTTTGTAAGTCAGGAGGCAATTTCAAAAGTACTTTTTGCTGGATATAAAAAGAAAAGTGCAAATTCATAAAATGAAATGAGACATACTGGCACGTTATTTGAATACAGTCATAGTGTTGGTAGCCAAGAAACACTTGACAAAGGGAAAATCTGTTTTAAACAATGTGCACGTTTCCCTAGCTGCACACATGGCCGTTGCATTCTACGAGCTCTGTTTACAAAGACGAACTTGTCTATAAAGTAAAAGCTACTGAGCTCTGATTTCAGATAACGTCTTGTATTTAAAACCCAGGCACACTCAATCATTTCCTGTAGGTCTGGACATCAGTATTAACCCAGTCAATCTGTTCACCTGAAAAAGTGGTGTCATCATATGAAAATGAGCTGTTTTGATAGAAAAGCCAACATTTCATGAGCAAAGCTGTAAATGAAAAACAATGTAAGTGTTGAATGTAATAAATTTCATTCCAATTCCAAATGCCACCACCTTTTCTTTCAACGCCTGTAATTTACAGCATCTGAACTTCCATGGCAATCAGAACAAATACTTTCTGAGGGAGAAAAAAGGCTAAATCACATAGCCAGCAGAGCAGCATTGTCAGGTAATTGATGTTGTGTCATTTTTCTGGTGGCAATATCCCGTGTGCAAAATTCTGTCGCATCAGTGTCCTGTTTTTAAAGCTCTCTCCTCCCCCATCCCCTTATCACTATGAATGTGAGTGCCGACCCAACACCCCCTCCCTCCCTGCAAAGGTCTGTGTTGTGCCATTGAACATCTGCAATTCCACCCACCAGATTGTTCTGCTAGGACATCATATAGTTTCCTATTACAGCATTGTTGGTAGTCTTCCTGTCACGCACATTGTGTTGTTGGGGCCATCCCTACCATTATGTATCTCTCTTATTAGACCTGCTTAAGCAATGCCCCATGTAGTGCGTGTTGAACTGTAAGAAGAAAATAAATCCAGACACTTCTGTTTGATGGTGTATAAAAATAAATGTAATCTACTGTTGATAAGTCTTCCTTTTCTAACTCTTACGGAAATGCATAGGTTAAAAAAAACAAAACAAAAAAAAAAAAACATTAGGTTCAACAGATAATATTGATTGTGGAAAATGTAACAATTTTTATGCCTTCAGTTTACCTTGCTTACTTGTTTTTTAGATATTCTCATCAGCTTTTAACAGGAGTACACTATGCTTCAAAGATGTGACCTTTAAGTGCACACTTATTTTTAGCATGCATATTGTAAAAGACTATTGAGAATCTGATAACATTATGGTGGAGAAAAGTATGGATTTGTATGTGATGCCTATCAGGCAAGCGGTTGAATATTCTTTTCCTGGATACCACTGCAGTTCTAATTGGTGTTACATGAGATGGGAATTCTGCAGTTTCACACTATCAAAGTATGAGTCAGCTTTGCATCGGAGTACAACAGATTTCAACCTGGGACAGGAGATGACTGTGAGTACTGAATTAGCTCGACATTGGCACACTGTAACTCAGATTTTTCTGACAAATGTAAATATATATGTTAATAATCAAACAGTGGTTCAGAGGTGGTTTTCTATTAATTTGATTTACAATAAAATTTGACAGCAAGATATGAAAAGGACTGGCATTTTATACGTATTTTTTAGAGCACTGTATAAAAACATTACTTTGTCCAGTGATGCAGTCATGATGCACATTAGACAGTAAATAGACAAATATTATTTTTGTTCACAAGAAACTCAATATTATTTTATATCTGAAATTGGCAGTGCTCAGGAGCGGAAGTGGAGAGTGGAGGGGGGGTGAGGAGGAGAGACGGGGAGCGAAGCGATCCCAGTGCAGTACCACTCGGCAGCCAGGGAGCAACCTCTTCCACTTACTCCAGTATTAAGTATGGGCTGATCCACAGGCTATCCAGCTTTGGGCATTGCCCCCTCCGCTTTGGCCCAAACACCCAGACTTGCTCCCCTGGTTCAAAATGCTATCCTTTCTCCTGCACATCGTAATTTCTCTTCTGGTGAACTTCAGCTGACTGGAGATAGTCCCAGGCAAACTGGTGGGAGTTGTCCAACTAATCTCCTGCAGCTGGTGGTCATACTCTAGACCAGGTAGGGGGAGGGTCTATTCCTTGCCCAGCTTGAGGAGAGCCAGGGTGCAGTCGGTCGACTCCTGTACCACACTTCTGTAGGCTAGCAAGATGAGGGGCAGCTGGAGGTTTTAATCCTTCTGGTGCATGCTACTGGTAATGACAAGCTGAGCTGATAGAGTCTGGTCAAAATGCTCTACCAATCCGTGACTCTGGGGGTGAAGCTGGATGGTACATATTTTCTTAATCCACAACCAATGGCAAATGTCTGCAAACACCCAGCTCTCAAAATTTCACTCCTGGTCCAAGTGCAGCTCTTGTGGCACTCCAGACCTGGAGAAGAATTCCTCAATGAGGGCATTTGCAACAGTGACATCTTCCTGGTTGGGTAGAGCGTAAGCTTCAGGCCATTTACTGAAATAATCCATGGCCACCAGCACATACCTGTTGCTGGACTCAGTGAGGGGAAGGGGGCCCTGGATGTGGATGGCCACCCGTTCCATGGGAGTTCCAGACTGGCGCTGTTGACTTTTTCTAGCTGTGCAGTGATCGCAATGCTGGCAGTAGTCTTTTCTGTCACGCTGGCAGTGGACCCAGTAATAGCAAAGATTTGTATAGTCTGAAATGTCCCATCCTGGGAGCTCCATGGACTGCAGCCAGGACATCAAGCTGTAAGGAAAGCATGATGAAAGGAGGCATGGTCAGCTTGCAGTGTAAAATGCTGACCAGTGAAGTATGCCATGAACTTCAGTAAGGCGGGAACAACAGCGCGCAGTTCCCTTCTGGTTACGCAATACCGGCGCTCTGCTTTGCTGAAAGCGCGGCTGTAAAAAAGCAATGGCATGCTCACCTCTGGGCATTGTCTGGGAGAGAACAGAGCCCGGGCCTTGATTGCTGGCATCGGTGTCCAATATTAACTTCCCACAGCGGGAGCAGGGGAACGAGGATGGTTGCCTGGATCAGGGCCTCCTTCAAGGTGTTGAACGCATCTTCACAAGCAGTAGACCACACGTAAGCTTGCTGTTTCTGAAGCAGCTGATGAAGTGCTGCGGCGACTGTGGCAAACTGGGGAATGAAGCATCTGCAGTAAAATTTTAATCCTAAAAACTACCAGCATGCTCTGTCCCAACTGCTTCGTTGTTATAATATGTTAGTGATTAATACAAAATAATTTACGAACTAGTTATTTTCACATTTCTGAAATTTATGTTGTAAAAATATTTCAGAACATTTTGTATTTCTTTAAGTGTACATTTTATGTTTTTTTTTTTATTTTTAATTATTTTTAATCAATAATCAAATACAATAGTCAGGTCTCCAGGTGCCCATTTAATTTATTTAAAAAACATTATTTACATTAATAGCTGAGAAGTCTATATGTTATAAATTGTTTAAAACAATTACAAAAAAGAATCATGTTCTTGTTTCATTTTACCTTTCTTCTTTAAAAAATATCTAAATAAGCTGCTGTAGAGGCAAGATATATCTCTTTTTAATTTGGCGACCCCTTATTTTTGTTTCTGTGTTAAATGTATTATAGAAGTGTGACAAAGTGCGAATGAATCTGAATCAGCAATCTCCCTCTCGACCTGTGAGAGCCTGTACAGCAGGATATACGTGGTCCTTACTGAATGGTTCGGCAGTTCATTCATGAATTGGAGGAGATGTGATTGAACTAGCTATCAGAGGGGGCGAGGCTATGGGTACTTTAGGGGGGCATGGCGTCGTAATCGGTTGTTTTGTTTTTATACACAAGTATAGTTACATTACACAGTAGCAATTCAATAAGATCAAATTCCGAGATGCCGTTTCATTGCTGATTACGGGTGCAAATCTAGTCCCTTTTCTGCCTAAGAAACTGCATCCTCTCTTTGATTTCCACTTTCCATCTTGCTCTATCTCTCTCTATCTCTATGCTGTTCTCCAGTGTCCTATCTGCAAACCAAGCCCTTGTATGAAATAATTACATACCTCAATATTTCTATTTATTAAATGGTTACTTCATGGAGTCTTTTTTTTTTTCTCAAAATTATTTAATATTTAATTTAATTTCCTATCATTTAATATGGCATAGTATTTATTCTGAAAAGGGACTAGATTTGCACCCGTAATCAGCAATGAAACAGCATCTCGGAATTTGATCTTATTGAATTGCTACTGTGTAATGTAACTATACTTGTGTATGAATGAAATTTCAAAGACAATAAGTTAATGTAGTCACAAAAAACGTTTTTCAAAATAAAAGATTCCACTCTGAATATCAATTTGATATGAGATTAAACATTGCGAAAGTGAAAATGAAAATCCTAGAGCTTCCCCAACATCACAATATTTCCATACTGTCCCAGTTTAAGGACTGGTCACCTTATATAAGACATTCTGAATAAATATTGTAGCAAAGAATGTGCTAGAGATCTATACAATTCTTAAGTATGCTATCAAAACATAAATTCATACATCTTAATGCTCAGTACTAATAATTTATTCACCAATTTATTTAGCCAACAAACCAGGGGCGGCCGGTTAACAGGGTTCACTCTCTCGCCGACCCCCCCCCCCCCAGTCGCTTAATAATCAACAATGCCATCCATCCCATCTGTTTAATGGGCTGAAGCCGGGCTGTGCTCACTCAGAAATGCAAGCGCCTAAATCCGCGTGCACATGTGCAGTAGCAGCCAGCCGTCAGCCAGGACTGGCCATGACTGGCTCAAAAATGTCTGGATGGAATGCAGCCGGTTAGCGAACACGGTGATCAGGCGACCAGCGTATCTATGCCAAGACAAAAATAAAATGAGAAGCACGACTTCGTCTCTCCTCAGTCGTGCATGGTGTGTTACTTTGTGGAAAGAAAGAAAACTTTTAATCTGTTTAAATATTAAAATAAAGTCACAAGTCTAATTGACTAACTTTGTCTAGCTTTAAATGAATGTTTACGAATAGCCTGATCTTATTTGTTGTCTCTTTTTCTCACGAGGCTGCTGTTGCTGCTGCACTTCCCCTCACCTGAAAAAATGTTTTGGCCACCAGTCACCACTTCAACAAACACATAGTAAAAACATGATACTAGTTAGCATTTCATTATGTTCTCTGTATCTTACAGACATATAATAAGAATAAAATGTTTGATATATTAATCAGCAAAAGAAACCCAAGTGGTTATTAGATGCATTGTACAATCTAAAGATGTGGCTGTGTGTCTTTGCAGGCTGTCTCTTCACATATTAAAATGCATTGAAATTTCCCCCTGTACCCAGGAGTACTCATTAATGAAAGCAATGCCTTCTGAGGTCTGTAATTTTTCATAATTAAAACCCGAGAGGACTTTATCATAAAAGCTTTTGTTTGTTTTATTCCACATTAAAGGAACACAATGAGGAAAGTGCAAAGCATTTGTTATGTAACCCTATTTGCAGTAATGTTCTGAAACTAAGGGGTTGATTCAATCTAAAACTCAGGCGGCATGTGCGTTCTGAGAAACTAGAAGTTCTGCAGCCTTCCAGTTTGCAATTTCAAATCGAACAATTCCAGGAAACTGTAAAATGGGGAAGGGGGTGTGTTACATCAAGATATTTAACTTTTCAGAGGGAACTGAATTTGTTATTGAAATAAAAGGGGCTACAACTATTAGGCATGTGGATTTTTGCTCAGATACCAACATATTGGGCAGCTTTGTCATTGTGTTATTTTAACACCATATTTATTCTGCCTTAGCTGGATGCACTACATTTATATTTGTTATGCCCCTGTGTCAGTTTAGGTCAAATGATATCTTTCTTTGAACAGAGTATGATTAGATTATCTGAACGTTACTTCATTGACAGTATGGTAGCAAATGAATGCTGCTGGCATCTGCCACTGAACTCATTATGCAATTTATGACCTATAATAGGTATCTGTGCAGATTTAATATTGCTATGGGAATTCCTAAATTGGTTTAGTGTTATCATTAAAAGGTCACGACTACTGAGGGTATGTTTTAGATCTTAATAATTCACAAAATGTTACAGGTTTGAAATTTTAAGAACACTTATGCTTAATTTTACTTTTTTTTTTTTTTTAACATTTTGACCACTTTTTAAAACTTTTACATTACATTCCCTGCCTCAAAATGTTTTCCCATGTAACTGCATGAACCTCTCAGAACTACATTTCCCATCATCCTCCTGTTCACTGGTAAATCTATCTCAGTTACATATGTGAGCAGGAGAATGATGGGAAATGTAGTTCTGAGGGGTCCATGCAGGTACATGAGAAGCCATCTTGAGGCAGAGAATGCAATTTAAAAGTTTAAAAAAGTAGTCAAAATGTACAAAGCTTTTTTTTTTTTTTTAAATAATACACACACCTTCCATAAACAGTTGTAGCAACATATGGTAACATGTAACACAATAAAATAAAAAAGGTCCTTATGTACCCTTTAAACCATAACTGTTTCAAATGAGGCTTTTAGAGATGTGAAAAAAAGTCATGATTGTCAAAGTAATTATCTTTAAGGTATTAATTCAATGTCTTAATTGAATCAAGACGTCTTAATTATTTTACACAAAACAATGTTTGCCCTTGTTTACACAATTATTGAATACCAATCAATACCAGTCCAACAGTTTGATATAATATGTGATTATTTGTCTTAATTGTTTATTCTTTAGGTATACAATACATTGCATTTCACTTTGCTTATTGTCTTAGAAATGCATCCTCTCAGCAGTGAATCGTGCAATTGTAGACTTGGGCAAGATTCAATCTCTGATTAAACGTGACAAACAAATGTATATCACAGTGTGGGCAGTGATAGCTCTTAAAGTAGGTTTAAGAAAAGAGAATGTGCGCTGTACGTGGCAAATCATTTGGATTTGCTAGTTCTGTAGCATATTTTCATTGTCAGTTTATGCCATTGGTCTGGCACTACAGCAGTAGAAATGTCAGTGCCCTAAGTGAAAGGAGATTTATTTTCCAAGAAGCTTTTAAATCTCACACTGCTGAAGTTAATTGCCGTTGGCTATTATTCAATTGTTATTGTGAGGGAAATTTTTTCTTGTTCGGAAATGAACACATTTATTAATAGACTTGTTTGGTTTAATTTAATACCTGCTGGAAAAAAAAAAAAAAAAACATCTTAATGAGACTGCATCAGCATCAGCACATTTTGTATATACTTCATTGTTGTGATTGGGGTTGTTTTGATATGTAATGCATTTTACACCGTTATCTCATCAATAGTTAAAAAAATGTCCACTTCACTGTGTTATTGTGGTATTGTCTAGTCTGACCAGGCAATGCAATGTATATATATATATATATATATATATATATATATATATATATATATATATATATATATATATATATAATATATATCATAAGAACATAAGAACATAAGAAAGTTTCCAGAGAGAGGAGGCCATTCAGCCAATCTTGCTCGTTTGGTTGTTAGTAGCTTATTGATCCCAGAATCTCATCAAGCAGCTTCTTGAAGGATGCCAGGCTGTCAGCTTCAACTACATTACTGGGGAGTTGATTCCAGACCCTCACAATTCTCTGTGTAAAAAAGTGCCTCCTATTTTCTGTTCTGAATGACCCTTTGTCTAATCTCCATTTGTGATCCCTGGTCCTTGTTTCCCTCGGGTCGACATTGTCATTACCATTTAGAATTTTAAATGCTTGAATTAGGCCGCCACATAGTCTTCTTTGTTCAAGACTGAAAAGATTCAATTCTTTTAGCCTATCACATGACATGCCTTTTGAACCCGGAATAATTCTGGTCGCTCTTCTTTGCACTCTTTCTAGAGCAGCAATATCCTTTTTGTAGCGAGGTGACCGGAACTGAACACAATATTCAAGATTAGGTCTTACTAATGCATTGTACAGTTTTAACATTACTTCCCTTGATTTAAATTCAACACTTTTCACAATGTATCCGAGCATCTTGTTGGCCTTTTATAGCTTCCCCAAATTGTCTAGATGAAGACATTTCTGAGTCAACAAAAACTCCTAGGTCTTTTTCATAGATTCCTTCTCCAATTTCAGTATCTCCCATATGATATTTATAATGCATATTTTTGTTTCCTGTGTGCAGTACCTTACACTTTTCTCTATTAAATGCCATTTGCCCAGTTCTGAATCTTGTCTAGATCATTTTAAATGACCTTTACTGCTGCAACAGTGCTTGCCACTCCTATTTTTGTGTCATCTGCGAATTTAACAAGTTTGCTTACTATACCAGAATCTAAATCATTACTGTAGATTAGGAATAGCAGAGGACCTAATACTGATCCCTATGGTACTCCACGGCTTACCTCACTCCATTCTGAGGTTTCTCCTCTAATCAGTACTTTTTGTTTTCTACATGTTAACCAGTCCCTAATCCATGTACATGTGTTTCCTTGAATCCCTACTGCATTCAGTTTGAGGATGAATCTTTTTTGTGAGACTTTGTCAAAAGCTTTCTGGAAATCTAAATAAACCATGTCATATACTTTGCGATTATTCATTATCGACATATTCATTATCGACATGCAACATAATTATTCATTATGTTGCATCCTCAAAAAAATCAAACAGGTTAGTTAGACACAATCTCCCTTTCCTAAAACCATGTTGACTGTCTCCAAGGATACTGTCACCATATAGGTAATTTTCCATTTTGGATCTTATTATAGTTTCCATAAGTTTGCATATAGTAGAAGTCAGGCTTACTGGTCTGTAGTTACCTGGTTCAGTTTTGTTTCCCTTTTTGTGGATCGATATTATGTTTGCAATTTTCCAGTCTGTCGGCACCACCCCTGTGTCAAGAGGCTGTTGCATGATCTTGGTTAGCGGTTTGTAAATAACTTCTTTCATTTCTTTGAGTATTATTTCTGAGGATCTCATCCGGCCCAGGGGATTTGTTTATTTTAAGCGCTCCTAGTCCCTTTAACACTTCTGCCTCAGTTATGCTAACTTTATTTAAAACTGGATAGGAACTGGATGACATGTGGTGCATGTTGTCCGTAAATCCCTTTGCAAAAACTTGTGAAATGTAATCATTTAATATATTTGCTATTTTTTTTTCTTCATCTATGATTTTGCCATTTGTATCTGTTAGACATTTAACCTCCACTTTAAATGTTCTCTTGCTGTTGTAATATTGGAAAAAACATTTTGGAATTGGTTTTAGCCCCCTTAGCAATGTTCATTTCTATTTCTCTCTTGGCCTTTCTAACTTCCTTTTTGACTTGGGTTTGCAGTTCCGTGTACTCTTTCTGTGTACTTTCTTTTTGGTCCCTTTTTAACGCTCTGTAAAGTGCCTTTTTTTACTGAATATATTTTTTCATTGATCTATTAAACCATTTTGGCAATTTAGTTTTAAATTTAGATTTGTCTACTTTAGGGATATAATTGTTTTGCGCCTCTAGTACTACATTTTTGAAGAACAGCCATCCTTTTTCTGTCGATGTTTTCTCTATTTTACTCCAATCTACTTCTGTTAGTCTTTGTTTCATACCTTCATAGTTTGCTTTTCTAAAACTGTGTCACTGATATCTGTAACCAAAAAAACAAACAAGAAAAAACTGATACTATCTTTTTACTTCTTCCAGTTTCATAGAACATTATTCTGCTCTGTCAAAATATTTAAATGAACAATAACATATTCTGATCATTTATATAGAAGTTTGCCAAGTTAATCATTTCTATCAGGTATTCATCATATTTTCAATCATCCTGAGCTTCATGCTGCACTTTCTGATAATTCCTCTTGTATTAACTGGCTCCAGTTATTACCTTTCATAAGAGAGATCTATGCTGAAAGCAGTTTATGAGATAAGATGATAGAGTCGGAGCAGGCTATCCCCCAAAGCTTTATAATATCCTCAGTTGGGAAATACACATTGCCATGGATTATTGATAGAGCCGTATCTGCACTTCGCTGATGTCTCCATAGCAGGGTTCCTAATCATGAGAAATATCTTTGATAATACGTCCCTTCTGTGTGTTCGCTTTGGGTTATTTCTTTGGAGTCTTTCCCTTTATCTTGTGATGGATTACCTTACTCTTAGTGACCTAAATGACAGTGGAAAGATTGATAAAGCCAGCAGGGTAGGATCTGTGCCAAAACAATTTCCAGCCGTTTGAGTTAAGTCTGATCAATTCAATCGAAGCCATCACTTTTGTTTGCCGGCTGCTTTACCTGGTCTTCCTTCAAGAAATTAACTCTGTGCTCCAAAACACTGGCCACTGCATGGAAGCTTGAACTATATTAGGCATGCTCGGTTTCATCACTTTTCATTAGATTTAATGAAAAAAAGACAATAGGCAGCTCTTTTCAGCCAGAAGATAATTTATTTTTAAAAGCAGGAAGTTAAAAATAAAAAAGATAATAAGTCAGAGAGGCTAGTAAATGTACTTGTGGGTGACAGTGATCTTTCACTTCTCAGAGCATAACCTTGTTCTAGTTGGATGTATGCTTTAACTGCATAATTTTTGTGGATAATTTATGAACGAAACTTCACTGTCAGATTGAATAAGTAAATCTGTTCTTTGAAACTGATAGCTATATGGACTAAATATTAATTGTGATTGTTTTGGACAGCCGGACTTTTTTTTTTTTTTATCAATTAACATCCAATCAATGTATTCACAGATGGAGTCTGTAAAACCAATATAATCAAAAATATGCATTTGACTTCAGAAAGTGACTTCAAATGTCATTTAAAATGCTTTATTACATTTCCCTGACTGTTTTGTGTGAGTGTAGCTCATGCTGACAAACCCTGCTTGCCCTCCATAATCCCGCCTAAGCACTGCAATTAAAAAAAAAAAAAAAAAAAAAAAACGAGGTCTGTGGCAGGAACGAGGTTTTCTATTTATATTTGACTGAACTTTCTGACTGAACTATGTAGCTGTATCGGGTGAGGTGGTGCAATTTTCATAAATTCTTTTGGACCGAGATATTAATGGTTGAAAATCCAGTTTAACATGAACACCATTAATCAAGCTGACAGCATTCTCACACAGTGCCTTGTGTTGTGGGTGTGTCTTTCTGAGCAGACCTGATGGAAAACTGCTACCTCTCAAACACTCAAATTTACACGTGACAACAATGACTTAAAAATTAAAAATAAATTTTAAAACTACAAGTCCAATCTAATTCTAACCACCCTATACATTTTAGGTTTCCATTGGCCCAGCTTTTTTTCCTTGAGAAGACCCTCTTTTTACATGATGTCATGCAAATGAGGGGGAAAGGAGGTCGATAGGCAAATTAGCCATGTGTAGCGTTCTCGTGCTGTTTTTCGTAGACAGCTTGGTAAAATGTGATTCCCTTTCAATCTCGAAATGTAAACCATTAAGAGTTGGGAAATGACCCTTGTGTCACATGAGCTGTGCACATATTTAAAAAGCTGCCTGATATACCCAGTGTGACCATGTGCCTATTGCATTCTGGAACAAGATGCTACGTCACACAGCAAGCTTCGTCATTTGATTCCTCACTCCAACCTGAGCAGATGTGTAACCATTTGCTCGATTATCGTGAGAATCTCTTTCGAGACAGATGTTTTGTTAAAATACCTTGCTATTCTTCCTCGGAAGCAGGCTTGCCCCTTACTTTGGATGTGACGGTAGTTTATTTTATTTCTAGTAAGCTATATCACAAGGCCGTGTGGCCTAGGAGCCTGAGAAGTGGTGGCTGCTGTTTCCCACCTCGTCCTTTTTTGGATTATTTGTCTTTGACACAGGGGTAGCTCCCACAGCGTAACTCACACAGGGTAGTGCTGAGTGCGCAACTCGTAATTTATGTCATGCTTCATTAATCCTCAACAGCTCTACCATGTGACCATAATACCCTACGAACCTTAGGTTTAGGTTATTGTTATGAAATAAACTTTGTTTTTGTACCTACATTTTCACCCTTACCATGTGATCGGGCTGTAGCATATAAAGATGACGTCTATTACGAGTTGTGCACGTAGCACCACCCTGTGGAGCTACGCTGTGGGAGCCTTCGTTCTGCAGCAATACCCCTCTTGTTATTTTCGGCCACAAACCTGATCCTGTCGCGCTGTTCTCCCAAACATGCACAGGCATCACCACTTCACGTGTAAACAAACACACATGGAGACTCCCCCAATGTCACAAAATGTTTACGTTTCAATAGAAATTGCTATTATTGCCAAGATATTAATTGTTAAAAATCAGATTTTAACATGAAAAGGAAAGGAAAACCATAACTATAGCGGCACTATCATGCACAAGTAATAATGTCATTAGAATGATTATTGCTTTAACAGTAATAAACAGGTCACACAAAGCATGCATGCACTGAAAGTAGGCTTTCCATTCTGACTCAAATTAAATACATAAAGATTAAACTGAAAGATGTATGGCCTCCTGCAGTGTATGCTTTTCTATGACAATGAGCAGAATTGTGTTTTGATGGTTGTGCTTAAAGCCCATCTCTTCGTGACAGTAACTGTCTTGATCTTTTAATTGCTTCATAACAAAATAAAGAAAGAACGGGGTAACTGATTTCATGCAGTACAGCTTTCACAGCTTCTCAGTATGCACCACCACCTCAGTTTTAGATGTAACATACCCCTAGGGTTAAGAAATATCCATTGGCGTGCAATGCATTCACTTAGTGCTGCATTTGCTTGGTCAATTCACCTAGAAGGTGAAATTCCCCCCACCTCATAAAATCAATGACAAACATTTTTACTTGAAGGCTTTCTTAATGTCCTCAATAATAGAAACAAACAACTTCTATGGAATAAATTATCTTTTGGTGTCACTATAAAGATAGCACATGCATAGAGCTACACAGGAATTAATCTTAGTGATAAATGTGCTTTTCTCAAATTAAGCCATTTTGATGCAGTTTATTGCTGGGTTGGGTGGTGATGGTGGTGGGGAAGCATCTTGATTTCACTCTACTATTTATGAAAATAGTATGCTCTTGTGTAGTGATGGTTTTCTGCATGAGGTATTAATTATGTTATTAATTATAAGTTTTACTTTATGTGTATGTGTGTCTTTTATAGTGAAGTTGTTTTTAATCATTATGCTTAAATTATTTATGAATGTGTTTTTATAGTCATTTTAATGTGTTTACTAATTCAGTTGCTTTAATATGCTTTTATATTAAGTTTCTATACAGCATTGTGTAAATGGCGAGTTCTTTCATTTCCAATCAGCAAAACCAGCGATGTGCAGTTTTGCATAGCCTAACACGACTCAAAGTCACAGATGAGTGACTACCTCAATTATTGGACAGAAACGAGTCAGGTTGAAGGGGAGTCAACAATTGTTTACAAAGGTATAAATATCAATGTAAAGTTTTGTCAGTCTTTTCATCTCTTTCGAATCAAGTCCCTGGATATCTGTGCTTTCTCATACAAACACATGCACTGAGCTATGCTGAGGCCTTGTCAATTTGAATCTCGTGCCTATATGATTGTATTGGAGGTATACCTTTCTTGAATATAATGTTTTTGAATCAAAAACCATTTGTCAGCTTAATTTTTCACTACAGATACAATTTTTAATCTACACTACACTTATGATGTGCGATATCTGAAATATTACCATAGCCCCTACTTTATTACCATAAAAGCCACTTGAAAGTTTGTTGTAAACACTCAAAATAAAAAGGAACGAGATTGAGGGATTTTTAAATTTTATATCATGAATAATTATAGCGTGCTACCTCAGTTTTTGTTGTTAGCCACTGGGTCTACCACGGGGACAAATATAGTTATATATTAGTGGCTAACTAAAAATAAAAAAGATTATCAATGTTATGTGGCATTGAGCAAGCATGCTTACATACTGGATATTTACATATAATAAATAAACCTAAACACACAGAAATAAAACAGCAAGCTCATCTGCCTTCAAACTTAAAAAGAAACAGACAAAAAACCTAGGGGATGATGGTCTAAAATCATTTCACACCCTGAATCTTTATGATCTGGCTGGCTGCACTACGCTGTTAGAATACAGACAGGAAACCGGCATGAACTGTCCATCACCATATACAGGATTGTATTATGTGGCGCATGCTTTCAAAATTAAATACATGACACATACCAATTTATTAAAAAGTATTATAAATATTACATTCTGTAATTTCTAACTGAAACAGGTGACATGAATATATGCTAGATGATTTTGTTCAGTTTGAGATTCAATGAAGGACATTCTACATCCAGTTTTCTATGACCTGTTTATTCTTAATGTGATTTTTAAACTTAGAGCTTCTGATTTTCGGTTTTATCCAATAAAAACAGATAAAACAACCCAGATACAAAAATACATGAAATTGGTGTATATCCAATATACATGGAAACATACTAGAAATAGTTACTCAATTCATGGTGACTTCACCCCTTTCAAACTACCGTTCCCTGTGTAGCTGGGCACTGTCCCTCCTTACTGACTTGTATCTATCATTGATTCGTTCTGAATGCTATAAACCCAGTTTTTTATATTTAAGTTGAGATTACAATTTGAAGGCTTGTTCACAGAATTTAAAGCCCTTTTTACCAGGCTCCTCAGTTTGGGAGGTATGCCTGCTCTAAGCAGATTCTGGGTGGTGCCGTTTACCTTTCACTTCTTAATGATCGACTTGACTATGCTCCAAGGGATATTCAATGTCTTTGAAATCTTTTTATACCCCTCCACTGATCTGTGTCTTTCCACAACTTTAGCCCGGAGTTGTTTTGAAAGCTCCTTGGTCTTCATAGTAGTATAGTTGATTTTAATGCACTGCCTAACTGTGAGACCTTACATACAGGTGTATTTACTTTGAAATCATGTGAACCACTTTTATTGCACACATATGAACTCTATTTAACTTATTGTGTGAATTCTGAAGGCAATTGGTTGCACCTGAGCTTATTTAGGAGTGTCATAGCAAAGGGAGTGAATACTTATCTAATGAAGACTTTTCAACTGTCATTCACATTATAACATGGAGCACATATAGTTTCATAACAATTATAGCACTATACCCAGGCTGCTGTGCACTATTGCTTACTTACCTTAGTAGTTGACCTTGTCTGTAAGCCACTTCCCTTCCTGATGCTGTCAGTTAACAGATGTTAATGCCCCTAATCGGAATACATCCTTCGGATGAGACAAAAAACTGAGGTCCTACTGCTAGTGACTCTGCAGTAGCACTTGCTGATGCATAGTTCACCTCATAGTCTCTGTAAGTCGCTTTGGGTAAAAGTATCTGTTAATAATAATAATAATAATAATAATAATAATAATAATAATAAATAATAATAATAATAATAATAACTTCTTAAATAATAATCACTATACAAGTAATTAAAGTGAACAGAGTAAATACCACTTTTAACCCTCATCAGCTTGTATAGTATTTTTATCATCAGCACAACTTTAGGTGCCCAAGCACAACAGATGGTGCCAGTAGCAAGTGTAAATGTAATTCGTATTTTAACTGTACTGTTAACATTTTTATCTAAACTGATAATCAACATCTGGGCATCTAAATATTACCATGAGTTGGCCAATGCTAAAAACCTTAGCTGAACCTTTGACGATTTTGAAAGACATCTACTTGCATGTAAAATGGAAAGAAATCAAGAGAAATCTTGGCATGAAAATGTGTAATATTTTGTGTGAGCACCAGATTAATTATCAGGTATATTTTAGTAAGCCTTGGGCCACAAGTTTGAGTTTGACGGCAGTCTTTTGGGACAGCCTGGTTACACGATGCACACATGGCACAGCATGCAGATAACTTAATATTGCAGGCTTGTTTTCAAAGAAATCATTTCTGTTTGGATTATTCAGCTGCTACCTCTGCGTCGGGTAATTTTGAATCTAAAGTTTTGCATTCAAGTGACTGTAAATACAATCTGTGTCAGTATCAGCTTTTCTGCTAATTGGAAGCAAAACATTTAACACTGATACTTGACAGCCTTTATTTATAGCTGTCAGCTAAACATATGATCATATTGGTGCCCAAGAAGGAACACAAATACAATTGAAAGCAGTAGATCTTCCTTTTACTCAAAAAGGTCAACTAGTATGAATTTATCATGTGCCCTGAGGTAACTCTAAGAAGGCAATAATAAAAGTAAATAAAGTTTCCTGGAGTCTCAACACTTTTTATGTACATTAACTAAGTAAAATTAGATGTAAAATTTGCTTTTACATCTACTGCCTTCAACTGAACCAATAGAAAGAAGGGATGAGTACTTTAACTGCCTTCATTCTGCTGCCCACAGGGGGTCTATAAATGCACAAAGTGGAAATAATTGGAGAGCATATTAACTTACCGTCTGCTCTACAAGAGGAATATAAGCACACTGGTAATGTGCATTGTGTTGAGCCTCCTAACATGGGGCTATGGAATTAGCTTGCACTGGTAGTTTTGAAAGCACCTGGGAAAATTGCAAGCTTTGTTTCAAACTACACAGAATATGATTAAAAACAGAGTATATTATTACCATGGGCACAATTAAAAACTGTGTAGACAGCATTCTGTGATGTTAAAAATGCTAATTGGATAAGGTATTTGAATGATGGAAGTGTTACTTGTTAATTATTGTTGTAGTGCCAAGGGGGGATGGGGGGGGGGGGGGGGGGGGGTCATCATATCATTTTGTGCATGAAAGTAGCAGAATTGGAATATACATGGGGGAATCTTAAAACATTATTTGTGTCTTCTTGGTTTCTGGTCTCCAGCTCCCCCACTGACAAAGAATGCTTTTAAAAAGAGTCATAAACTAAACACTGGATACATGGCTTATCTTCACGATCGCTGAATGACTCATTCGGCGCCACAAGCCAAACATTTCTAGGTGTCTTCACACTTGAGACAAGAACCAGTCTATGTCATAAATCCAGCCGACAGGGGGCAGAATAGCAGACCAATGGAGAAAAAGGCGCTTCTTTGGTATGAGAACAACCAATGAAAAACACTTCACGTGGGCTCAGGCACTGCCTAAATTAACCCAACTATCCAATCACAGGGGTAGAAAGAGACCTACAAAAGTATGAGCGCAACATTGAAACGATGCTCCTGACACGAAGTCCAAGGCTCCAATACACAAAACAGTCTTTGAGCTGGTATAACCTGGAGATCCAGCCTGCGACCAGCTGGGACAGAGATACCATTTTCGGACTCTAATACGAGATAACTGCTCTAGTATTTGCCTTGGCGTGGGAGTCCACTGCGTGAGACGTCTAAAATCCTAAAGTACTTGTCTGACTTAGCCCTGATTGATCACCGGAGAAAGAGTTGGATAAACATTTGCTGAGTTTGCGGAGTTTGCGGTGGAATATCCCAAACGTAACACGACAAATAGTACACATATTGGTACAGAAATTGCTGTTTCAGTGGAATGCCTAAATAGTTAATGACTCTTAGTTCTTTGCAAGACGAGGAAGGCAGACCCCGGAATCTAGCTGACCTTGACGGCGGGCAAGCTTCGAGCTCCTGTATTGCTGAATACACAGAACAGCTGGAGGAAGCAGCACAAATCAGTTAAGTATTCAATGAGTAGTGTTGTAATCCTCTTATGAACTTGAGAATAAGCAGACCTTAAAGTAAAATTAATGTTTTGTTTTAAGTGGAATGTAAGTATCATTGCTTTCAATTCATGCTTTGAGTTAATGAACACTATAGTATTTGTTTGTATGTGATTTATACAAATTGATGTGAGTTTCATAAAGCAATTATCATTCTGAGTTTAGAAACTAGAATCCAAATTTAGCTGTCTGATAACAGAAAATTATTGATAGGCTGTCTAGACGCAAAGAGCGGCTTTACCTCACAAGAGTGAAAATTGCCTTCTGAACCGAAACTATATATATGAGACTGATTTAACGATGCTTTGATTACCAAATATTAACGAAAGTGAATATTTGTGTTACTAACGTTACCCCTTTTAAGAATAACCTTCGTCTTAAATAGCTGACTAATATTTGACAATTAAATATCCCTCCCCTAAATGACTATGAATTGAGTAATCTGGATTGGTATGGACATTTTTTTTTTCCTAAATCAGAACTGCATAGTAACGCGTTTCCTGAAAAGTACGGCAAGCACATTGTGAGGAAAGCTGTCATGACTTGTGCATGTAAACGCCGCCATTGACTCTTGAAAAAAGAAACATAAATGATAGTTGCAGAAGTAAATATTTGTTTATTGTATATCAATGCAGCCTTTATTTTAATACTGTTTTGTTTCAACATTGCTATACCCCAGATAATGACCTCATCCAGGCTTTTCAAGAAGCAATATTTAATTATTTAAATATATGTTTTTACCCTTAGTAGATGCCACACCTTGTTTTTAAGTGTGCACTTGGCGGCAAAGACATACAATGCAGTGTACTAAAATTGTAATCGTCATCAGCAATATGAGCTTAATTGTCTCTGGCCAAATGATATATAGCTTCATGACAACATATCTAATTGTGCAGGGTTTGTGCAATGAGTGATTCATAGCATTCTCTTACATTCTCTTACAGTTCTCATTCAGGCTTGTATCAGTTAATTAAAGTCTAATTTACTGCAAAATTCTGCAAGCCAGCAGTGCTACCACTATTACCTTAGAAGTTCATAAAGTGACAGAAAGCAAAAAACAGTTTTATATTGGATTTGCATTTTATATTGCTATTTTATTCTCTTCAGTTCCTGTATCAATTCAAATTAAAATATATTAGATTTTCATTATAGTAGAGAAAAAAAAAAAAAAAAACATACATTTTACGCTCGGCACCAAAAAACATATAATACTGTGTGATTAATAATACAGCATTATCATTAATAACAATTACAACATTCATGTAAATTATTACAGGGTTGAGGATGGAGATATTTACCTCCAAGCACACAGAAACCTCACCCCTTTGTGTTAAAATTAGATGGTGCACAAAGATCATCAATGTTATGTGGCATTGAGCAAACATGCTTACTTGCAGGATATTTACATACAATAAATAAACCCAAACACACAGAAATAAAACAGTAATGCTATCCTACTATATTTTTCTAACATAAGGAGTAATAGTCTTTAAGTAGTTGAAGAAAGTTATTAGGGGGTTACAACAGCTTGCCCTTGCCATCCCTGCCCAAGTTACATACAGGGGCCATCTTAGTGGCAGACGTTAAATACCGCACCCTTGTATATTTTAAGCCTAGTACACACTACAGAATACAGGGGAACTGGGTCCAGGTAAGAGTAGGTTTACAGTGTAGAGGTATTTAGATTCACTAATGTTTAGACTAAGAGATATAATCTGGGCTGAATTTGAAAGTCCTTCCACCCAATGACCCAATTATTCCTCTGTTAGCTGGCATAAACCTACAGCAACCAGGACAACAGGCTCCTAGACCAACCAGCACTACACAATCAACTGTAAAGCAACAGTGTAACTGGTGTACCAGGACAACCAGCTCCTAGACAGACCAGCACCACACAAACAACTCTGTAAAGCAACAGTGTAACTGTGTACCAGGACAAGTAGCTCCTAGACCAACCAGCACCACACAAACAACTGTAAAGCAACAGTGTAACTGGTGTACCAGGACAACCAGCTCCTAGACAGACCAGCACCACACAAACAACTCTGTAAAGCAACAGTGTAACTGTGTACCAGGACAAGTAGCTCCTAGACCAACCAGCACCACACAAACAACTGTAAAGCAACAGTGTAACTGGTGTACCAGGACAGCCAGTTCCTAGACCAAACAGCACCACACAAACAACTCTCTAAAGCAACACTATAACTGGTGTACCATAACAAAGCTGGATGTTAGTAAGTTTAAATGTATCTCCTCATAGATATTTTGAGGTAAGAATAACAAACTCAGGTAATCAATGAATGAGCTTAGACAGCTATAAAATTACTGAAGCATCCCTCAATGATGTTCTATATCCAATGAACAAGCCATGTAAATGTCTTGAGACTGAAGACAGCCTGAGGGAGACAGCTGTCAATTCCACTAGGTTCAATACTGTAGTGTTGTATCTGCCTTTGGCTTTCTGTGTACATGTGTATTTGAGCTGCATGAAACAGTTATCAAGCTTCAAAATGTAACATTTCAATTATGTCTTTGATTATTTGGAAAAATTAGCAAAACAACTCTCAAAATCAAGTACATGCATTTGCATTTTATATATATATATATATATATATATATATATATATATATATATATATATATATATATATATATATGTGTGTGTGTGTGTGTGTGTGTGTGTTGTTTTGTAATTTTTTAATATATATATATATATATATAGAGAGAGAGAGAGAGAGAGAGATGTATTTTAAATACTATATCCTGATTGGTCAAAATAGGTCACATGAGGGTGTTGATATTACAGCATATCACCATGGGTCGGAACATTTTTTCAAAAATGGGCAAATCACTGGCAGATATCCATACACTAGAATTTAAAAACAAAAACGGCAGACATATTGGAATTTATCACAATAAACATGACCGACAAGATTTATGTAAATGTTGAACTTTTGGGAAACCGAAGTATACATGAGATATTAAATTAATCAGAACCCTACACCAATGATTAATTAAAGTAGTGAAAAAAGGGCAAACGTAAGTATTCAAATAAATTAAAAACTCTCCATTCTGATCGCTCTGTGCCTTCTCCCTGAACTACAGTGTTTCCCGGTCTCATTTTAGTTTCTTAAAAATATCTCTTAAATATCTCTTAAACTTTCAGCTTTTCACAAATGATTTGGGTCCCTCTTAAAAGAGATTTTGGGGTTAAAAGATTTTTTGTTGCCGTTGCTCCCGCTGTCTGTTCTTCGCTCTGCCTGCTGCCACTGGACCCACCCCCTGCGCAGCTGGGTGATCTGATGCTGAACACTTATAAATTCATCTCGATAGTTTCTGCCATACCTTTTAAATGTGTCCAGGTACGATGTTGTGTCATGCATTGTTATAAATTGTTTCTTAACACTGGCCCAGTAGTTCTCCACGTTACCATGCTGCAAATTGCAGTCAGTTTGATAAGTAACCGGGTATTCCATGTAAATAACGTCTTTCTCATGGTGGATACCTCCTGTTACTACCCTGGATAACAAAGGACAATTTACAATTTAAACAAAAACGCATAATAAGTAATAAGGCACTACGGGTGTGGGATATATGTTAGAGTGTGTATAGGTTAATCTCTCTTGATAGTGAAACTGAAAAGCATATTTTTATAACTTAACATCATATTTCTTTTCTATTGTGTTCAGTTCTTTTGATATAACTGAAAACATCGAATAATGTACTCCTCCAGTTAATCCTGATTGTGCGCACACACGCAATGAAAGCTGTGTGCAGAGTTTCCACTTGTTCAGTGAAAATAGCAGGTATGTCTTAAGGGACATCATAAAGCCGAGTTAGTGTTTACGGTTTGACGGCATGTGGGGCTGACTGATTGATTTCCATTACATGCTGATTTGAACTCAGTTCTCGCCAAGATAAGCACCAGCTTTACAGTAAACTAATGTGATCCAACTGCATCTCCATCCATTTGCGTTTCTTTCCATCTGATGATGTAGATATCCTTCTGCCTAGTGTTGATGGCTGAAGTGTAATGCTGGCTCCAGAGATCAGCTTATTTTCCTCCCCAGCACATCATTGTTGCTTTCTTTTTATTGTGCTTGAGATCTCCAGCCAGAATCTTTCCGTTTCAACCACTGCCAGTTGCTGCTCCTTTCTTCTGCTTCAGATAAGTTATTCACTGTGCGACTCAACTCTTGGCCACTGAACCCTACATCTCTGAGAAACTGGGTTGTAGAGGGTGCCACAAATCCTTGACAACCCAATCTCCATCCTCGCTGCTCCACTTCAGCAGGTAGTTGAGCATAATGAAGTTTCTTCCTCTCATACGCCTCATCCACAGCATCCTCCCATTGCACTGTTAACTCTACCATATGAAGAAGGTGTGCTGAACCAGACTACAAGACAACGTCTGGTCAAAGGTTAGTGGTGGCAATCTCGGGTGGAACAATAAGCCATTGACCAACCTCTGCCAGCATATTCCAGTCTCTAGCAGCTTCCAGTTGTCCTGGGCGAGGTTGGTTTTAACATCTTTTCTCGGTGGTTACACTTGTCTTCCAATGCTAAGGCCAAACATTTCAGCACTGGGTCATGGTGCCAAGTAAACCATCCTTGGCTAAGACCTACCTTACATCCTGTCAAAATGTGCTTTAACCCTTTGCAATCCATTTATTCAGCACCTGTCAGGCATGTCAGGTCCAATTTATTTTCACATGAGCTGTTTATTTTTCACGCACTGTTTAAATTATTTTTTTTCCGAGTAAAACTGGTTTAAAGGGCATTGCAATGCTAAGAACATCAGTACTGCATCTCCAGCCAAGCCCCAACCAGTATTCGCTGTATTTTTCACATGGCTTTTTATAGACGTGCATACTGATAAATCCTCTCCTGATCACTCGTTTTATCACCAAACTCCACAATAATGCAATCCAAGTCATTATTTTATTGATATAACATCTCAAAAAGCTCTGCAAATGTCTGTGATATTATTTGAGCACTGGAAGTGGAAGCAGCCACCTCCTTTGTTTATGTTTGCTTATCTTTGTGTATGCCCCCCTTTTTTTCAGTTTCATTTGGCTCCTATAGGTCTCACTCGGCCATTGAATGGTTTTCTCAGCTTTTCCGGAGAAAAAACTACTAGAGACCTGTGCTTTATGTCTTTTCGATGATGGACTGGAAAGGGAAAATTGTAACGTCGGACCTGGTCCAACATTGGACTGCAAAGGGTTAATGTTGCAGGTAATGAACACAAAGGACATGAGGGATCCTTACCCACCCATAGGTTTAGGTTCTGTGGTGATGGGAGAACATCATATGTTGATCTGATGAGGAAACTGATCCTGCTCTATTCCATAGTCCATATTCTTGCCAACCAATCTTGTGTTGTTCCACACTTTCCCATCTCAGCCATTTTCCTGCTTGCCACCGCGTTTGTCAGGGAAGGTTACAGGACCGCCGCTGCGACAGCGAGTGGAAGCGACAGCGAGTGGGAGAAGTACAGGCGTGGAAAAGTACAGAGCAGTTTCGAAGCAGAAAGGAGAAATTGCATCTTGAATTGCTTTAATCAGAAAAGAGAGGACATTGGGGAAACACAGCAGCAGCTCAAAGTCAAACAGCCGCGTGTGTTTTTCTGATAACAAACAAGCTGAAACTCGGAGCAGCTGATTCAAATTCAGCGCCGTTTTGAGACACGGGCGAGGGGAGGAGCCAACAGCACAGCAGAACAACGCAGTTAAACAAGGCAGTCTTCCCAGCGACAGCGAGTGGGAGAAGTACAGGCGTGGAAAAGTACAGAGCAGTTTCGAAGCAGTTTGAAAGCAGGTTGACAGCTGCAGAAGAAACTAAGCTTCAAAAAATAAAAAAACCCTCAACATGGTCTTCAAGCCAGTAATCTGTGACACCTGCTTGATGTGGGAAATCCGAGAAAACCCAGCGGAGCTAAACCAAGTGTGCGTAAAGTGCCGCACGATCCAGGATTTGCATAAACTAGTAAGTATGCTAGAAATGGAGCTGGAAGAAGTGAGACAGCAACAGGATCTTGAGGAACTGGCACACCCACAATTCATGGAAGTCTGCATCACCCCTAACAGACTGAAAGCCACCAGGGAGATAGAAGGTCAGAACAGCTGGGTTCAGGTAGGCAGAAGCAGGGAAAAAAAAGAAACTTCGTCAAACACAACCACCAGAAATCAAAACAACCAACAGATTTGAGTCACTTCAGAATTTTGATGAGCAGAACCAACAACAAGAGAATGAAAGGAACAACATCCAGGACCCTATTGACAGTGGTGACCAGACAGCAAAAAGAAGGGAGGTCATGATTGTTGGGGACTCCATATTGAGAAACACAGCAAGTTCAATTCGCAGTTTGGACCCCCTTACTACAACAGTGTGCTGCCTTCCGGGAGCCTCGGTCAAGCACATCACTGAAAACGTGGACAGGCTCCTAGAACGAACAGGAGACGACCCGGTAGTAGTCGTCCACATCGGTACAAACAACATTGGAAGAGACAGACCAAAATCCCTGCAAAACAAATTCAGAGAGCTAGGAAGGAAATTAAAAGAGAAAACCAAAACTGTGGTATTTTCTGGTATACTACCCGCACCTTGCAAAGGACCATATGGACAGCTGGAAATAATTAATCAAAACGAATGGCTGAAGACGTGGTGCACACAGGAAGGCTTCACCTATCTTGATCATTGGACCACATTCTACAACGAGGACTATCTGTATAGACGGGATGGACTGCATTTAAATAACAAGGGAACTAGTCTACTCGGAGAAAAGATCCTCGAGCAGGTTCGGAAGCATTTAAACTAGAAAGGAAGGGGGGAGAAATCAACAAAAAAACAGAAGGGAGACCGCATCAAAACAAGAACAACAACTCAGGTAAGACAACCATTAAATGTATTTATCTAAATGCTAGAAGTATCAGAAACAAAATTCTAGAACTTGAAGCTACTGCACTAACAGGTAACTATGATGTGATAGGTGTTACTGAAACGTGGTTATCTGAGAGTGATGGGGACGAATATAATATTTGTGGGTATACACTGTATAGGAAAGACAGGCAGGACAGAAGAGGAGGAGGGGTAGCGCTATACATAAGAAACAGTCTTGAAGCCCAGGTGTTAAACCTGGACAAAGAAAATAAAACCGAATCAATATGGGTCAGAATAACAGACAAAAATTCAAAAGGCATAATAATAGGAGCATGCTATAGACCGCCAGATTCAGACGGTGAGCACAATAATCTGTTATACAATGACATTAGAAATGTGTGTAGCAAAGGAGAAGCCATACTAATGGGGGATTTCAACTTCCCCCAAATAAAATGGGAAAACCCGGTGGGTAGCGCGAAGGATGAAATAGAAATGGTGGAAATGACAAATGACTGCTTCCTAACACAATTTGTGAAGGCACCCACTAGAGGGGAGGCATGCCTTGATTTAGTCTTTTCAAATAACGAAGATAGAATAACTAAAACAGAGGTCAGAGAACCACTGGCAAACTCAGACCACAACATGGTCTCATTTGAAGTGTTTTTTAAATCCCCAAAAGAAATGACTAAAGCTAAGGTTTACAATTTTAGAAAAGCAAACTATGAAGGTATGAAACAGAGACTAACAGAAGTAGATTGGAGTAAAATAGAGAAAACACCCACAGAAGAAGGATGGTTATTCTTCAAAAATGTAGTACTAGAGGCGCAAAACAATTATATCCCTAAAGTAGACAAATCTAAATGTAAAACTAAATTGCCAAAATAGTTTAATAGATCAATTAAAAAAAATATTCAGCGAAAAAAGGCACTTTACAGAGCATTAAAAAAGGACCAAAAAGAAAGTACGCAGAAAGAGTACACAGAACTGCAAACGCAAGTCAAAAAGGAAGTTAGAAAGGCCAAGAGAGAAATAGAAATAAACATTGCTAAGGGAGCTGTGATGAGTCAAAGGGTTTTCGGTCTGTGATTCAGCCTCCCGACAGTAGATGGCATCAAACCAACTCGGGACTTCCCTTACCAAGATCTCGTGACCATGGCAAAAGTCATCTTTTTGAGGGGCGGCACCTTGGTGAGGGGCGGAAGTACGAGTATGTAACTTCCAGCCACTGGAGTCAAGTGAAGGAGAAGGACACGTGTCGGTTGGGGATTGGTGTTCCACTGACTACAGAGGCGGGACATTACATACTAAAGGGAACGTACTACTGTGTTCGGGGTTGGTCCGAAAATAAAGTAGGCGGAGTAACGGGTGAAGGGAGAGACTGGTTTTGTGCAGCGGGATTTTTGAAATACTAACATTTCTTTTGTCTTTTTTTTGTTTATGGTCACCACGAAGACAAATTAAAGACGAGTCATCAGTTTGTTTTGGATTTCACCCCTGCACTCCTTCCCTCACACCATTTTGTTTTTTTGTTTGTTATTTAATCCTTTTGTTGTGTATAGAAAATAAAAATAAATTATTTTATTTCTGTACACATAAATTACTGTCTGGACATTCCATTTAATACACTCTCGCCTCACAGGAGCTAAAACCAATTCCAAAATGTTTTTCCAATATTACAACAGCAAGAGAACATTCAAAGAGGAGATTAAATGTTTAAGAGATACAAATGGCAAAATCGTAGAGGAAGAAAAAAAAATAGCAAATATGTTAAATGATTACTTTTCACAAGTTTTTACAAAGGAAGATACTGACAACATGCCCCACATGTCATCTAGTCCCTATCCAGTTTTAAATAACTTTAGCATAACTGAGGCAGAAGTGTTAAAGGGACTAGGAGCTCTTAAAATAAACAAATCCCCTGGGCCGGATGAGATCCTCCCAGTAGTACTCAAAGAAATGAAAGAAGTAATTTACAAACCGCTAACCAAGATCATGCAGCAGTCTCTTGACACAGGGGTGGTACCGACAGACTGGAAAATTGCAAACGTAATACCGATCCACAAAAAGGGAAACAAAACTGAACCAGGTAACTACAGACCAGTAAGCCTGACTTCTATTATATGCAAACTTATGGAAACTATAATAAGATCCAAAATGGAAAATTACCTATATGGTAACAGGGTCCTGGGAGACAGTCAACATGGTTTTAGGAAAGGGAGATCGTGCCTAACTAACTTGCTTGATTTTTTTGAGGATGCAACATCGATAATGGATAATTGCAAAGCATATGACATGGTTTATTTAGATTTCCAGAAAGCTTTTGACAAAGTCCCGCACAAAAGATTAATTCTCAAACTGAACGCAGTTGGGATTCAAGGAAACACATGTACATGGATTAGGGAGTGGTTAACATGTAGAAAACAGAAAGTACTGATTAGAGGAAAAACCTCAGAATGGAGTGTGGTAACCAGCGGTGTACCACAGGGATCAGTATTAGGTCCTCTGCTATTCCTAATCTACATTAATGATTTAGATTCTGGTATAGTAAGCAAACTTGTTAAATTTGCAGACGACACAAAAGTAGGAGGAGTGGCAAACACTGTTGCAGCAGCAAAGGTCATTCAAAATGATCTAGACAAGATTCAGAACTGGGCAGACACATGGCAAATGACATTTAATAGAGAAAAGTGTAAGGTACTGCACGCAGGAAATAAAAATGTACATTATAAATATCATATGGGAGATATTGAAATTGGAGAAGGAATCTATGAAAAAGACCTAGGAGTTTTTGTTGACTCAGAAATGTCTTCATCTAGACAATGTGGGGAAGCTATAAAAAAGGCTAACAAGATGCTCGGATACATTGTGAAAAGTGTTGAATTTAAATCAAGGGAAGTAATGTTAAAACTGTACAATGCACTAGTAAGACCTCATCTTGAATATTGTGTTCAGTTCTGGTCACCTCGCTATAAAAAAGATATTGCTGCTCTAGAAAGAGTGCAAAGAAGAGCGACCAGAATTATTCCGGGCTTAAAAGGCATGTCATATGCAGACAGGCTAAAAAAATTGAATCTGTTCAGTCTTGAACAAAGAAGACTACGTGGCGACCTAATTCAAGCATTCAAAATTCTAAAAGGTATTGACAGTGTCGACCCAAGGGACTTTTTCAGCCTGAAAAAAGAAACAAGGACCAGGGGTCACAAATGGAGTTTAGAAAAAGGGGCATTCAGAACAGAAAATAGGAGACACTTTTTTACACAGAGAATTGTGAGGGTCTGGAATCAACTCCCCAGAAATGTTGTTGAAGCTGACACCCTGGGATCCTTCAAGAAGCTGCTTGATGAGATTTTGGGATCAATAAGCTACTAACAACCAAACGAGCAAGATGGGCCGAATGGCCTCCTCTCGTTTGTAAACTTTCTTATGTTCTTATGTTCTTATTCTCCCTGCTTGGCCTGGGAAACGGCCTTTACACACCTGATCCTCTCCTCCTGCTTTTGCACCTCGTTGACTACGAGCTTCCTCTGTTGAGCTGGGGTTGCCTTGTGCCATGTAGGAGGAGCTGAAATGAGACCAAGACCCCCTCTTCCATGCTGAACTTGCCCCATAATATTATCAATTCAAAGGGCAGCCTTAGCATCTTCCACAGCTTTCTTTGCCTCCCACTTTCTTCCAGTTTTAAACACAGGTGCTGCCTCCCTTACGCATTTGTCACGTGAATCTACTGACATTTCCAGTTGGACCTTGGCACACTTAAACTCCTCGGTTAAAGCAGAGACTGGTAGCTGCAGTATTCCTTTATCATAAAGTCCCACTCTGCTGAGGCAGTGTTGAACTCCCAATCATTTCCTGACGTATGAACTAAAGCTTCCAGCTTCTCAACTGTTATCGAGGAAACCTCGTACACAGTCAGTGGCCACAGCAGACTTGTCAGTAGATCAAATTCTATCTTCTCCCACATGAACTGTGTCCTTTAGATCCCCGTCGTACCATCTCCCAAGACTTTTAACTGGCTACTCGGACAGGTATCGCCTCACCATTAATGTAGAACCTTTTATCTGCTACTTTACCTTTAATTATAGAGATGCTCCTTGATTTAGTGGGCTTGAATTGCATTCGTGCCCATTCAATGTTATTGGTTAATTTGCCCAATAACTGATTAGTGCAGGCTACTGTTGTAATCATGGTTGTCATGTCATCCATGTATACTCGAATTGGTGGTAGTAGCATTCCAAAAGACAGGCGTTCTCCTCCCACTACCCATTCTGATGCCCTAATAATTACTTCCATTGCCATTGTAAAAGCCAGTGGAGAAAAGGTACATCCTGCCATTATTCCAACTTCTTGGCATTGCCATGTAGTGCTGAATTCTGAAGTTGTAAAATTAAATTGAAAATATAATAAAGAGCAGTTCACGTTAGTGGTTACAAATGAACTGAAATGTTCTTTGGCTTTAAAAAAAGAAAAGACCACCAATGTATCGTTCACCTTGCCACACTGTATAACAGAACAACGGTAACGAGACAAGCTTGTTTATTTTTTGCAGAAAGTAATGAATTACCCTAACTCTGATCCTTGGTGCATAATCCAAAAATAAATAAATAAATAAATAGGTCAGGAGCTCCTCTGTGTAACCACAACATAAAAGTGTTACAACCCCCTGCAGGCTTTAAAAGAAACCCATCACTTTACCTTTGCTGTATCCTCTGTTGTTCATATCACAGCAATTTTTTTCAACATATTCCTGAAAGTTTTGATATTTTTCATTCACCCATCACAGGTAAATTAGGGAATTGCAAACGTTCACCAGGAGAGACATTTTTTATTGTAAACATTGCAATGTATCCAGTTCATCCTCCCTGCTACAACAATGCTAGTGGTTTGATTGAAATTAATGGTACATTGTGGGAAGAGAAGACCAGCACCGTTGCAGAGGGAGCATGATCTGGATACACTGTGATCCTTAGAAGAGATTTCATTTTCTCCTGGTGAATACTCCCAAGTAAATGTTACGCAATGTATAGTCACATTGATTTATGACCCGTGATGTGTGATTACAAATATCAATAGAATATGCAGTAGTACTGAAATACAGACAGCACTGCACACAACAGAGGTACAATAAAGTAATGCTTTGATTTTAAACCATGCATGCTGTAACACTTTAAACTAAAATAATATATCTGGTTGTGAATTGCAGACTTTCTCATATCATAATTTTAATATAGAATATGGCTGTGACATGGTGGTGGAACCAGAGGAGGTACAGCTGCCAAAGTTGAAAGCACCCCCCCCCACCACGCCACCACCCACCCAGATAAAAAAGGAACACTTGTGACACTTGATTTTAATGAATGCTGTTTTTAAGCACTGGCATGTGCTGTAGCCAAGTACCCAGTAATAAATGAAACTGATAAGCTTTAAAGCTGAGCATATGTTTTCTTTGTGATATTTTTTATTTTATTTAATTTTTTGTTCTAATAATTTTGTGATCGTCTGTCACAAGCACAAAGATGGTCTTATTATATCACACTCACAGGTGCCCCCTACAGTGGCATAGGCAAGTTTGATGTATATTTCTCTTACTTCTACGGTAATTTCTGTGTGAACTAGACAGTGACATTTTGACAGCCTCTCCTTCGACTTTATCCCAGTAATGACGTGTTGTGTACAGAAACATAGAAGGCTCGTGCAGACAAACCGTCAGTTTGAGACAACAAGTCAATTCTTTGGAGAAAGGGGGGGGGGGTTGAGTAGCAGCTACAGAAATAAAGTTTTCCCCCCCAAAATTAAATAATACACTAGGACAGTTGTATTGAATTTACCGCTGTATCATGTATAAAGAGTTTTGCAGCCTTGCAAACAATAACAAACTTGTGCACGAACGTGAGAATCCATTGCACAGCTGAGAGACTCTCAAAATTGTGAAAAATCATGAATTTCACGGGTAAACCTTGAGAGACTTGACACCCATGTATACATTATTACTAACTTCCACTCTGCACTTGTAAACAAACTAAACATAAATGGTCCTTGCTTAGGGCGACTCTTATATTGCAACGCACTTTTGAATTAGTTAGTCCAACTGAAAAACATGTTATTTTGTCCTATTTCACAATAGCAGTGGGTGAGTGTGACAGAGATCGAATGATCTCCGTGAGGGCAGTGTGTAAAGGGAACAGAATACCCTGAACTAAAAGGCACAACAATTTATTCCCGTGGGTAGGTGGAAGTCGGACAGCTAGAAAAGGGGTGGAACCTTGGTACCCAAACAATGACCTGGACAGGAAACTCATGGCATCCGTGAATTGGAGAAGTGGATGCACTCGTTAACCAAGGGGTCATGAAGGAGAGTATAAATAGGGGTCGTAGCAAAGTAATCTGTTCCTTTGTAAATGGTTAAGATAGACCTAAAAGGAGACCCTTGTGATTCTCGCAACCGTGAGTGTTTTGTTTGTGTTTGTCCATGTTAGTAATTGCTTGTTTGTTTTTTATAGACTGCTACTAACACGCTATGGAGCTGTAGCGTAAGCCAGCGCGAATCCGGACATCAGCACTTTCACCCTTCGTTCACGGAGGACTGTCTTGCACCACTAGCACGTATTCACTGCCACTAAAAACTGTGTCTGTGTCTTTTGTTTAGTGTAGGTGTACAAGAATTGGACTTTTGGTTATGGGTCAAACCTGGGGAATTACAAAATATGAGTGATACACACCGCTGTATCACTCCAGCATTATTATTTACAGGTGTTCGCCATAAGGTTGTAGACATTGCTAATCAAAACCAATAAACACCCTTGCACCTTAAAATCATTGTCTGTCTGTTTAGTGTTCACTCTGCTCTGTATTCACTCACCACTCTGTTACAGTGAGACATACTTTTATTTAGACATGCAGCAATATCACATTCCAAAGGATAACTTAAAATGAATATTTGAACAGCCAGGACTGAACTTGATTCTGGCATTTGCCATCTGTATTAAAAAAAAAATAATAAATCACATTCGTTCAAGATGCTGGTGGGGTCAATAATAGAAACTAGTATAAACTAGTATATCTGTCATCAGGAATGGCCACTTCCTTGCTTCTTTTCTAATGTAGTCAGTTATGTTATGGTGTAATATTTTGGCTCTGTTACAAATCACTTCCTTTATTTCCTTTATGTCTTTCAGGAAATGAATAATGTATCAAAGCATTACCCACTGTGGACATGCCATTTGCAGAAGAAACCTTCACCGGACCTCAAAGACACAGCTGCCTTAGAGGCTTTTATTCACTGAACATCTATAAAGGGCAGGCAGAACATTAAACTGAGGTTGGCTAAGAAGATTTGTTGTGTCAGATCAGTCGCTGGATTCCACTTAATTAGTGTGATGTGAATGTTAATAATATGGACCACCAAGGAGTGTACTTTTACTGCCATGTAAAATAATTAATGAATGAGTTAATTGATACATAATCATCTCGAATGAACTTTAAAACATGGAGTGTATCACATGGATTTTTCTTTCTCATTCACATGTAATTGACACATGTTTTCATACTCAGTAAATGTATTATTATTCATAACAATTAACAACATTGAGAACTAGGGCTGTGTATCAGTAAAGGTGGGATGTTAAATTGATCTTACTTGGACCTGGGTTGTATGCTGGTCAATAATAGTGTAACAGGTTTTACATGCACGTTACATTAACTAATGTTTTCTCTTACAATTCCTGTATTTTATTTCATTCTTTTTACTGCTGGGTGTTACTATGCAATATAGATCTCATTTTAAACATTGTACTGTATGTATGTAGTGCCTACTTTGGAGCTACTTAAGTCCCTTATGCATTATTTAAAACTGCATACCAATATTTTATATTACAATTACCTGAGCCAATGACAACGTAATCAGAAGAAGGGTTTTGCCAAACAGCAAGTCATGGTCTTTATTGTACAAGTCTGCCATTGCCAATGAGGAATTTTGTTCTTAAGTTTAATAATAATAATAATAATAATAATAATAATAATAATAATAATAATAATAATAATAATAATGTATTTTGAGGAATTTTAAATTTGAAGTTATTAGTCAAAATATCTGTCTAGGCATATAGCTGAGAACTTATGATTGAGTTTTTGAAGTTATACAGAAAATACCCAAATATAGATTTTTCTCAATAGGTGAAGTTAAACCAGGGAGTTCCCTAAATATCCTTTTATGGGACATCAGCAAGGTAATGGATACTTTCCCTAAGATTGTATTATCAACAGTCTATCACTTAGTCACTTAAAAGCAAATATATTTTAATAATACAATTATTAAAATATATTGCTCCAACAGTGTTACTTTTATCCAAGCTTTGGGAAATATCTCATATATAAATTAGCCATATGAGATTTATATAAGATATTGATATTCCCTCAGTATTAATATTTACAGCACCATTAACCTATCTAGAGTGCAGGCTTCAACACCTTTATCCTTCAACCAATTATTAATGCAAGCTTATATGTAAAAGGTAATATTTTTTACCATATAATTCCTCAAGATACATTTTTTTTTTCTTATGCACACCATACCAGGAAATACTTTCTGTATGTTTAAAAAAAATCATCTACAGTACCACATTTGTTGCTACCTAAATAAAGACATGTAAAGTTTATATAATAAATGTGTGATCAAGCAATCCCAAACCTGACAATCCTGTAGCTCACACTGGGCATAGCGTTTGAGATAGACAAGGGCATTGCCAGCAAGCTGCACAGTGGTCTGATTCTCTCATAACAAATTGGTGAGTTGTTTTTGTGTCAGTCCTTTAATAATTCAAACACTATACTGTTGATGGAGATAATCAATCTGATCCCTTTGGTATTTGTTTCAATACAAGTATAATACAGGCATTTTTGGTGGGGCTGATAAAATACACAAACTACAAAGCAGTAGGAAAGCCTACAGTAAAGATACATCACGTTGATACACCACTAATTTGCTAACATCTGCCACCATGCAAATGTCGTTTCACAGGTTTTATTATTATTACACCGTGTAACAATTTTTTTTTGGTTCCTGGGTAGTAAGTGTTATTTCCTAATTGCTTATGCCTCAAAAGTATAGAAAATGGCTATTATTCCCCACAAACTTTGCTTTTGTGACCAGGACAGTGATATTTTGAAATTTACCTATTTTCCAGAATATTCAGTGCTGAGTAAACTTGGAGTAACTTCTAGAACTTTCTAGAACTTTCCAGTAATATAAATAGTAGTATAAATACAGGGGCATTAAGCCCACCAGTTCAGTTTAGTTCCAGCTGCCTAAATGGATACATATCTGCATTTTTCTGAGATGGCATCAAGAGTCTGCAAGCATCCGGCAGACGCATTTTGCTATGTCTGCGGTCAATTTATCAAGACAAGAGCGAAAAAGTACTCCGTGGAAGCATCTGCTAAGATGTGTGAGGCCTACAAGGCATATTTTGGCATGCCTGTCGGGGAACAAACCCTGGGCACCTCATTTCACCTGCGAGCACTGCAAAAAAACTCTGGAAGGTAAGATGAACAATTGTTGCTCGGAATTTTATGTTATAAAATTTGTTAAAATTTTTAAAATTGTAAAAGTTTTTAATTTTAAAATGTTTTACAATTTTCAATGTTATTGAAAAAATATATCATATATGAAAAATCTTACACATTAGTCATGGGTGAAATAAATGTATTTTTGTAGGATGGTACAGAGGGGAAAAGAGAGCCATGAAGTTCGCTATCCCAAGAATTTGGCAGGAACCCACTGACCACTCAAGCAACTGCTACTTCTGCATGGTGGACCCTTCCAAACGTCGGACTGGCAAGAATGCACCTGCTATCACGTATCCGGACCTTCCTTCATCCATCGCCCCAGTGCCACACTGCCATGAGCTCCCCGTACCCACTCCTCCGGAGAGAGAGCAGCCGTCTTTAGAAGAGAGCAGCAAGTCAGAGAGCGAGGAAGACGTTGTAGATCCAGATGACAATTTCAGAGGTGGAGCTGAGGAGAGAAACCCATACTACCCCAACCAAAAAGACCTCAATGACTTGATTAGAGATCTTGGTCTCACCAAGTCCAATGCCGAGCTTTTGACGTCTAGGCTCAAGCAGTGGAACATGTTGGATGAAAGTGTGCAAGTCACAGATCAGCGGAAGCGTCACCAACCTTTTTCCAGCTTCTTCACCCATCAAGATGGGCTCTGCTTCTGCCACAATGTGACCAGTCTGTTCGAGGCAATCGGAATCAGCTGTAACCAGAATGAGTGGTGCCTCTTCATTGACAGCTCATCCAGGAGCCTCAAAGCCATGCTGCTCCATAATGGTAAAAAGTACCCATCTCTTCCCCTGGCTCACTCAGTGTGCCTCAAAGAGGATTACAACAGCATCAAGACCTTGCTGGACGCCCTGAAGTATGATGAGTATGGCTGGGAGGTCATAGGATACTTCAAAATGGGTCTCCAAGGCGGTTTTACCAAGTTTCCCTGCTATCTTTGCCTTTGGGACAACAGGGACACCAAGGCGCACTACCACAGGCGGGACTGGCCACAGTGGACTGAGTTCTATGTGGGGAGGAACAACATCAAGTGGGAGCCACTGGTGGACCCCTGGAAGGTGCTGATGCCACCACTGCACATCAAATTGGGCCTTATGAAACAAGTACCTTCAAGACTTCTTCCCTAAGCTGTCTGAGGCAAAGGTCAAAGCCAGTGTCTTCGTCGGACCACAGATAAAGAAGATCCTGGAGTGCAATGAATTCCCCAAGAAGCTCACTAGAAACGAGAAAGTGGCTTGGAACAGCTTTGTCGCAGTGGTTCAGGGCTTCCTGGGCAATCACAAGGCCGAAAACTATGTGGAGCTGGTTGAGACTCTGGTGAAGAACTACGGCACAATGGGCTGTAGGATGTCCCTCAAAGTCCATATCCTTGATGCTCACTTTGATAAATTCAAGGAGTACATGGGAGCGTACTCGGAGGAGCAAGGTGAGCGCTTCTACCAGGATATACTGGACTTTGAACGTCACTACCAAGGACAGTATAACGAGAACATGATGGGAGACTACATTTGGGGGCTGATTCATGAAAGTGATTTACAGTATAATCGTAAATCCTGAAAAACTACTCACTTCTAAATCTTTTGTCGTCATTTTTGTATTACTTTAGTATAAATACATGTTAATTTGGATTCATATGTTGTTTTTTTCTGACTTTATGTGAACGAAAAGACACAAATTCACCCGTTTTCTCATTGGAAATAGGTACATTTCAAAATATCACTGTCCTGGTCACAAAAGCAAAGTTTGTGGGGAATAATAGCCATTTTCTATACTTTTCGAAGCATAAGCAATTAGGAAATAACACTTACTACCCAGGAACAAAAAATTGTGTTACATAGTGTTATTATTATTATTATTATTATTATTATTATTATTATTATTATTATTATTATTATTATTGATAACTAAAAGGCAATAACAAACCAAAAAATAAATAAATACAAATAATGACTGTGTACTGTACCT